>NC_071661.1:598449-945835 GCF_012460135.2 Molothrus ater
TTGAAAGGTGAATTTTGGGGCTCTATGAACAAGCAGGATGTGAGTTGTTGGGCAGCTTAAGTTTTGGAAAAATCCTGCAAAGTCTGCCAATTTTGAGATTGGCACCGCCCTGTCTGACAAGGCGTGTGGCCGCAAACGAAGCCCACTTTCCGTGGGAATAAGAACTCATTTCCCACCGTCTGAGTAGTAGATGAAAGGTGGCCTTTGGCTCTGAGGCCTTGTTGGGTCCTAGTTGCTGTCAGCTTTACTTTTGGAGAAATCCAGCAAAGTTTGCCAATTTCTAACCTGGCGCCGCCCTGTCGGTCAGGACAAGATGCTGCAAACGGATGCCATTTTCCATGGGAAAAAGAAGTCCTCTCCCCAGGTCCTGGTATCAGATATATGGTGCCTTGGGGCTCTAAGGTCTTGCAGGGTCCTAGTTGCTGGCAGCTGTAGTTTTGGAAAAATCCAGCAAAGTTGCCTCTTTCAAGCCTAAGACTGCCCATACAGGCAGGGTCTGTGGCAGCAAAAATAGCCCACTTTCTGTAGGAATAGGAAGACGTTTACCACTGTCCAGGTATCAGATGAAAGGTAGCCTTTGGAGAAAGGCAGGTTGTTGTTTTGAGAAATCCTGCAAAGTCAGCAACAATCTAACCTGGCGCCGCCCTGTCAGTCTGGGTGAAGCGGCCACAAACGGAGGCCATTTTCCACGGGAAAAAGAAGTCCTTTCCTCCAGTCTGGGTATCAGTTGCAAGGTGACTTTTGGGGCTCTATAGCCTTGCAGTGTCCTAGTTACTGGCAGCTTTTAATTTTACAGCAATCGAGGAAGTTTGCCAATGTCACGCTTGGCAATGCCCTGTCAGGCAGGGCCTGTGGCACTAAACAGAACCCCACTTTCCGTAGGAATAAGAAGTCATTTCCCACCGTCTGGGGATCAGATGAAAGGTGGCCTTTGAGGCTCTATGAACTTGCAGGGTCCTAGCTGCTGCAGCTTTAGTTTTGGAGAAATCCAGCAAAGTTTTAAACTGTAGCCGCCCTGTCGGACAGGGCAAGTGGCCGCAAACAGTGCCCATTTTCCCTGGAAAAAAGAAGTCATTTCCCCAGGGTTTTGGTATCAGTTGAAAGGTGACGTTTGGTATTCTAAAGCCTTGCGGGGGTCCTAGTTGCTGGCAGCTTTAGTTTTAGAGAAATCCAGAAAGTTTTTCCATTTCTAACCTGGCACTGCCCTGTCGGGCAGGGCCTGTGGCAGTAAATGGGTCACACTTTCCATCGGAATAGGAAATCATTAACCACCTTCTGGGTATCAGTTGAAAGGTGAATTTTGGGGCTCTATGAACAAGCAGGATGCGAGTTGCGGGCAGCTTTAGTTTTGGAAAAATCCAGCAAAGTTTGCCAATTTCGAGATTGGCACCGCCCTGTCTGACAAGGCGTGTGGCCGCAAACGGAGCCCACTTTCCGTGGGAATAAGAACTCATTTCCCACCGTCTGAGTAGTAGATGAACGGCGGCCTTTGGGGCTCTTAGGCCTTGTTTGGTCCTAGTTGCTGTCAGCTTTACTTTTGGGGAAATCCAGCAAAGTTTGCCAATTTCTAACCTGGCGCCACCCTGTTGGTAAGGACAGGATGCTGCAAACGGATGCCATTTTCCATGGGAAAAAGAAGTCCTCTCCCCAGGGTCCTGGTATCAGATATATGGTGGCCTTGGGGCTCTAAGGTCTTGCAGGGTCCTAGTTGCTGGCAGCTGTAGTTTTGGAGAAATCCAGCAAAGTTTTCCCATTTCTAGCCCAGGACTGCCCATACAGGCAGGGCCTGTGGCAGCAAACAGAGCCCACTTTCTGTAGGAACAGGAAGTCGTTTACCACCGTCCAGGTATCAGATGAAAGGTAGCCTTTGGAGAAAGGCAGCTATAGTTTTGGAGAAATCAATTAAAGTCTGCAGAATTTTAACCTGGCGCTGCCCTGTCGGTCTGGGCGAGCGGCCACAAACGGAGGCCATTTTCCATGGGAAAAAGAAGTCCTTTCCTCCAGGTCTGGGTATCAGTTGCAAGGTGACTTTTGGGGCTCTATAGCCTTGCAGGGTCCTAGTTACTGGCAGCTTTAGTTTTAGAGCAATCCAGGAAAGTTTGCCAATGTCACGCTTGGCAATGCCCTGTCGGGCAGGGCCTGTGGCACTAAACAGACCCCACTTTCCTTAGGAATAAGAAGTCATTTCCCACCGACTGGGGATCAGATGAAAGGTGGCCTTTGAGGCTCTATGAACTTGCAGGGTGCTAGCTGCTGGCAGCTTTAGTTTTGGAGAAATCCAGCAAAGTCTGCAACATTCTAACCTGGCGCCGCCCTGTCGGTCTGGGCGAGCGGCCACAAACGGAGGCCATTTTCCATGGGAAACAGAAGTCCTTTCCTCCAGGTCTGGGTATCAGTTGCAAGGTGACTTTTGGGGCTCTATAGTCTTGCAGGGTCCTAGTTCCTGGCAGCTTTAGTTTTACAGCAATCCAGGAAAGTTTGCCAATGTCACGCTTGGCAATGCCCTGTCAGGCAGGGCCTGTGGCACTAAACAGACCCCACTTTCCGTAGGAATAAGAAGTCATTTCCCACCGTCTGGGGATCAGAAGAAAGGTGGCCTTTGAGGCTCTATGAACTTGCAGGGTCCTAGCTGCTGGCAGCTTTAGTTTTGGAGAAATACAGCAAAGTTTGCCACTTCCTAAACTGTAGCCGCCCCGTCGGACAGGGCAAGTGGCCGCAAACAGTGCCCATTTTCCCTGGAAAAAAGAAGTCATTTCCCAGGGTTTTGGTATCAGTTGAAAGGTGACGTTTGGTATTCTAAAGCCTTGCGGGGTCCTAGTTGCTGGCAGCTTTAGTTTTAGAGAAATCCAGCAAAGTTTTTCCATTTCTAACCTGGCACTGCCCTGTCGGGCAGGGCCTGTGGCAGTAAATGGGTCACACTTTCCATCGGAATAGGAAATCATTAACCACCTTCTGGGTATCAGTTGAAAGGTGAATTTTCGGGCTCTATGAACAAGCAGGATGCGAGTTGCGGGCAGCTTTAGTTTTGGAAAAATCCAGCAAAGTTTGCCAATTTCGAGATTGGCACCGCCCTGTCTGACAAGGCGTGTGGCCGCAAACGGAGCCCACTTTCCGTGGGAATAAGAACTAATTTCCCACCGTCTGGGTAGTAGATGAACAGCGGCCTTTGGGGCTCTTAGGCCTTGTTGGGTCCTAGTTGCTGTCAGCTTTACTTTTGGGGAAATCCAGCAAAGTTTGCCAATTTCTAACCTGTCGCCGCCCTGTCGGTCAGGACAAGATGCTGCAAACGGATGCCATTTTCCATGGGAAAAAGAAGTCCTCTCCCCAGGGTCCTGGTATCAGATATATGGTGTCCTTGGGGCTCTATGGTCTTGCAGGGTCCTAGTTGCTGGCACCTGTAGTTTTGGAGAAATCCAGCAAAATTTGCCCTTTTCAAGCCTAGGACTGCCCATACGGGCAGGGCCTGTGGCAGCAAACAGAGCCCACTTTCTGTAGGAACAGGAAGTCGTTTACCACCGTCCAGGTATCAGATGAAAGGTAGCCTTTGGAGAAAGGCAGCTTGAGTTTTGGAGAAATCCATCAAAGTCTGAAGAATTCCAACCTGGGGCCGCCCTGTCGGTCTGGGCGAGCGGCCACAAACGAAGGCCATTTTCCATGGGAAAAAGAAGTCCTTTCCTCCAGGTCTGGGTATCAGTTGCAAGGTGACTTTTGGGGCTCTATAGCCTTGCAGGGTCCTAGTTCCTGGCAGCTTTAGTTTTACAGCAATCCAGGAAAGTTTGCCAATGTCACGCTTGGCAATGCCCTGTCAGGCAGGGCCTGTGGCACTAAACAGACCCCACTTTCCGTAGTAATAAGAAGTCATTTCCCACCGTCTGGGGATCAGATGAAAGGTGGCCTTCGAGGCCCTATGAACTTGCAGGGTCCTAGCTGCTGGCAGCTTAAGTTTTGGAGAAATACAGCAAAGTTTTCCAGTTCCTAAACTGTCGCCGCCCTGTCGGACAGGGCGAGTGGCCGCAAACAGTGCCCGTTTTCCCTGGAAAAAAGAAGTTATTTCCCCAGGGTTTTGGTATCAGTTGAAAGGTGACGTTTGGTATTCTAAAGCCTTGCCGGGTCCTAGTTGCTGGCAGCTTTAGTTTTAGAGAAATCCAGCAAAGATTTTCCATTTCTAACCTGGCACTGCGTTGTCGGGCAGGGCCTGTGGCAGTAAATGGGTCACACTTTTCATAGGTATAGGAAATCATTAACCACCTTCTGGGTATCTGTTGAAAGGTGTATTTTGGGGCTCTATGACCATGCAGGATGCGAGTTGGAGACAGCTTTAGTGTTGGAAAAATCCAGCAAATTTTGCCAATTTCGAGATTGGCACCACCCTGTCTGAAAAGGCATGTGGCCGCAAACGGAGCCCACTTTCCGTGGGAATAAGAACTCATTTCCCACCGTCTGGGTAGTAGATGAAAGGTGGCCTATTGGGCTCTGAGGCCTTGTAGGGGCCCAATTGCTTTCAGCTTTACTTTTGGAGAAATCCAGCAAAAATTGCCAATTCCTAACCTGGGGCCACCCAGTCGGTCAGGACAAGATGCTGCAATCGGATGCCATTTTCCATGGGAAAAAGAAGTCCCCTCCCCAGGGTCCTGGTATCAGATATATGGTGGCCTTGAGGTTCTAAGGTCTTGCAGGGTCCTAGTTGCTGGCAGCTGTAGTTTTGGAGAAATCCAGCAAAGTTTGCCCATTTCTAGCCTAGGACTGCCCTTTCGGGCAGGGCCTGTGGCAGCAAACAGAGCCCACTTTCTGTAGGAATAGGAAGTCGTTTACCACCGTCCAGGTATCAGATGAAAGGTAGCCTTTGGAGAAAGGCAGCTTTAGTTTTGGCGAAATCCATCAAAGTCTGCAAAATTCGAACCTGGCGCCGCCCTGTCGGTCTGGGCGAGCGGCCACAAACGGAGGCCATTTTCCATGGGAAAAAGAAGTCCTTTCCTCCAGGTCTGGGTATCAGTTGCAAGGTGACTTTTGGGGCTCTATAGCCTTGCAGGGTCCTAGTTACTGGCAGCTTTAGTTTTAGAGCAATCGAGGAAAGTTTTCCAATGTCACGCTTGGCAATGCCCTGTCAGGCAGGGCCTGTGGCACTAAACAGACCCCACATTCCGTGGGAATAGGAAGTCGTTTACCACCGACTGGGGATCAGATGAAAGGTGGCCTTTGAGGCTCTATGAACTTGCAGGGTGCTAGCTGCTGGCAGCTTTAGTTTTGGAGAAATCCAGCAAAGTCTGCAACATTCTAACCTGGCGCCGCCCTGTCGGTCTGGGCGAGCGGCCACAAACGGAGGCCATTTTCCATTGTAAACAGAAGTCCTTTCCTCCAGGTCTGGGTATCAGTTCAAGGTGACTTTTGGGGCGCTATAGCCTTGCAGGGTCCTTGTTACTGGCAGCTTTAGTTTTAGAGCAATCCAGGAAAGTTTGCCAATGTCACGCTTTGAAATGCCCTGTCAGGCAGGGCCTGTGGCACTAAACAGACCCCACATTCCGTGGGAATAAGAACTCATTTCCCACCGACTGGGGATCAGATGAAAGGTGGCCTTTGAGGCTCTATGAACTTGCAGGGTCCTAGCTGCTGGCCGCTTTAGTTTTGGAGAAATATAGCAAAGTTTGCCAGTGCCTAAACTGTCGCCGCGCTGTCGGACACGGCAAGATGCTGCAAACGGATGCCATTTTCCATGGGAAAAAGAAGTCCTCTCCCCAGGGTCCTGGTATCAGATATATGCTGGCCTTGGGGCTCTATGTTCTTCAGGGTCCTAATTGCTGGCAGCTGTAGTTTTGGAGAAATCCAGCAAAGTTTGCCCATTTCTAGCCTAGGACTGCCCTTTCGGGCAGGGCCTGTGGCAGCAACCAGAGCCCACTTTTTGTAGGAATAGGAAGTCGTTTACCACCGTCCAGGTATCAGATGAAAGGGAGCCTTTGGAGAAAGGCAGCTTTAGTTTTGGAGAAATCCATCAAAGTCTGCAAAATTCTAACCTGGTGCCGCCCTGTCGGTCTGGGTGAGCGGCCACAAACGGAGGCCATTTTCAATGGGAAAAAGAAGTCCTTTCCTCCACGTCTGGGTATCAGTTCCTGTGGAGAGCTTTTTGGCTAGTTGGTTAGCTGAGAAAGGACATTTCGATGTGTTACCAATGGATAAGATTAGGGGAAACAAGCTGGGAACTGAGCAACCAGTGTCCAATCACTGACAACGGTCACAGTGACCTTCTCTGGAACGGGAAGACGGGGGAGAAAATCGCATGCCAGAAAATGTAGTTAACTTAGGTAGAAATTTAGAAGAATGCAAACATAGAAGCAAAATAATTGTTAGAAGATAGAAGTAGGTGTGGTTGATCTAAGTGTGCTTTAACCAATAATGAGCTCAGCTTTTGCAATATGTATAAGCTTCATTAACACCAATATAAATATGTGTGGGGTTTCAATAAACTTCGGGATTTGCTATTCATCGCATATGGTGTGTCGCATTTCTCCCTCCGTTCACGACAAATGGTGACCCCGGACCTCTTTCTGCGGGAATAGCCACGGTCGGCGGCTTGAGCGAAGTCAGGTCCTATCGCAGCTGAGGACGGCAATAAGCACCGCTGAAAAAGGGAAGGTGCCGGCCCCGGGCGACTCCACAGGGGGGCCCGGCTGATACGTGCTGCCGGAAGCCTGAAAAGAGCTGCAAGAAGCGCGCTGTTATCGTTTAACATGGATAAGGAAAGGCAAGCAGCATATGATTTATTTACTGATTTTCTACGAGGGTGTCAGGTTAAGGCTATAGATTTACAGAAAGAGCTTCCTGGGTTGTTAGCTTATGGGTGTGCACAGGGGCTTTTTCGTAATCCGCACACGGTGCATGAATTGTCGGAGTGGCGTATATTTGGGGATAAGCTGTGGCAGGCAGTCATAGATGATGATAAGACCGCGAGAAAGTGGGGGAAGTTATGGCGTGTCGTTCATGATGAATTGCTAAAATACCAGGCAGAGGAAAGAGCTGCCCGGCAGGCCAGCGCAGCTCATGAAAGGAACAGGAGTTATGGGGACTGGTTTGGTTCCCCGCTGCCTCCTGTTACACCCACTGTAAATCTGCCGCCGGCATCGCCTTCTACTTTAAACGGCAGTTCCCCACCCCCATCGGCGCCTGCTCTAAGCAGCACGGCCCCGCCAGCTTCGGCGCCTGTTTAAAGTAGCACCCCCTCACCGATTTCGGTTCCTGCCCCATATGGCGGTCTGCCGCCGGCACCGGCATCTGCAATAAGCGGCGGCTCCCCGCCAACCCCAGCCCCCGCTCCAGACAACGGCTCCCCGCCGCTACCAGTTCCTGCTTCGGGCAGCAGCCCCCCCCCGCGTGTCCTCCGGCCGTGCCGTCCGCGCCGCCTGTCCCGGTGTCAAGCCCTACACCTCCTCCGCTTAATGGTTCGCTCGTCCCCGGGTCGGACAGTGACCTTGCAAGGGCCATTGCATGGACTTTCCCAATCCCATTAACCTGGACCACGGATGTTCCGGTATGGGTTAAGCAGTGGCCTTTAAAAAGGGAAAGTCTCGAGCAGGTTCACATGCTGGTATACGAACAATATAAACAAGGACATTTACAGCTGTCAACAAGTCCATGGAACACGCCCATCTTTGTGATTAAAAAGAAGTCGGGAAAGTATCGCTTAATACACGATTTGCGAGTTGTGAATGAACAGATGGAGCCAATGGGAGCCCTACAACCTGGTTTACCTAACCCGGCTATGCTACCAAGGGACTGGCCACTTTTGATTATTGATCTGAAGGACTGCTTTTTTACTATTGCTCTGCATCCTCGAGATACTCGGAGGTTTGCGTTCACTCTGCCGTCTTTAAACAGGGCAGAGCCGGACAAGAGATTTGAATGGGTATCTCTTCCCCAGGGCGTGCGGAACAGCGCCACCTTGTGTCAACTTTATGTCGATGCAGCTTTACAACCCTTGCGACATGCCTGGCCTGGCACAATCATTTACCATTATATGGATGACATTTTATTTGCACAACCGGAACCTTTTGCGCGTCAACAAATTCAGGCAATACATGATGCTTTGAAGCTCCATGGACTGACTGTAGCTTCTGAGAAAATTCAGTTATCTGCACCGTGGAAATATTTGGGGTGGACACTTACTGATCAAATTGTTACCCCTCAGAAATTGCAATTAAACATTAAATTACATACATTGCATGATGTTCAGAAATTACTGGGGGACCTACAGTGGCTACGCCCCATTGTTGGTATCCCTAATGACCTCTTGGATGAGCTTCCACCTTTACTGAAGGGGACTGATCCGGCACAGCCTGTTCGTATAACCCCTGAGCAGGTTGAGACACTGCAGCAGATATTGGACTGTGTTACACAAGGCAGTGTTCGGAGACGTGATCTCGATCTTCCTATACAGTTGACAGTTTGGTGTGGACCAAAATTTTTGCTGGGTGCACTTACTCAGCATAACAGAAAAACGGGGGAGACATGGGCCTTGGAATGGATATCTCCTCCACTTCAACAACATAAAACTCTTCTTCAGAAAATTGAAAGTTTAGCTGATCTGCTCAGAAAGGGTCGTGAACGGACAATACAGATTATGGGAAAGGAACCTGATCAAATACAGATACCAATGAAAAAGGATACATTGACATGGTATCTGGCAAACAGTATGGAGTTACAAGAGGCCCTGTTGGGAGCCGGTAGCGTGACTGCCACTGATGATATTCCCAATGTACCATTGAATTGGGTAGGACAATGGGGTTGGATTCAATGCCCAAAAAGATCACTGAAGCCCTTATCGGATGCTATAACTGTCTACACTGATGCAGGAAGAAAATCCAAAACTGCTGCAGTGACCTGGCGAGAAAAGGGACAATGGCATCATCACATACTCCGAGCTACTGAGGTGGACACTTTACAAACGATGGAGCTATTGGCTGTTGTATGGGCCATGATGCATTTCTCTGGACCTCTTAACATTGTAACAGATTCTTTGTATGTTGCAGGAGTGTGTGAGCGAATAGAGGATGCCTCTATAAAAGAGGTTCAGAACAAGCGGTTACATGAGCTGTTTATGCAACTACAGAGAGCAATTAAGCTAAGAAAGCATTCTTTTTGTGTTATCCATATCAGAAGTCACAAATGGGATATTGGTCTGGGAGAAGGTAACATGCGAGCAGATAAATTAGTCTCAATCACACAAGCAACTCCGATTCCCAAACAAACCATAGCCAGAGAGGCACACTCCATGTTCCACCAGAATGCAAAGGGCCTCCATAGAGAATTTCAGATATCTATGGAGGAGGCTCGGGCAATAGTCAAAGCCTGTCCTATATGCAGTCATCATAATGGAGGCTGTGGCTTAGGTCTGGGAGTTAACCCAAGAGGGCTGAGCACAAATGAGACCTGGCAAATGGATGTCACACATGTGGCAGAGTTTGGGAAGTTGAAGTATGTACATGTTACCATAGACACTTACAGTCATTTCATATGGGCCACAGCACAGACTGGTGAAAAAGCAGGGCAGGTAGAGAGACATCTCAGCAGTTGTTTTGCAGTAATGGGAGTGCCACAGCGCATCAAGACAGATAATGGGCCTGCTTACTGTAGCAAGAGAATAAAGCAGTTTCTGCAAATGTGGGGGATAGAACACATAACAGGCATCCCCAATTCTCCTACAGGACAAGCGATTGTTGAGAGCGCAAATGGTACCTTGAAAAGATATCTGAGTAAATATAGGGATACCAGAGAGCCACAAGAGAGATTGTTAAAGTGCTTGTTTGTCTTGTTTGTCTTGAACCATCTGTGTGTTTTTGGGGAAAATAAGGTTCCTGCTGTGATTCGTCACTATGTACATGAAACAGATGGTGTAAAGAAAGATGTATGGGTAAGATACAGGGATCCCAAGACAGGACAATGGCAAGGTCCTGCTAAGGTGTTATATTGGGGTCGCAGGTATCTTTGTGTTTCTACTCCTACAGGATCTTTGTGGGTACCTGCTAAGTGGACCCGAGCAGCTGTGTTTGATGGAACATCTCGACCGGCTGAACTCCAGGGGTATCAGCAGCAGGTGCTCATGCTATTTTAAATAAGTTAGGGTGTTGGCTTGCTAAACAAACAAATGCAACTTCTTTAGCAATTTCCAGTCTTTTGCTTGATGTAGATTCTATTCGCCATGCGACGCTTCAAAATAGAGCTGCAATTGATTTTCTCTTACTTGCACAAGGCCATGGTTGTGATGAATTTGAGGGCATGTGTTGCATGAATCTCTCTGACCATGCACAATCTGTACACTCACAGCTCTCTGAGTTACGGAGGTTAACTGGGAACTTACAGGTGGAATCAGGCCTTGGTATTGATGGATGACTCAAATCTTTAAACTTAGGATCATGGTTACGTTCTATTGTTAAGATTAGCATTGTAGTAGCTATTGTAGGTTTGCTGTTAGTATTAGTCTTGCCTTGTTTTTGTATATGCTTACAGAATATGGTGCGAAAGGTGATAACTGCTGCATTTAATCAAACCATGATTGTTCAACAGAAAAACAGGGGAGATGTAGTGAGCTTTTTGGATAATTGGTTAGCTGAGAAAGGACATTTCGATGTGATACCAATGGATAAGGATAGGGGAAAGAAGCTGGGAACTGAGCAACCAGTGTCCAATCACTGACAAAGGTCACAGTGACCTTCTCTGAAACGGGAAGACGGGGGAGAAAATCGCTTGCCAGAAAACGTAGTTAACTTAGGTAGAAAAGTTAGAAGAATGCAAACATAGAAGCAAAATAATTGTTAGAAGATAGAAGTAGGTGTGGTTGATCTAAGTGTGCTTTAACCAATAATGAGCTCAGCTTTTGCAATATGTATAAGCTTCATTAACACCAATATAAATATGTGTGGGGTTTCAATAAACTTCGGGATTTGCTATTCATCGCATATGGTGTGCCGCATTTCTACCGCCATTCACGACAAGTTCCAAGGTGACTTTTGGGGCTCTATAGCCTTGCAGGGTCCTAGTTACTGGCAGCTTTAGTATTAGAGCAATCCAGGATAGTTTGCCAATGTCACGCTTGGCAATGCCCTGTCAGGCAGGGCCTGTGGCACCAAACAGACCCCACTTTCCACAGGAATAAAAAGTCATTTCCCACCGTCTGGAGATCAGATGAAAGGTGGCCTTTGAAGCTCTATCAACTTGCAGGGTCCTTGCTGCTGGCAGCTTTAGTTTTGGAGAAATACAGCAAAGTATGACAGTTCCTAAACTGTCGCCGCCCTGTCGGACAGGGTGAGTGGCCGCAAACAGTGCCCGTTTTCCCTGGAAAAAAGAAGTCATTTCCCCAGGGTTTTGGTATCAGTTGAAAGGTGATGTTTGGTATTCTAAAGCCTTGCCGGGTCCTAGTTGCTGGCAGCTTTAGTTTTAGAGAAATCCAGCAAAGTTTTTCCATTTCTAACCTGGCACTGCCCTGTCGGCCAGGGCCTGTGGCAGTAAATGGGTCACACTTGCAATAGGAATAGGAAATCATTAACCACCTTCTGGGTATCAGTTGAAAGGTGAATTTTGGGGATCTATGAACAAGCAGGATGCGAGTTGCGGGAAGCTTTAGTTTTGGAAAAATCCTGCAAAGTTTGCCAATGTCGAGATTGGCACCGCCCTGCCTGAAGAGGCATGTGGCCGCAAACGGAGCCCACTTTCCGTGGGAATAAGAACTCATTTCCCACCGTCTGGGTAGTAGATGAAAGGTGGCCTTTTGGGCTCTGAGGCCTTGCAGTGTCCTAGTTGCTGCCAGCTTTACTTTTGGAGAAATCCAGCAAAGTTTGCCAATTTCTAACCTGGCGCCACCCTGTCAGTCAGGACAAGATGCTGCAAAGGGATGCCATTTTCCATGGGAAAAAGAAGTCCTCTCCCCAGGGTCCTGGTATCAGATATATGGTGGCCTTGGGGCTCTAAGGTCTTGCAGGGTCCTAGTTACTGGCAGCTGTAGTTTTGGAGAAATCCAGCAAAGTTTTCCCATTTCTAGCTTAAGACTGCACATACGGGCAGGGCCTGTGCCAGCAAACAGGGCCCACTTCCTGTAGGAATAGGAAGTCGTTTAGCACCGTCCAGGTATCAGATGAAAGGTAGCCTTTGGAGAAAGGCAGCTTGAGTTTTGGAGAAATCCAGCAAAGTCTGCAAAATTCTAACCTGGCGCCACCCTGTCGGACTGGGCGAGCGGCCACAAACGGAGGCCATTTTCCATGGGAAAAAGAAGTCCTTACCTCCAGGTCTGGATATCAGTTGCATGGTGACTTTTGGGGCTCTATAGCCTTGCAGGGTCCTAGTTACTGCCAGCTTTAATTTTACAGCAATCGAGGAAAGTTTTCCAATGTCACGCTTGGCAATGCCCTGTCAGGCAGGGCCTGTGGCACTAAACAGACCCCACTTTCCGTAGGAATAAAAAGTCATTTCCCACCGTCTGGGGATCAGATGAAATGTGGCCATTGAGGCTCTATGAACTTGCAGGGTCCTAGCTGCTGGCAGCTTTAGTTTTGGAGAAATACAGCAAAGTATGACAGTTCCTAAACTGTCGCCGCCCTGTCGGACAGGGTGAGTGGCCGCAAACAGTGCCCGTTTTCCCTGGAAAAAAGAAGTCATTTCCCCAGGGTTTTGGTATCAGTTGAAAGGTGACATTTGATATTCTAAGGCCTTGCCGGGTCCTAGTTGCTGGCAGCTTTAGTTTTGGAGAAATCCAGCAAAGTTTTTGCATTTCTAACCTGGCACTGCCCTGTCGGGCAGGGCCTGTGGCAGTAAATGGGTCACACTTGCAATAGGAATAGGAAATCATTAACCACCTTCTGGGTATCAGTTGAAAGGTGAATTTTGGGGATCTATGAACAAGCAGGATGTGAGTTGCGGGAAGCTTTAGTTTTGGAAAAATCCTGCAAAGTTTGCCAATGTCGAGATTGGCACCGCCCTGCCTGAAGAGGCATGTGGCCGCAAACGGAGCCCACTTTCCGTGGGAATAAGAACTCATTTCCCACCGACTGGGTAGTAGATGAAAGGTGGCCTTTGGGGCTCTGAGGCCTTGTTGGGTCCTAGTTGCTGTCAGCTTTACTTTTGGAGAAATCCAGCAAAGTTTGCCAATTTCTACCCTGGCGCCACCCTGTCGGTCCGGACAAGATGCTGCAAAGGGATGCCATTTTCCATGGGAAAAAGAAGTCCTCTCCTCTGGGTCCTGGTATCAGATATATGGTGGCCTTGGGGCTCTAAGGTCTTGCAGGGTCCTAGTTGCTGGCAGCTGTAGTTTTGGAGAAATCCAGCAAAGTTTTCCCATTTCTAGCCTAAGACTGCCCATACGGGCAGGGCCTGTGCCAGCAAACAGAACCCACTTCCATTAGGAATAGGAAGTCGTTCAGCACCGTCCAGGTATCAGATGAAAGGTAGCCTTTGGAGAAAGGCAGCTTTAGTTTTGGAGAAATCCAGCAAAGTCTGCAAAATTCTAACCTGGCGCCACCCTTTCGGACTGGGCGAGCGGCCACAAACGGAGGCCATTTTCCATGGGAAAAAGAAGTCCTTACCTCCAGGTCTGGGTATCAGTTGCATGGTGACTTTTGGGGCTCTATAGCCTTGCATGGTCCTAGTTACTGGCAGCTTTAATTTTACAGCAATCGAGGAAAGTTTGCCAATGTCACGCTTGGCAATGCCCTGTCAGGCAGGGCCTGTGGCACTAATCAGACCCCACTTTCCGTAGGAATAAGAAGTCATTTCCCACCGTCTGGGGATCAGATGAAAGGTGGCCTTTGAGGCTCTATGAACTTGCAGGGTCCTAGCTTCTGGCAGCTTTAGTTTTGGAGAAATCCAGCAAAGTTTGCCAGTTCCTAAACTGTCGCCGCCCTGTCGGACAGGGCGAGTGGCCGCAAACAGTGCCCGTTTTCCCTGGAAAAAAGAAGTCATTTCCCCAGGGTTTTGGTATCAGTTGAAAGGTGATGTTTGGTATTCTAAAGCCTTGCCGGGTCCTAGTTGCTGGCAGCTTTAGTTTTAGAGAAATCCAGCAAAGTTTTTCCATTTCTAACCTCGCACTGCCCTGTCGGGCAGGGCCTGTGGCAGTAAATGGGTCACACTTGCCATAGGAATAGGAAATCATTAACCACCTTCTGGGTATCAGTTGAAAGGTGAATTTTGGGGCTCTATGAACAAGCAGGATGTGAGTTGTGGGCAGCTTTAGTTTTGGAAAAATCCTGCAAAGTCTGCCAATTTCGAGATTGGCCCTGCCCTGTCTGACAAGGCGTGTGGCCGCAAACGGAGCCCACTTTCCGGGGGAATAAGAACTCATTTCCCACTGTCTGGGTAGTAGATGAAAGGTGGCCCTTGGGGCTCTGAGGCCTTGTTGGGTCCTAGTTGCTGTCAGCTTTTCTTTTGGAGAAATCCAGCAAAGTTTGCCAATTTCTAACCTGGCGCCGCCCTGTCGGTCAGGACAAGATGCTGCAAACGGATGCCATTTTCCATGGGAAAAAGAAGTCCTCCTCCCAGGGTCCTGGTAGCAGATATATGGTGGCCTTGGGGCTCTAAGGTCTTGCAGGGTCCTAGTTGCTGGCAGCTGCAGTTTTGGAGAAATCCAGCAAAGCTTGCCCATTTCTAGCCTAGGACTGCCCATACGGGCAGGGCCTGTGGCAGCAAACAGAGCCCACTTTCTGTAGGAATAGGAAGTCGTTTACCACCGTCCAGGTATCAGATGAAAGGTAGCCTTTGGAGAAAGGCAGCTTTAGTTTTGGAGAAATCCAGCAAAGTCTGCAACATTCTCACCTGGCGCCGCCCTGTCGGTCTGGGCGTGCGGCCACAAACGGAGGCCATTTTCCATGGGAAAAAGAAGTCCTTTCCTCCAGGTCTGGGTATCAGTTGCAAGGTGACTTTTGGGGCTCTATAGCCTTGCAGGGTCCTAGTTACTGCCAGCTTTAGTTTTAGAGCAATCCAGGAATGTTTGCCAATGCCACGCTTGGCAATGCCCTGTCGGGCAGGGCCTGTGGCACTAAACAGACCCCACTTTCCGTAGGAATGAGAAGTCATTTCCCACCGTCTGGGGATCAGATGAAAGGTGGCCTTTGAGGTTCTATGAACTTGCAGGGTCCTAGCTGCTGGCAGCTTTGGTTTTGGAGAAATCCAGCAAAGTTTTCCAGTTCCTAAACTGTCGCCGCCCTGTCGGACAGGGCAAGTGGCCGCAAACAGTTCCCGTTTTCCCTGGAAAAAAGCAGTCATTTCCCCAGGGTTTTGGTATCAGTTGAAAGGTGACGTTTGGTATTCTAAAGCCTTGCCGGGTCCTAGTTGCTGGCAGCTTTAGTTTTAGAGAAATCCAGCAAAGTTTTTCCATCTCTAACCTGGCGCTGCCCTGTCGTGCAGGGCCTGTGGCAGTAAATGGGTCACACTTGACATAGGAATAGGAAATCATTAAGCACCTTCTGAGTATCAGTTGAAAGGTGAATTTTGGGGCTCTATGAACAAGCAGGATGTGAGTTGCGGGCAGCTTTAGTTTTGGAAAAATCCGGCCAAGTTTGCCAATTTCGAAATTGGCACCGCCCTGTCTGACAAGGCGTGTGGCCGCAAACAGAGCCCACTTTCCGTGGGAATAAGAACTCATTTCCCACCGTCTCGGTAGCAGATGAAAGGTGGCCTTTGGGGCTCTGAGGCCTTGTTGGGTCCTAGTTGCTGTCAGCTTTTCTTTTGGAGAAATCCAGCAAAGTTTGCCAATTTCTAACCTGGCGCCGCCCTGTCGGTCAGGACAAGATGCTGCAAACGGAGGCCATTTTCCATGGGAAAAAGAAGTCCTCCTCCCAGGGTCCTGGTAGCAGATATATGGTGGCCTTGGGGCTCTAAGGTCTTGCAGGGTCCTAGTTGCTGGCAGCTGCAGTTTTGGAGAAATCCAGCAAAGCTTGCCCATTTCTAGCCTAGGACTGCCCATACGGGCAGGGCCTGTGGCAGCAAACAGAGCCCACTTTCTGTAGGAATAGGAAGTCGTTTACCACCGTCCAGGTATCAGATGAAAGGTAGCCTTTGGAGAAAGGCAGCTTTAGTTTTGGAGAAATCCAGCAAAGTTTTCCAATTTCTAGCCCAGGAATGCCCATACAGGCAGGGCCTGTGGCAGCAAACAGAGCCCACTTTCTGTAGGAACAGGAAGTCGTTTACCACCGTCCAGGTATCAGATGAAAGGTAGCCATTGGGGAAAGGCAGCTTGAGTTTTTGAGAAATCCAGCAAAGTCTGCAACATTCTCACCTGGCGCCGCCCTGTCGGTCTGCGCGAGCGGCCACAAACGGAGGCCATTTTCCATGGGAAAAAGAAGTCCTTTCCTCCAGGTCTGGGTATCAGTTGCAAGGTGACTTTTGGGGCTCTATAGCCTTGCATGGTCCTAGTTACTGCCAGCTTTGGTTTTAGAGCAATCCAGGAAAGTTTGCCAATGTCACGCTTGGCAATGCCCTGTCAGGCAGGGCCTGTGGCACTAATCAGACCCCACTTTCCGTAGGAATAAGAAGTCATTTCCCACCGTCTGGGGATCAGATGAAAGGTGGCCTTTGAGGCTCTATGAAGTTGCAGGGCCCTAGCTACTGGCAGCTTTAGTTTTGGAGAAATACAGCAAAGTTTGCCTGTTCCTAAACTGTCGCCGCCCTGTCGGACAGAGTGAGTGGCCCCAAACAGTGCCCGTTTTCCCTGGAAAAAAGAAGTCATTTCCCCAGGGTTTTGGTATCAGTTGAAAGGTGACGTTTGGTATTCTAAAGCCTTGCTGGGTCCTAGTTGCTGGCAGCTTTAGTTTTAGAGAAATCCAGCAAAGTTTTTCCATTTCTAACCTGGCACTGCCCTGTCGGCCAGGGCCTGTGGCAGTAAATGGGTCACACTTGCAATAGGAATAGGAAATCATTAACCACCTTCTGGGTATCAGTTGAAAGGTGAATTTTGGGGATCTATGAACAAGCAGGATGCGAGTTGCGGGAAGCTTTAGTTTTGGAAAAATCCTGCAAAGTTTGCCAATGTCGAGATTGGCACCGCCCTGTCGGACAAGGCGTGTGGCCGCAAACAGAGCCCACTTTCCGTGGGAATAAGAACTCATTTCCCACCGTCTCGGTAGCAGATGAAAGGTGGCCTTTGGGGCTCTGAGGCCTTGTTGGGTCCTAGTTGCTGTCAGCTTTTCTTTTGGAGAAATCCAGCAAAGTTTGCCAATTTCTAACCTGGCGCCGCCCTGTCGGTCAGGACAAGATGCTGCAAACGGATGCCATTTTCCATGGGAAAAAGAAGTCCTCCTCCCAGGGTCCTGGTAGCAGATATATGGTGGCCTTGGGGCTCTAAGGTCTTGCAGGGTCCTAGTTGCTGGCAGCTGCAGTTTTGGAGAAATCCAGCAAAGCTTGCCCATTTCTAGCCTAGGACTGCCCATACGGGCAGGGCCTGTGGCAGCAAACAGAGCCCACTTTCTGTAGGAATAGGAAGTCGTTTACCACCGTCCAGGTATCAGATGAAAGGTAGCCTTTGGAGAAAGGCAGCTTTAGTTTTGGAGAAATCCAGCAAAGTCTGCAACATTCTCACCTGGCGCCGCCCTGTCGGTCTGGGCGTGCGGCCACAAACGGAGGCCATTTTCCATGGGAAAAAGAAGTCCTTTCCTCCAGGTCTGGGTATCAGTTGCAAGGTGACTTTTGGGGCTCTATAGCCTTGCAGGGTCCTAGTTACTGCCAGCTTTAGTTTTAGAGCAATCCAGGAATGTTTGCCAATGCCACGCTTGGCAATGCCCTGTCGGGCAGGGCCTGTGGCACTAAACAGACCCCACTTTCCGTAGGAATGAGAAGTCATTTCCCACCGTCTGGGGATCAGATGAAAGGTGGCCTTTGAGGTTCTATGAACTTGCAGGGTCCTAGCTGCTGGCAGCTTTGGTTTTGGAGAAATCCAGCAAAGTTTTCCAGTTCCTAAACTGTCGCCGCCCTGTCGGACAGGGCAAGTGGCCGCAAACAGTTCCCGTTTTCCCTGGAAAAAAGCAGTCATTTCCCCAGGGTTTTGGTATCAGTTGAAAGGTGACGTTTGGTATTCTAAAGCCTTGCCGGGTCCTAGTTGCTGGCAGCTTTAGTTTTAGAGAAATCCAGCAAAGTTTTTCCATCTCTAACCTGGCGCTGCCCTGTCGTGCAGGGCCTGTGGCAGTAAATGGGTCACACTTGACATAGGAATAGGAAATCATTAAGCACCTTCTGAGTATCAGTTGAAAGGTGAATTTTGGGGATCTATGAACAAGCAGGATGTGAGTTGCGGGCAGCTTTAGTTTTGGAAAAATCCGGCCAAGTTTGCCAATTTCGAAATTGGCACCGCCCTGTCTGACAAGGCGTGTGGCCGCAAACAGAGCCCACTTTCCGTGGGAATAAGAACTCATTTCCCACCGTCTCGGTAGCAGATGAAAGGTGGCCTTTGGGGCTCTGAGGCCTTGTTGGGTCCTAGTTGCTGTCAGCTTTTCTTTTGGAGAAATCCAGCAAAGTTTGCCAATTTCTAACCTGGCGCCGCCCTGTCGGTCAGGACAAGATGCTGCAAACGGAGGCCATTTTCCATGGGAAAAAGAAGTCCTCCTCCCAGGGTCCTGGTAGCAGATATATGGTGGCCTTGGGGCTCTAAGGTCTTGCAGGGTCCTAGTTGCTGGCAGCTGCAGTTTTGGAGAAATCCAGCAAAGCTTGCCCATTTCTAGCCTAGGACTGCCCATACGGGCAGGGCCTGTGGCAGCAAACAGAGCCCACTTTCTGTAGGAATAGGAAGTCGTTTACCACCGTCCAGGTATCAGATGAAAGGTAGCCTTTGGAGAAAGGCAGCTTTAGTTTTGGAGAAATCCAGCAAAGTCTGCAACATTCTCACCTGGCGCCGCCCTGTCGGTCTGGGCGTGCGGCCACAAACGGAGGCCATTTTCCATGGGAAAAAGAAGTCCTTTCCTCCAGGTCTGGGTATCAGTTGCAAGGTGACTTTTGGGGCTCTATAGCCTTGCAGGGTCCTAGTTACTGGCAGCTTTAGTTTTAGAGCAATCCAGGAATGTTTGCCAATGTCACGCTTGGCAATGCCCTGTCAGGCAGGGCCTGTGGCACTAAACAGACCCCACTTTCCATAGGAATGAGAAGTCATTTCCCACCGTCTGGGGATCAGATGAAAGGTGGCCTTTGAGGTTCTATGAACTTGCAGGGTCCTAGCTGCTGGCAGATTTGGTTTTGGAGAAATCCAGCAAAGTTTGGCAGTTCCTAAACTGTCGCCGCCCTGTCGGAAAGGGCCAGTGGCCGCAAACAGTGCCCGTTTTCCCTGGAAAAAAGCAGTCATTTCCCCAGGGTTTTGGTATCAGTTGAAAGGTGACGTTTGGTATTCTAAAGCCTTGCCGGGTCCTAGTTGCTGGCAGCTTTAGTTGTAGAGAAATCCAGCAAAGTTTTTCCATCTCTAACCTGGCGCTGCCCTGTAGTGCAGGGCCTGTGGCCGTAAATGGGTCACACTTGCCATAGGAATAGGAAATCATTAACCACCTTCTGGGTATCAGTTGAAAGTGAATTTTGGGGCTCTATGAACAAGCAGGATGTGAGTTGCGGGCAGCTTTAGTTTTGGAAAAATCCGGCCAAGTTTGCTAATTTCGAAATTGGCACCGCCCTGTCTAACAAGGCGTGTGGCCGCAAACAGAGCCCACTTTCCGTGGGAATAAGAACTCATTTCCCACCGTCTGATTAGCAGATGAAAGGTGGCCTTTGGGGCTCTGAGGCCTTGTTGGGTCCTAGTTGCTGTCAGCTTTACTTTTGGAGAAATCCAGCAAAGTTTGCCAATTTCTAACCTGGCGCCGCCCTGTCGGTCAGGACAAGATGCTGCAAACGGATGCCATTTTCCATGGGAAAAAGAAGTCCTCCTCCCAGGGTCCTGGTAGCAGATATATGGTGGCCTTGGGGCTCTAAGGTCTTGTAGGGACCTAGTTGCTGGATGCTGCAGTTTTGGAGAAATCCAACAAAGTTTGCCCATTTCTAGCCTAGGAGTGCCCATACGGGCAGGGCCTGTGGCAGCAAAGAGAGCCCACTTTCTGTAGGAATAGGAAGTCGTTTACCACCGTCCAGGTATCAGATGAAAGGTAGCCTTTGGAGAAAGGCAGCTTTAGTTTTTGAGAAATCCAGAAAAGTCTGCAAAATTCTAACCTGGCGCCGCCCTGTCGGTCTGGGCGAGTGGCCACAAACGGAGGCCATTTTCCAGGGGAAAAAGTAGTCCTTTCCTCCAGGTCTGGGTATCAGTTGCAAGGTGACTTTTGGGGCTCTATAGCCTTGCAGGGTCCTAGTTACTGGCAGCTTTGGTTTTAGAGCAATTCAGGAAAGTTTGCCAATGTTACGCTTGGCAATGCCCTGTCGGGCAGGGCCTGTGGCACTAAACAGACCCCACTTTCCGTAGGAATAAGTAGTCATTTCCCACCGTCTGGGGATTAGATGAAAGGTGGCCTTTGAGGCTCTATGACCTTGCAGCGTCCGAGCTACTGGCAGCGTTAGTTTTGGAGAAATACATCAACGTTTGCCAGTTCCTAAACTGTCGCCGCCCTGTCGGACAGGGCAAGTGGCCGCAAACAGTGCCCGTTTTCCCTGGAAAAAAGAAGTCATTTCCCCAGGGTTTTGGTATCAGTTGAAAGGTGACGTTTGGTATTCTAAAGCCTTGCCGGGTCCTAGTTGCTGGCAGCTTTAGTTTTAGAGAAATCCAGCAAAGTTTTTCCATCTCTAACCTGGCGCTGCCCTGTCGTGCAGGGCCTGTGGCAGTAAATGGGTCACACTTGCCATAGGAATAGGAAATCATTAACCACCTTCTGGGTATCAGTTGAAAGGTGAATTTTGGGGCTCTATGAACAAGCAGGATGTGAGTTGCGGGCAGCTTTAGTTTTGGAAAAATCCGGCCAAGTTTGCCAATTTCGAAATTGGCACCGCCCTGTCTGACAAGGCGTGTGGCCGCAAACGGAGCCCACTTTCCGTGGGAATAAGAACTCATTTCCCACCGTCTGGGTAGTAGATGAAAGGTGGCCTATTGGGCTCTGAGGCCTTGCAGTGTCCTAGTTGCTGTCAGCTTTACTTTTGGAGAAATCCAGCAAAGTTTGCCAATTTCTAACCTGGCGCCGCCCTGTCGGTCAGGACAAGATGCTGCAAACGGATGCCATTTTCCATGGGAAAAAGAAGTCCTCCTCCCAGGGTCCTGGTATCAGATATATGGTGGCCTTGGGGCTCTAAGGTCTTGCAGGGTCCTAGTTGCTGGCAGCTGCAGTTTTGGAGAAATCCAGCAAAGTTTGCCCATTTCTAGCCTAGGACTGCCCATACGGGCAGGGCCTGTGGCAGCAAACAGAGCCCACTTTCTGTAGGAATAGGAAGTCGTTTACCACCGTCCAGGTATCAGATGAAAGGTAGCCTTTGGAGAAAGGCAGCTTTAGTTTTGGAGAAATCCAGAAAAGTCTGCAACATTCTCACCTGGCGCCGCCCTGTCGGTCGGGGCGTGCAGCCACAAACGGAGGCCATTTTCCATGGGAAACAGAAGTCCTTTTCTCCAGGTCTGGGTATCAGTTGCAAGGTGACTTTTGGGGCTCTATAGCCTTGCAGGGTCCTAGTTCCTGGCAGCTTTAGTTTTACAGCAATCCAGGAAAGTTTTCCAATGTCACGCTTGGCAATGCCCTGTCAGGCAGGGCCTGTGGCACTAAACAGACCCCACTTTCCGTAGGAATAAGAAGTCATTTCCCACCGTCTGGGGATCAGATGAAAGGTGGCCTTTGAGACTCTATGAACTTGCAGGGTCCTAGCTGCTGGCAGCTTTAGTTTTGGAGAAATACAGCAAAGTTTGCCAGTTCCTTGACTGTGGCCTCCCTGTCGGACAGGGCAAGTGGCCGCAAACAGTGCCCGTTTTCCCTGGAAAAAAGAAGTCATTTCCCCAGGGTTTTGGTATCAGTTGAAAGGTGACGTATGGTATTCTAAAGCCTTGCCGGGTCCTAGTTGCTGGCAGCTTTAGTTGTAGAGAAATCCAGCAAAGTTTTTCCATTTCTAACCTGGCACTGCCCTGTTGGACAGGGCCTGTGGCAGTAAATGGGTTACACTTGCCATAGGAATAGGAAATCATTAACCACCTTCTGGGTATCAGTTGAAAGGTGAATTTTGGGGCTCTATGAACAAGCAGGATGTGAGTTGCAGGCACCTTAATTTTGGAAAAATACAGCAAAGTTTGCCAATTTCGAGATTGGACCGCCCAGTCTGACAAGGCGTGTGGCCGCAAACGAGCCCACTTTCCGTTGGGAATAAGAACTCATTTCCCACCGTCTGGGTAGTAGATGAAAGGTGGCCTTTGGGGCTCTGAGGCCTTGTGGGGTCCTAGTTGCTGTCAGCTTTACTTTTGGAGAAATCCAGCAAAGTTTGCCAATTTCTAACCTGGCCCCGCCCTGTCGGTCAGGACAAGATGCTGCAAACGGATGCCATTTTCCATGGGAAAAAGAAGTCCTCTCCCCAGGGTCCTGGTATCGGATATATGGTGGCCTTGGGGCTCTAAGGTTTTGCAGGGTCCTAGTTGCTGGCAGCTGTAGTTTTGGAGAAATCCAGCAAAGTTTGCCCATTTCAAGCCTAGGACTGCCCATACGGGCAGGGCCTGTGGCAGCAAACAGAGCCCACTTTCTGTAGGAATAGGAAGTCGTTTACCACCGTCCAGGTATCAGATGAAAGGTAGCCTTTGGAGAAAGGCAGCTTTAGTTTTGGAGAAATCCAGCAAAGTCTGCAAAATTCTAACCTGGCGCCGCCCGGTCGGTCTGGGAGAGAGACCACAAACGGAGGCCATTTTCCATGGGAAAAAGAAGTCCTTTCCTCCAGGTCTGGGTATCAGTTGCAAGGTGACTTTTGGGGCTCTATAGCCTTGCAGGGTCCTAGTTACTGGCAGCTGTAGTTTTAGAGCTATCCAGGAGAGTTTGCCAATGCAGCGCTGGGCAATGCCCAGGAAGGAGGGCCCGTAGCACTAAACAGACCGCACTTTCCTTAGGAATAAGAAGTCATTTCCCACCGTCTGGGGATCAGATGAAAGGTGGCCTTTGAGGCTCTATGAACTTGCAGGGTCCTAGCTGCTGGCAGCTTTGGTTTTGGAGAAATCCAGCAAAGTCTGCAAAATTCTAACCTGGCGCCGCCCTGTCGGTCTTGGCGAGCGGCCACAAACGGAGGCCATTTTCCATGGGAAAAAGAAGTCCTTTCCTCCAGGTCTGGGTATCAGTTGCAAGGTGACTTTTGGGGCTCTATAGCCTTGCAGGGTCCTAGTTACTGCCAGCTTTAGTTTTAGAGCAATTCAGGAAAGTTTGCCAATGTCACGCTTGGCAATGCCCTGTCAGGCAGGGCCTGTGGCACTAAACAGACCCCACTCTCCGTAGGAATAAGAAGTCATTTCCCACCGTCTGGGGATCAGCTGAAAGGTGGCCTTTGAGACTCTATGAACTTGCAGGGTCCTAGCTGCTGGCAGCTTTGGTTTTGGAGAAATCCAGCAAAGTTTGCCAGTTCCTAAACTGTCGCTGCCCTGTCGGACAGGGCAAGTGGCCGCAAACAGTTCCCGTTTTCCCTGGAAAAAAGCAGTCATTTCCCCAGGGTTTTGGTATCAGTTGAAAGGTGACGTTTGGTATTCTAAAGCCTTGCCGGGTCCTAGTTCCTGGCAGCTTTAGTTTTAGAGAAATCCAGCAAAGTTTTTCCATTTCTAACCTGGCACTGCCCTGTCTTGCAGGGCCTGTGGCATTAAATGGGTCACACTATCCATAGGAATAGGAAATCATTAACCACCTTCTGGGTATCATTTGAAAGGTGAATTTTGGGGCTCTATGAACAAGCAGGATGTGAGTTGTGGGCAGCTTTAGTTTTGGAAAAATCCTGCAAAGTCTGCCAATTTCGAGATTGGCACCGCCCTGTCTGACAAGGCGTGTGGCCGCAAACGAAGCCCACTTTCCGTGGGAATAAGAACTCATTTCCCACCGTCTGAGTAGTAGATGAAAGGTGGCCTTTGGGGCTCTGAGGCCTTGTTGGGTCCTAGTTGCTGTCAGCTTTACTTTTGGAGAAATCCAGCAAAGTTTGCCAATTTCTAACCTGGCGCCGCCCTGTCGGTCAGGACAAGATGCTGCAAAGGGATGCCATTTTCCATGGGAAAAAGAAGTCCTCTCCCCAGGGTCCTGGTATCAGATATATGGTGGCCTTGGGGCTCTAAGGTCTTGCAGGGTCCTAGTTGCTGGCAGCTGCAGTTTTGGAAAAATCCAGCAAAGTTTGCCTCTTTCAAGCCTAAGACTGCCCATACAGGCAGGGTCTGTGGCAGCAAAAATAGCCCACTTTCTGTAGGAATAGGAAGACGTTTACCACTGTCCAGGTATCAGATGAAAGGTAGCCTTTGGAGAAAGGCAGGTTGTGTTTTGGAGAAATCCTGCAAAGTCAGCAACAATCTAACCTGGCGCCGCCCTGTCAGTCTGGGTGAGCGGCCACAAACGGAGGCCATTTTCCACGGGAAAAAGAAGTCCTTTCCTCCAGGTCTGGGTATCAGTTGCAAGGTGACTTTTGGGGCTCTATAGCCTTGCAGTGTCCTAGTTACTGGCAGCTATAATTTTACAGCAATCGAGGAAAGTTTGCCAATGTCACGCTTGGCAATGCCCTGTCAGGCAGGGCCTGTGGCACTAAACAGACCCCACTTTCCGTAGGAATAAGAAGTCATTTCCCACCGTCTGGGGATCAGATGAAAGGTGGCCTTTGAGGCTCTATGAACTTGCAGGGTCCTAGCTGCTGGCAGCTTTAGTTTTGGAGAAATCCAGCAAAGTTTTCCAGTTCCTAAACTGTAGCCGCCCTGTCGGACAGGGCAAGTGGCCGCAAACAGTGCCCGTTTTCCCTGGAAAAAAGAAGTCATTTCCCCAGGGTTTTGGTATCAGTTGAAAGGTGACGTTTGGTATTCTAAAGCCTTGCGGGGTCCTAGTTGCTGGCAGCTTTAGTTTTAGAGAAATCCAGAAAGTTTTTCCATTTCTAACCTGGCACTGCCCTGTCGGGCAGGGCCTGTGGCAGTAAATGGGTCACACTTTCCATCGGAATAGGAAATCATTAACCACCTTCTGGGTATCAGTTGAAAGGTGAATTTTGGGGCTCTATGAACAAGCAGGATGCGAGTTGCGGGCAGCTTTAGTTTTGGAAAAATCCAGCAAAGTTTGCCAATTTCGAGATTGGCACCGCCCTGTCTGACAAGGCGTGTGGCCGCAAACGGAGCCCACTTTCCGTGGGAATAAGAACTAATTTCCCACCGTCTGGGTAGTAGATGAACGGCGGCCTTTGGGGCTCTTAGGCCTTGTTTGGTCCTAGTTGCTGTCAGCTTTACTTTTGGGGAAATCCAGCAAAGTTTGCCAATTTCTAACCTGGCGCCACCCTGTTGGTAAGGACAAGATGCTGCAAACGGATGCCATTTTCCATGGGAAAAAGAAGTCCTCTCCCCAGGGTCCTGGTATCAGATATATGGTGGCCTTGGGGCTCTAAGGTCTTGCAGGGTCCTAGTTGCTGGCAGCTGTAGTTTTGGAGAAATCCAGCAAAGTTTTCCCATTTCTAGCCCAGGACTGCCCATACAGGCAGGGCCTGTGGCAGCAAACAGAGCCCACTTTCTGTAGGAACAGGAAGTCGTTTACCACCGTCCAGGTATCAGATGAAAGGTAGCCTTTGGAGAAAGGCAGCTATAGTTTTGGAGAAATCAATTAAAGTCTGCAGAATTTTAACCTGGCGCTGCCCTGTCGGTCTGGGCGAGCGGCCACAAACGGAGGCCATTTTCCATGGGAAACAGAAGTCCTTTCCTCCAGGTCTGGGTATCAGTTGCAAGGTGACTTTTGGGGCTCTATAGCCTTGCAGGGTCCTAGTTCCTGGCAGCTTTAGTTTTACAGCAATCCAGGAAAGTTTGCCAATGTCACGCTTGGCAATGCCCTGTCAGGCAGGGCCTGTGGCACTAAACAGACCCCACTTTCCGTAGGAATAAGAAGTCATTTCCCACCGTCTGGGGATCAGATGAAAGGTGGCCTTCGAGGGTCTAT
Source organism: Molothrus ater (assembly GCF_012460135.2). Classification (NCBI taxonomy): domain Eukaryota; kingdom Metazoa; phylum Chordata; class Aves; order Passeriformes; family Icteridae; genus Molothrus; species Molothrus ater. Next base: position 624,471 of record NC_071661.1, read on the forward strand.
GAACTTGCAGGGTCCTAGTTGCTGGCAGCTTTAGTTTTAGAGAAATCCAGCAAAGATTTTCCATTTCTAACCTGGTACTGCGTTGTCGGGCAGGGCCTGTGGCAGTAAATGGGTCACACTTTTCATAGGTATAGGAAATCATTAACCACCTTCTGGGTATCTGTTGAAAGGTGTATTTTGGGGCTCTATGACCATGCAGGATGCGAGTTGGAGACAGCTTTAGTGTTGGAAAAATCCAGCAAAGTTTGCCAATTTCGAGATTGGCACCACCCTGTCTGAAAAGGCATGTGGCCGCAAACGGAGCCCACTTTCCGTGGGAATAAGAACTCATTTCCCACCGTCTGGGTAGTAGATGAAAGGTGGCCTATTGGGCTCTGAGGCCTTGTAGGGGCCCAATTGCTTTCAGCTTTACTTTTGGGGAAATCCAGCAAAGTTTGCCAATTTCTAACCTGTCGCCGCCCTGTCGGTCAGGACAAGATGCTGCAAACGGATGCCATTTTCCATGGGAAAAAGAAGTCCTCTCCCCAGGGTCCTGGTATCAGATATATGGTGTCCTTGGGGCTCTATGGTCTTGCAGGGTCCTAGTTGCTGGCACCTGTAGTTTTGGAGAAATCCAGCAAAATTTGCCCTTTTCAAGCCTAGGACTGCCCATACGGGCAGGGCCTGTGGCAGCAAACAGAGCCCACTTTCTGTAGGAACAGGAAGTCGTTTACCACCGTCCAGGTATCAGATGAAAGGTAGCCTTTGGAGAAAGGCAGCTTGAGTTTTGGAGAAATCCATCAAAGTCTGAAGAATTCCAACCTGGGGCCGCCCTGTCGGTCTGGGCGAGCGGCCACAAACGAAGGCCATTTTCCATGGGAAAAAGAAGTCCTTTCCTCCAGGTCTGGGTATCAGTTGCAAGGTGACTTTTGGGGCTCTATAGCCTTGCAGGGTCCTAGTTCCTGGCAGCTTTAGTTTTACAGCAATCCAGGAAAGTTTGCCAATGTCACGCTTGGCAATGCCCTGTCAGGCAGGGCCTGTGGCACTAAACAGACCCCACATTCCGTGGGAATAGGAAGTCGTTTACCACCGACTGGGGATCAGATGAAAGGTGGCCTTTGAGGCTCTATGAACTTGCAGGGTGCTAGCTGCTGGCAGCTTTAGTTTTGGAGAAATCCAGCAAAGTCTGCAACATTCTAACCTGGCGCCGCCCTGTCGGTCTGGGCGAGCGGCCACAAACGGAGGCCATTTTCCATTGTAAACAGAAGTCCTTTCCTCCAGGTCTGGGTATCAGTTCAAGGTGACTTTTGGGGCGCTATAGCCTTGCAGGGTCCTTGTTACTGGCAGCTTTAGTTTTAGAGCAATCCAGGAAAGTTTGCCAATGTCACGCTTTGAAATGCCCTGTCAGGCATGGCCTGTGGCACTAAACAGACCCCACATTCCGTGGGAATAAGAACTCATTTCCCACCGACTGGGGATCAGATGAAAGGTGGCCTTTGAGGCTCTATTAACTTGCAGGGTCCTAGCTGCTGGCCGCTTTAGTTTTGGAGAAATATAGCAAAGTTTGCCAGTGCCTAAACTGTCGCCGCGCTGTCGGACACGGCAAGATGCTGCAAACGGATGCCATTTTCCATGGGAAAAAGAAGTCCTCTCCCCAGGGTCCTGGTATCAGATATATGCTGGCCTTGGGGCTCTATGTTCTTCAGGGTCCTAATTGCTGGCAGCTGTAGTTTTGGAGAAATCCAGCAAAGTTTGCCCATTTCTAGCCTAGGACTGCCCTTTCGGGCAGGGCCTGTGGCAGCAACCAGAGCCCACTTTTTGTAGGAATAGGAAGTCGTTTACCACCGTCCAGGTATCAGATGAAAGGGAGCCTTTGGAGAAAGGCAGCTTTAGTTTTGGAGAAATCCATCAAAGTCTGCAAAATTCTAACCTGGTGCCGCCCTGTCGGTCTGGGTGAGCGGCCACAAACGGAGGCCATTTTCAATGGGAAAAAGAAGTCCTTTCCTCCACGTCTGGGTATCAGTTCCTGTGGAGAGCTTTTTGGCTAGTTGGTTAGCTGAGAAAGGACATTTCGATGTGTTACCAATGGATAAGATTAGGGGAAACAAGCTGGGAACTGAGCAACCAGTGTCCAATCACTGACAACGGTCACAGTGACCTTCTCTGGAACGGGAAGACGGGGGAGAAAATCGCATGCCAGAAAATGTAGTTAACTTAGGTAGAAATTTAGAAGAATGCAAACATAGAAGCAAAATAATTGTTAGAAGATAGAAGTAGGTGTGGTTGATCTAAGTGTGCTTTAACCAATAATGAGCTCAGCTTTTGCAATATGTATAAGCTTCATTAACACCAATATAAATATGTGTGGGGTTTCAATAAACTTCGGGATTTGCTATTCATCGCATATGGTGTGTCGCATTTCTCCCGCCGTTCACGACAAATGGTGACCCCGGACCTCTTTCTGCGGGAATAGCCACGGTCGGCGGCTTGAGCGAAGTCAGGTCCTATCGCAGCTGAGGACGGCAATAAGCACCGCTGAAAAAGGGAAGGTGCCGGCCCCGGGCGACTCCACAGGGGGGCCCGGCTGATACGTGCTGCCGGAAGCCTGAAAAGAGCTGCAAGAAGCGCGCTGTTATCGTTTAACATGGATAAGGAAAGGCAAGCAGCATATGATTTATTTACTGATTTTCTACGAGGGTGTCAGGTTAAGGCTATAGATTTACAGAAAGAGCTTCCTGGGTTGTTAGCTTATGGGTGTGCACAGGGGCTTTTTCGTAATCCGCACACGGTGCATGAATTGTCGGAGTGGCGTATATTTGGGGATAAGCTGTGGCAGGCAGTCATAGATGATGATAAGACCGCGAGAAAGTGGGGGAAGTTATGGCGTGTCGTTCATGATGAATTGCTAAAATACCAGGCAGAGGAAAGAGCTGCCCGGCAGGCCAGCGCAGCTCATGAAAGGAACAGGAGTTATGGGGACTGGTTTGGTTCCCCGCTGCCTCCTGTTACACCCACTGTAAATCTGCCGCCGGCATCGCCTTCTACTTTAAACGGCAGTTCCCCACCCCCATCGGCGCCTGCTCTAAGCAGCACGGCCCCGCCAGCTTCGGCGCCTGTTTAAAGTAGCACCCCCTCACCGATTTCGGTTCCTGCCCCATATGGCGGTCTGCCGCCGGCACCGGCATCTGCAATAAGCGGCGGCTCCCCGCCAACCCCAGCCCCCGCTCCAGACAACGGCTCCCCGCCGCTACCAGTTCCTGCTTCGGGCAGCAGCCCCCCCCCGCGTGTCCTCCGGCCGTGCCGTCCGCGCCGCCTGTCCCGGTGTCAAGCCCTACACCTCCTCCGCTTAATGGTTCGCTCGTCCCCGGGTCGGACAGTGACCTTGCAAGGGCCATTGCATGGACTTTCCCAATCCCATTAACCTGGACCACGGATGTTCCGGTATGGGTTAAGCAGTGGCCTTTAAAAAGGGAAAGTCTCGAGCAGGTTCACATGCTGGTATACGAACAATATAAACAAGGACATTTACAGCTGTCAACAAGTCCATGGAACACGCCCATCTTTGTGATTAAAAAGAAGTCGGGAAAGTATCGCTTAATACACGATTTGCGAGTTGTGAATGAACAGATGGAGCCAATGGGAGCCCTACAACCTGGTTTACCTAACCCGGCTATGCTACCAAGGGACTGGCCACTTTTGATTATTGATCTGAAGGACTGCTTTTTTACTATTGCTCTGCATCCTCGAGATACTCGGAGGTTTGCGTTCACTCTGCCGTCTTTAAACAGGGCAGAGCCGGACAAGAGATTTGAATGGGTATCTCTTCCCCAGGGCGTGCGGAACAGCGCCACCTTGTGTCAACTTTATGTCGATGCAGCTTTACAACCCTTGCGACATGCCTGGCCTGGCACAATCATTTACCATTATATGGATGACATTTTATTTGCACAACCGGAACCTTTTGCGCGTCAACAAATTCAGGCAATACATGATGCTTTGAAGCTCCATGGACTGACTGTAGCTTCTGAGAAAATTCAGTTATCTGCACCGTGGAAATATTTGGGGTGGACACTTACTGATCAAATTGTTACCCCTCAGAAATTGCAATTAAACATTAAATTACATACATTGCATGATGTTCAGAAATTACTGGGGGACCTACAGTGGCTACGCCCCATTGTTGGTATCCCTAATGACCTCTTGGATGAGCTTCCACCTTTACTGAAGGGGACTGATCCGGCACAGCCTGTTCGTATAACCCCTGAGCAGGTTGAGACACTGCAGCAGATATTGGACTGTGTTACACAAGGCAGTGTTCGGAGACGTGATCTCGATCTTCCTATACAGTTGACAGTTTGGTGTGGACCAAAATTTTTGCTGGGTGCACTTACTCAGCATAACAGAAAAACGGGGGAGACATGGGCCTTGGAATGGATATCTCCTCCACTTCAACAACATAAAACTCTTCTTCAGAAAATTGAAAGTTTAGCTGATCTGCTCAGAAAGGGTCGTGAACGGACAATACAGATTATGGGAAAGGAACCTGATCAAATACAGATACCAATGAAAAAGGATACATTGACATGGTATCTGGCAAACAGTATGGAGTTACAAGAGGCCCTGTTGGGAGCCGGTAGCGTGACTGCCACTGATGATATTCCCAATGTACCATTGAATTGGGTAGGACAATGGGGTTGGATTCAATGCCCAAAAAGATCACTGAAGCCCTTATCGGATGCTATAACTGTCTACACTGATGCAGGAAGAAAATCCAAAACTGCTGCAGTGACCTGGCGAGAAAAGGGACAATGGCATCATCACATACTCCGAGCTACTGAGGTGGACACTTTACAAACGATGGAGCTATTGGCTGTTGTATGGGCCATGATGCATTTCTCTGGACCTCTTAACATTGTAACAGATTCTTTGTATGTTGCAGGAGTGTGTGAGCGAATAGAGGATGCCTCTATAAAAGAGGTTCAGAACAAGCGGTTGCATGAGCTGTTTATGCAACTACAGAGAGCAATTAAGCTAAGAAAGCATTCTTTTTGTGTTATCCATATCAGAAGTCACAAATGGGATATTGGTCTGGGAGAAGGTAACATGCGAGCAGATAAATTAGTCTCAATCACACAAGCAACTCCGATTCCCAAACAAACCATAGCCAGAGAGGCACACTCCATGTTCCACCAGAATGCAAAGGGCCTCCATAGAGAATTTCAGATATCTATGGAGGAGGCTCGGGCAATAGTCAAAGCCTGTCCTATATGCAGTCATCATAATGGAGGCTGTGGCTTAGGTCTGGGAGTTAACCCAAGAGGGCTGAGCACAAATGAGACCTGGCAAATGGATGTCACACATGTGGCAGAGTTTGGGAAGTTGAAGTATGTACATGTTACCATAGACACTTACAGTCATTTCATATGGGCCACAGCACAGACTGGTGAAAAAGCAGGGCAGGTAGAGAGACATCTCAGCAGTTGTTTTGCAGTAATGGGAGTGCCACAGCGCATCAAGACAGATAATGGGCCTGCTTACTGTAGCAAGAGAATAAAGCAGTTTCTGCAAATGTGGGGGATAGAACACATAACAGGCATCCCCAATTCTCCTACAGGACAAGCGATTGTTGAGAGCGCAAATGGTACCTTGAAAAGATATCTGAGTAAATATAGGGATACCAGAGAGCCACAAGAGAGATTGTTAAAGTGCTTGTTTGTCTTGTTTGTCTTGAACCATCTGTGTGTTTTTGGGGAAAATAAGGTTCCTGCTGTGATTCGTCACTATGTACATGAAACAGATGGTGTAAAGAAAGATGTATGGGTAAGATACAGGGATCCCAAGACAGGACAATGGCAAGGTCCTGCTAAGGTGTTATATTGGGGTCGCAGGTATCTTTGTGTTTCTACTCCTACAGGATCTTTGTGGGTACCTGCTAAGTGGACCCGAGCAGCTGTGTTTGATGGAACATCTCGACCGGCTGAACTCCAGGGGTATCAGCAGCAGGTGCTCATGCTATTTTAAATAAGTTAGGGTGTTGGCTTGCTAAACAAACAAATGCAACTTCTTTAGCAATTTCCAGTCTTTTGCTTGATGTAGATTCTATTCGCCATGCGACGCTTCAAAATAGAGCTGCAATTGATTTTCTCTTACTTGCACAAGGCCATGGTTGTGATGAATTTGAGGGCATGTGTTGCATGAATCTCTCTGACCATGCACAATCTGTACACTCACAGCTCTCTGAGTTACGGAGGTTAACTGGGAACTTACAGGTGGAATCAGGCCTTGGTATTGATGGATGACTCAAATCTTTAAACTTAGGATCATGGTTACGTTCTATTGTTAAGATTAGCATTGTAGTAGCTATTGTAGGTTTGCTGTTAGTATTAGTCTTGCCTTGTTTTTGTATATGCTTACAGAATATGGTGCGAAAGGTGATAACTGCTGCATTTAATCAAACCATGATTGTTCAACAGAAAAACAGGGGAGATGTAGTGAGCTTTTTGGATAATTGGTTAGCTGAGAAAGGACATTTCGATGTGATACCAATGGATAAGGATAGGGGAAAGAAGCTGGGAACTGAGCAACCAGTGTCCAATCACTGACAAAGGTCACAGTGACCTTCTCTGAAACGGGAAGACGGGGGAGAAAATCGCTTGCCAGAAAACGTAGTTAACTTAGGTAGAAAAGTTAGAAGAATGCAAACATAGAAGCAAAATAATTGTTAGAAGATAGAAGTAGGTGTGGTTGATCTAAGTGTGCTTTAACCAATAATGAGCTCAGCTTTTGCAATATGTATAAGCTTCATTAACACCAATATAAATATGTGTGGGGTTTCAATAAACTTCGGGATTTGCTATTCATCGCATATGGTGTGCCGCATTTCTACCGCCATTCACGACAAGTTCCAAGGTGACTTTTGGGGCTCTATAGCCTTGCAGGGTCCTAGTTACTGGCAGCTTTAGTATTAGAGCAATCCAGGATAGTTTGCCAATGTCACGCTTGGCAATGCCCTGTCAGGCAGGGCCTGTGGCACCAAACAGACCCCACTTTCCACAGGAATAAGAAGTCATTTCCCACCGTCTGGAGATCAGATGAAAGGTGGCCTTAGAAGCTCTATCAACTTGCAGGGTCCTTGCTGCTGGCAGCTTTAGTTTTGGAGAAATACAGCAAAGTATGACAGTTCCTAAACTGTCGCCGCCCTGTCGGACAGGGCGAGTGGCCGCAAACAGTGCCCGTTTTCCCTGGAAAAAAGAAGTCATTTCCCCAGGGTTTTGGTATCAGTTGAAAGGTGACGTTTGGTATTCTAAAGCCTGGCCGGGTCCTAGTTGCTGGCAGCTTTAGTTTTAGAGAAATCCAGCAAAGTTTTTCCATTTCTAACATGGCACTGCCCTGTCGGGCAGGGCCTGTGGCAGTAAATGGGTCACACTTGCAATAGGAATAGGAAATCATTAACCACCTTCTGGGTATCAGTTGAAAGGTGAATTTTGGGGATCTATGAACAAGCAGGACGCGAGTTGCAGACAGCTTTAGTTTTGGAAAAATCCAGCAAAGTTTGCCAATTTCGAGATTGGCCCTGCCCTGTCTGACAAGGCGTGTGGCCGCAAACGGAGCCCACTTTGCGTGGGAATAAGAACTCATTTCCCACCGTCTGGGTAGTAGATGAAAGCTGGCCTCTGGGGCTCTGAGGCCTTGCAGTGTCCTACTTGCTTTCAGCTTTAGTTTTGGAGAAATCCAGCAAAGTTTGCCAATTTCTAACCTGGCGCCGCCCTGTCGGTCAGGACAAGATGCTGCAAACGGATGCCATTTTCCATGGGAAAAAGAAGTCCTCTCCCCACGGTCCTGGTATCAGATATATGCTGGTCTTGGGGCTCTAAGGTCTTGCAGGGTCCTAGTTCTGGCAGCTGTAGTTTTAGAGAAATCCAGCAAAGTTTGCCCATTTCTAGCCTAGGACTGCCCTTACCGGCGGGGCCTGTGGCAGCAAACAGAGCCCACTTTCTGTAGGAATAGGAACTCGTTTACCACCGTCCAGGAATCAGATGAAAGGTAGCCTCTGGAGAAAGGCAGCTTGAGTTTTGGAGAAATCCAGCAAAGTCTGCAAAATTCTAACCTGGCGCCGCCCTGTCGGTGTGGGCGAGCGGCCACAAACAGAGGCCATTTTCCATGGGAAAAAGAAGTCCTTTCCTCCAGGTCTGGGTATCAGTTGCCAGGTGACTTTTGGGGCTCTATAGCCTTGCAGGGTCCTAGTTACTGGCAGCTTTAGTTTTAGAGCAATCCAGGAAAGTTTGCCAATGTCATGCTTGGAAATGCCCTGTCAGGCAGGGCCTGTGGCACTAAACAGACCCCACTTTCCGTAGGAATAAGAAGTCATTTCCCACTGTCTGGGGATCAGATGAAAGGTGGCCTTTGAGGCTCTATGAACTTGCAAGGTCCTAGCTGCCGGCAGCTTTAGTTTTGGAAAAATCAACCAAAGTCGGCAAAATTCTAACCTGGCGCCACCCTGGCGGTCTGGGCGAGTGGCCACAAACGGAGGCCATTTTCCATGGGAAAAAGAAGTCCTTTCCTCCCGGTCTGGGTATCAGTTGAGGGGTGACTTTTGGGGCTCTATAGCCTTGCAGGGTCCTGGGTACTGGCAGCTTTAGTTTTAGAGCAATCCAGGAAAGTTTGCCAATGTCACGCTTGGCAATGCCCTGTCAGGCAGGGCCTGTGGCACTAAACAGACCCCACTTTCTGTAGGAATAAGAAGTCATTTCCCACTGTCTGGGGATCAGATGAAAGGTGGCCTTCGAGGGTCTATGAACTTGCAGGGTCCTAGCTGCTGGCAGCTTTAGTTTTGGAGAAATACAGCAAAGTTTTTCCATTTCTAACCTGTCACTGCCCTGTCGGGCAGGGCCTATGGCAGTAAATGGGTCACACTTTCCATAGGAATAGGAAATCATTAACCACCTTCTGGGTATCAGTTGAAAGGGGAATTTTGGGGCTCTATGAACAAGCAGGATGCGAGTTGCGGGCAGGTTTAGTTTTGGAAAAATCCAGCAATGTTTGCCAATTTTGAGATTGGCACCGCCCTGTTTGGCAAGGCGTGTGGCCGCAAACGGAGCCCACTTTCCGTGGGAATAAGAACTCATTTCCCACCGTCTGGGTAGTAGATGAAAGGTGGCCTTTGGGGCTCTGAGGCCTTGCGGGGTCCTAGTATCATTCATCTTTTCTTTTGGAGAAATCCAGCAAAGTTTGCCAATTTCTAACCTGTCGCCGTCCTGTCGGTCAGGACAAGATGCTGCAAACGGACGCCATTTTCCATGGGAAAAAGAAGTCCTGTCCCCAGGGTCCTGGTATCGGATATATGGTGGCCTTGGGACTCTAAGGTCTTGCAGGGTCCTAGTTGCTGGCAGCTGTAGTTTTGGAGAAATCCAGCAAAGTTTGCCCATTTCAAGCCTAGGACTGCCCATACGGGCAGGGCCTGTGGCAGCCAACAGATCCCACTTTCTTTAGGAATAGGAAGTCGTTTACCACCGTCCAGGTATCAGATGAAAGGTAGCCTTTGGAGAAAGGCAGCTTTAGTTTTGGAGAAATCCAGCAAAGTCTGCAAAATTCTAACCTGGCGCCGCCCTGTCGGTCTGGGCGAGAGGCCACAAACGGAGGCCTATTTCCATGGGAAAAAGAAGTCCTTTCCTCCAGGTCTGGGTATCAGTTGCAAGGTGACTTTTGGGGCTCTATAGCCTTGCAGGGTCTTAGTTACTGGCAGCTTTAGTTTTAGAGCAAACCAGCAAAGTTTGCCAATGTCACGCTTGGCAATGCCCTGTCAGGCAGGGCCTGTAGCACTAAACAGACCCCACATTCTTTAGGAATAAGAAGTCATTTCCCACTGTCTGGGGATCAGATGAAAGGTGGCCTTCGAGGGTCTATGAACTTGCAGGGTCCTAGCTGCTGGCAGCTTTAGTTTTGGAGAAATACAGCAAAGTTTTTCCATTTCTAACCTGTCACTGCCCTGTCGGGCAGGGCCTATGGCAGTAAATGGGTCACACTTTCCATAGGAATAGGAAATCATTAACCACCTTCTGGGTATCAGTTGAAAGGTGAATTTTGGGGCTCTATGAACAAGCAGGATGCGAGTTGCGGGCAGCTTTAGTTTTGGAAAAATCCAGCAATGTTTGCCAATTTTGAGATTGGCACCGCCCTGTTTGGCAAGGCGTGTGGCCGCAAACGGAGCCCACTTTCCGTGGGAATAAGAACTCATTTCCCACCGTCTGGGTAGTAGATGAAAGGTGGCCTTTGGGGCTCTGAGGCCTTGCGGGGTCCTAGTATCATTCATCTTTTCTTTTGGAGAAATCCAGCAAAGTTTGCCAATTTCTAACCTGTCGCCGTCCTGTCGGTCAGGACAAGATGCTGCAAACGGACGCCATTTTCCATGGGAAAAAGAAGTCCTGTCCCCAGGGTCCTGGTATCGGATATATGGTGGCCTTGGGACTCTAAGGTCTTGCAGGGTCCTAGTTGCTGGCAGCTGTAGTTTTGGAGAAATCCAGCAAAGTTTGCCCATTTCAAGCCTAGGACTGCCCATACGGGCAGTGCCTGTGGCAGCCAACAGATCCCACTTTCTTTAGGAATAGGAAGTCGTTTACCACCGTCCAGGTATCAGATGAAAGGTAGCCTTTGGAGAAAGGCAGCTTTAGTTTTGGAGAAATCCAGCAAAGTCTGCAAAATTCTAACCTGGCGCCGCCCTGTCGGTCTGGGCGAGAGGCCACAAACGGAGGCCTATTTCCATGGGAAAAAGAAGTCCTTTCCTCCAGGTCTGGGTATCAGTTGCAAGGTGACTTTTGGGGCTCTATAGCCTTGCAGGGTCCTAGTTACTGGCAGCTTTAGTTTTAGAGCAATCCAGGAAAGTTTGCCAATGTCACGCTTGGCAATGCCCTGTCAGGCAGGGCCTGTGGCACTAAACAGACCCCACTTTCCGTAGGAATAAGAAGTCATTTCCCACTGTCTGGTGATTAGATGAAAGGTGGCCTTTGAGGCTCTATGAACTTGCAGGGTCCTAGCTGCTGGCAGCTTTAGTTTTGGAGAAATACAGCAAAGTTTTCCAGTTCCTAAACTGTCGCTGCCCAGTCAGACAGGGCGAGTGGCCGCAAACAGTGCCCGTTTTCCCTGGGAAAAAGAAGTCATTTCCCCAGGGTTTTTGTATCAGTTGAAAGGTGACGTTTGGTATTCTAAAGCCTTTCTGGGTCCTAGTTGCGGACAGCTTTAGTTTTAGTGAAATCCAGCAAAGTTTTTCCATTTCTAACCTGGCACTGCCCTGCCGGGCAGGGCCTGTGGCAGTAAATGGGTCACACTTTCCATAGGAATAGGAAATCATTAACCACCTTCTGGGTATCAGTTGAAAGGTGAATTTTGGGGCTCTATGAACAAGCAGGATGCGAGTTGCAGGCAGCTTTAGTTTTGGAAAAATCCAGCAAAGTTTGCCAATTTCGAGATTGGACCGCCCAGTCTGACAAGGCGTGTGGCCGCAAACGAGCCCACTTTCCGTTGGGAATAAGAACTCATTTCCCACGGTCTGGGGAGTAGATGAATGGTGGCCTTTGGGGCTCTGAGGCCTTGTAGGGTCCTAGTTGCTGTCAGCTTTACTTTTGGAGAAATCCAGCAAAGTTTGCCAATTTCTAACCTGGCCCCGCCCTGTCGGTCAGGACAAGATGCTGCAAACGGATGCCATTTTCCATGGGAAAAAGAAGTCCTCTCCCCAGGGTCCTGGTATCGGATATATGGTGGCCTTGGGACTCTAAGGTCTTGCAGGGTCCTAGTTGCTGGCAGCTGTAGTTTTGGAGAAATCCAGCAAAGTTTGCCCATTTCAAGCCTAGGACTGCCCATACGGGCAGGGCCTGTGGCAGCAAACAGAGCCCACTTTCTGTAGGAATAGGAAGTCGTTTACCACTGTCCAGGTATCAGATGAAAGGTAGCCTTTGGAGAAAGGCAGCTTTAGTTTTGGAGAAATCCAGCAAAGTCTGCAAAATTCTAACCTGGCGCCGCCCTGTCGGTCTGGGAGAGACACCACAAACGGAGGCCATTTTCCATGGGAAAAAGAAGTCCTTTCCTCCAGGTCTGGGTATCAGTTGCAAGGTGACTTTTGGGGCTCTATAGCCTTGCAGGGTCCTAGTTACTGGCAGCTGTAGTTTTAGAGCTATCCAGGAGAGTTTGCCAATGCAGCGCTTGGCAATGCCCAGGAAGGAGGGCCCGTAGCACTAAACAGACCGCACTTTCCTTAGGAATAAGAAGTCATTTCCCACCGTCTGGGGATCAGATGAAACGTGGCCTTTGAGGCTCTATGAACTTGCAGGGTCCTAGCTGCTGGCAGCTTTGGTTTTGGAGAAATCCAGCAAAGTCTGCAAAATTCTTACCTGGCGCCGCCCTGTCGGTCTGGGCGTGAGGCCACAAACAGAGGCCTATTTCCATGGGAAAAAGAAGTCCTTTCCTCCAGGTCTGGGTATCAGTTGCAAAGTGACTTTTGGGGCTCTATAGCCTTGCAGGGTCCTAGTTACTGGCAGCTTAGTTTTAGAGCAATCCAGGAAAGTTTGCCAATGTCACGCTTGGCAATGCCCTGTCAGGCAGGGCCTGTAGCACTAAACAGACCCCACATTCCTTAGGAATAAGAAGTCATTTCCCACTGTCTGGGGATCAGATGAAAGGTGGCCTTCGAGGGTCTATGAACTTGCAGGGTCCTAGCTGCTGGCAGCTTTAGTTTTGGAGAAATACAGCAAAGTTTTTCCATTTCTAACCTGTCACTGCCCTGTCGGGCAGGGCCTATGGCAGTAAATGGGTCACACTTTCCATAGGAATAGGAAATCATTAACCACCTTCTGGGTATCAGTTGAAAGGTGAATTTTGGGGCTCTATGAACAAGCAGGATGCGAGTTGCGGGCAGCTTTAGTTTTGGAAAAATCCAGCAATGTTTGCCAATTTCGAGATTGGCACCGCCCTGTTTGGGAAGGCGTGTGGCCGCAAACGGAGCCCACTTTCCGTGGGAATAAGAACTCATTTCCCACCGTCTGGGTAGTAGATGAAAGGTGGCCTTTGGGGCTCTGAGGCCTTGCGGGGTCCTAGTATCATTCATCTTTTCTTTTGGAGAAATCCAGCAAAGTTTACCAATTTCTAACCTGTCGCCGTCCTGTCGGTCAGGACAAGATGCTGCAAACGGACGCCATTTTCCATGGGAAAAAGAAGTCCTGTCCCCAGGGTCCTGGTATCGGATATATGGTGGCCTTGGGGCTCTAAGGTCTTGCAGGGTCCTAGTTGCTGGCAGCTGTAGTTTTGGAGAAATCCAGCAAAGTTTGCCCATTTCAAGCCTAGGACTGCCCATACGGGCAGGGCCTGTGGCAGCAAACAGATCCCACTTTCTTTAGGAACAGGAAGTCGTTTACCACCGTCCAGTTATCAGATGAAAGGTAGCCTTTGGAGAAAGGCAGCTTTAGTTTTGGAGAAATCCAGCAAAGTCTGCAAAATTCTAACCTGGCGCCGCCCTGTCGGTCTGGGCGAGAGGCCACAAACGGAGGCCTATTTCCATGGGAAAAAGAAGTCCTTTCCTCCAGGTCTGGGTATCAGTTGCAAGGTGACTTTTGGGGCTCTATAGCCTTGCAGGGTCTTAGTTACTGGCAGCTTTAGTTTTAGAGCAAACCAGCAAAGTTTGCCAATGTCACGCTTGGCAATGCCCTGTCAGGCAGGGCCTGTAGCACTAAACAGACCCCACATTCTTTAGGAATAAGAAGTCATTTCCCACTGTCTGGGGATCAGATGAAAGGTGGCCTTCGAGGGTCTATGAACTTGCAGGGTCCTAGCTGCTGGCAGCTTTAGTTTTGGAGAAATACAGCAAAGTTTTTCCATTTCTAACCTGTCACTGCCCTGTCGGGCAGGGCCTATGGCAGTAAATGGGTCACACTTTCCATAGGAATAGGAAATCATTAACCACCTTCTGGGTATCAGTTGAAAGGTGAATTTTGGGGCTCTATGAACAAGCAGGATGCGAGTTGCGGGCAGCTTTAGTTTTGGAAAAATCCAGCAATGTTTGCCAATTTTGAGATTGGCACCGCCCTGTTTGGCAAGGCGTGTGGCCGCAAACGGAGCCCACTTTCCGTGGGAATAAGAACTCATTTCCCACCGTCTGGGTAGTAGATGAAAGGTGGCCTTTGGGGCTCTGAGGCCTTGCGGGGTCCTAGTATCATTCATCTTTTCTTTTGGAGAAATCCAGCAAAGTTTGCCAATTTCTAACCTGTCGCCGTCCTGTCGGTCAGGACAAGATGCTGCAAACGGACGCCATTTTCCATGGGAAAAAGAAGTCCTGTCCCCAGGGTCCTGGTATCGGATATATGGTGGCCTTGGGACTCTAAGGTCTTGCAGGGTCCTAGTTGCTGGCAGCTGTAGTTTTGGAGAAATCCAGCAAAGTTTGCCCATTTCAAGCCTAGGACTGCCCATACGGGCAGTGCCTGTGGCAGCCAACAGATCCCACTTTCTTTAGGAATAGGAAGTCGTTTACCACCGTCCAGGTATCAGATGAAAGGTAGCCTTTGGAGAAAGGCAGCTTTAGTTTTGGAGAAATCCAGCAAAGTCTGCAAAATTCTAACCTGGCGCCGCCCTGTCGGTCTGGGCGAGAGGCCACAAACGGAGGCCTATTTCCATGGGAAAAAGAAGTCCTTTCCTCCAGGTCTGGGTATCAGTTGCAAGGTGACTTTTGGGGCTCTATAGCCTTGCAGGGTCTTAGTTACTGGCAGCTTTAGTTTTAGAGCAATCCAGGAAAGTTTGCCAATGTCACGCTTGGCAATGCCCTGTCAGGCAGGGCCTGTGGCACTAAACAGACCCCACTTTCCGTAGGAATAAGAAGTCATTTCCCACTGTCTGGTGATTAGATGAAAGGTGGCCTTTGAGGCTCTATGAACTTGCAGGGTCCTAGCTGCTGGCAGCTTTAGTTTTGGAGAAATACAGCAAAGTTTTCCAGTTCCTAAACTGTCGCTGCCCAGTCAGACAGGGCGAGTGGCCGCAAACAGTGCCCGTTTTCCCTGGGAAAAAGAAGTCATTTCCCCAGGGTTTTTGTATCAGTTGAAAGGTGACGTTTGGTATTCTAAAGCCTTTCTGGGTCCTAGTTGCGGACAGCTTTAGTTTTAGTGAAATCCAGCAAAGTTTTTCCATTTCTAACCTGGCACTGCCCTGCCGGGCAGGGCCTGTGGCAGTAAATGGGTCACACTTGCCATAGGAATACGAAATCATTAACCACCTTCTGGGTATCAGTTGAAAGGTGAATTTTGGGGCTCTATGAACAAGCAGGATGCGAGTTGCAGGCAGCTTTAGTTTTGGAAAAATCCAGCAAAGTTTGCCAATTTCGAGATTGGACCGCCCAGTCTGACAAGGCGTGTGGCCGCAAACGAGCCCACTTTCCGTTGGGAATAAGAACTCATTTCCCACGGTCTGGGGAGTAGATGAATGGTGGCCTTTGGGGCTCTGAGGCCTTGTAGGGTCCTAGTTGCTGTCAGCTTTACTTTTGGAGAAATCCAGCAAAGTTTGCCAATTTCTAACCTGGCCCCGCCCTGTCGGTCAGGACAAGATGCTGCAAACGGATGCCATTTTCCATGGGAAAAAGAAGTCCTCTCCCCAGGGTCCTGGTATCGGATATATGGTGGCCTTGGGACTCTAAGGTCTTGCAGGGTCCTAGTTGCTGGCAGCTGTAGTTTTGGAGAAATCCAGCAAAGTTTGCCCATTTCAAGCCTAGGACTGCCCATACGGGCAGGGCCTGTGGCAGCAAACAGAGCCCACTTTCTGTAGGAATAGGAAGTCGTTTACCACTGTCCAGGTATCAGATGAAAGGTAGCCTTTGGAGAAAGGCAGCTTTAGTTTTGGAGAAATCCAGCAAAGTCTGCAAAATTCTAACCTGGCGCCGCCCTGTCGGTCTGGGAGAGACACCACAAACGGAGGCCATTTTCCATGGGAAAAAGAAGTCCTTTCCTCCAGGTCTGGGTATCAGTTGCAAGGTGACTTTTGGGGCTCTATAGCCTTGCAGGGTCCTAGTTACTGGCAGCTGTAGTTTTAGAGCTATCCAGGAGAGTTTGCCAATGCAGCGCTTGGCAATGCCCAGGAAGGAGGGCCCGTAGCACTAAACAGACCGCACTTTCCTTAGGAATAAGAAGTCATTTCCCACCGTCTGGGGATCAGATGAAACGTGGCCTTTGAGGCTCTATGAACTTGCAGGGTCCTAGCTGCTGGCAGCTTTGGTTTTGGAGAAATCCAGCAAAGTCTGCAAAATTCTTACCTGGCGCCGCCCTGTCGGTCTGGGCGTGAGGCCACAAACAGAGGCCTATTTCCATGGGAAAAAGAAGTCCTTTCCTCCAGGTCTGGGTATCAGTTGCAAAGTGACTTTTGGGGCTCTATAGCCTTGCAGGGTCCTAGTTACTGGCAGCTTAGTTTTAGAGCAATCCAGGAAAGTTTGCCAATGTCACGCTTGGCAATGCCCTGTCAGGCAGGGCCTGTAGCACTAAACAGACCCCACATTCCTTAGGAATAAGAAGTCATTTCCCACTGTCTGGGGATCAGATGAAAGGTGGCCTTCGAGGGTCTATGAACTTGCAGGGTCCTAGCTGCTGGCAGCTTTAGTTTTGGAGAAATACAGCAAAGTTTTTCCATTTCTAACCTGTCACTGCCCTGTCGGGCAGGGCCTATGGCAGTAAATGGGTCACACTTTCCATAGGAATAGGAAATCATTAACCACCTTCTGGGTATCAGTTGAAAGGTGAATTTTGGGGCTCTATGAACAAGCAGGATGCGAGTTGCGGGCAGCTTTAGTTTTGGAAAAATCCAGCAATGTTTGCCAATTTCGAGATTGGCACCGCCCTGTTTGGGAAGGCGTGTGGCCGCAAACGGAGCCCACTTTCCGTGGGAATAAGAACTCATTTCCCACCGTCTGGGTAGTAGATGAAAGGTGGCCTTTGGGGCTCTGAGGCCTTGCGGGGTCCTAGTATCATTCATCTTTTCTTTTGGAGAAATCCAGCAAAGTTTGCCAATTTCTAACCTGTCGCCGTCCTGTCGGTCAGGACAAGATGCTGCAAACGGACGCCATTTTCCATGGGAAAAAGAAGTCCTGTCCCCAGGGTCCTGGTATCGGATATATGGTGGCCTTGGGGCTCTAAGGTCTTGCAGGGTCCTAGTTGCTGGCAGCTGTAGTTTTGGAGAAATCCAGCAAAGTTTGCCCATTTCAAGCCTAGGACTGCCCATACGGGCAGGGCCTGTGGCAGCAAACAGATCCCACTTTCTTTAGGAACAGGAAGTCGTTTACCACCGTCCAGTTATCAGATGAAAGGTAGCCTTTGGAGAAAGGCAGCTTTAGTTTTGGAGAAATCCAGCAAAGTCTGCAAAATTCTAACCTGGCGCCGCCCTGTCAGTCTGGGCGAGAGGCCACAAACGGAGGCCATTTTCCCTGGGAAAAAGAAGTCCTTTCCTCCAGGTCTGGGTATCAGTTGCAAGGTGACTTTTGGGACTCTATAGCCTTGCTGGGTCCAAGTTACAGGCAGCTTTAGTTTTAGAGCAATCCAGGAAAGTTTGCCAATGTCACGCTTGGCAATGCCCTGTCAGGCAGGGCCTGTGGCACTAAACAGACCCCACTTTCCGTAGGAATAAGAAGTCATTTCCCACCGTCTGGGGATCAAATGAAAGGTGGCCTTCGAGGGTCTATGAACTTGCAGGGTCCTAGCTGCTGGAAGCTTTAATTTTGGAGAAATACAGCAAAGTTTTCCAGTTCCTAAACTGTCCCCGCCCTGTCGGACAGGGCGAGTGGCCGCAAACTGTGCCAGTTTTCCCTGGGAAAAAGAAGTCATTTCCCCAGGGTTTTTGTATCAGTTGAAAGGTGACGTTTGGTATTCTAAAGCCTTTCTGGGTCCTAGTTGCGGACAGCTTTAGTTTTAGTGAAATCCAGCAAAGTTTTTCCATTTCTAACCTGGCACTGCCCTGCCGGGCAGGGCCTGTGGCAGTAAATGGGTCACACTTGCCATAGGAATAGGAAATCATTAACCACCTTCTGGGTATCAGTTGAAAGGTGAATTTTGGGGCTCTATGAACAAGCAGGATGCGAGTTGCAGGCAGCTTTAGTTTTGGAAAAATCCAGCAAATTTTGCCAATTTCGAGATTGGACCGCCCAGTCTGACAAGGCGTGTGGCCGCAAACGAGCCCACTTTCCGTTGGGAATAAGAACTCATTTCCCACCGTCTGGGTAGTAGATGAAAGGTGGCCTTTGGGGCTCGGAGGCCTTGTAGGGTCCTAGTTGCTGTCAGCTTTACTTTTGGAGAAATCCAGCAAAGTTTGCCAATTTCTAACCTGGCGCCGCCCTGTCTGTCAGGACAAGATGCTGCAAACGGATGCCATTTTCCATGGGAAAAAGAAGTCCTCTCCCCAGGGTCCTGGTATCGGATATCTGGTGGCCTTGGGGCTCTAAGGTCTTGCAGGGTCCTAGTTGCTGGCAGCTGTAGTTTTGGAGAAATCCAGCAAAGTTTGCCCATTTCAAGCCTAGGACTGCCCATATGGGCAGGGCCTGTGGCAGCAAACAGAGCCCACTTTCTGTAGGAATAGGAAGTCGTTTACCACCGTCCAGGTATCAGATGAAAGGTAGCCTTTGGAGAAAGGCAGCTTTAGTTTTGGAGAAATCCAGCAAAGTCTGCAAAATTCTTACCTGGCGCCGCCCTGTCGGTCTGGGCGTGAGGCCACAAACGGAGGCCATTTTCCCTGGGAAAAAGAAGTCCTTTCCTCCAGGTCTGGGTATCAGTTGCAAGGTGACTTTTGGGACTCTATAGCCTTGCAGGGTCCTAGTTACTGGCAGCTTTAGTTTTAGAGCAATCCAGGAAAGTTTGCCAATGTCACGCTTGGCAATGCCCTGTCAGGCAGGGCCTGTGGCACTAAACCGACCCCACTTTCCGTAGGAATAAGAAGTCATTTCCCACTGTCTGGGGATCAGATGAAAGGTGGCCTTCGAGGGTCTATGAACTTGCAGGGTCCTAGCTGCTGGCAGCTTTAGTTTTGGAGAAATACAGCAAAGTTTTTCCATTTCTAACCTGTCACTGCCCTGTCGGGCAGGGCCTATGGCAGTAAATGGGTCACACTTTCCATAGGAATAGGAAATCATTAACCACCTTCTGGGTATCAGTTGAAAGGGGAATTTTAGGGCTCTATGAACAAGCAGGATGCGAGTTGCGGGCAGCTTAATTTTGGAAAAATCCAGCAATGTTTGCCAATTTCGAGATTGGCACCGCCCTGTTTGGGAAGGCGTGTGGCCGCAAACGGAGCCCACTTTCCGTGGGAATAAGAACTCATTTCCCAACGTCTGGGTAGTAGATGAAAGGTGGCCTTTGGGGCTCTGAGGCCTTGCGGGGTCCTAGTATCATTCATCTTTTCTTTTGGCGAAATCCAGCAAAGTTTGCCAATTTCTAACCTGTCGCCGTCCTGTCGGTCAGGACAAGATGCTGCAAACGGACGCCATTTTCCATGGGAAAAAGAAGTCCTCTCCCCAGGGTCCTGGTATCGGATATATGGTGGCCTTGGGACTCTAAGGTCTTGCAGGGTCCTAGTTGCTGGCAGCTGTAGTTTTGGAGAAATCCAGCAAAGTTTGCCCATTTCAAGCCTAGGACTGCCCATACGGGCAGGGCCTGTGGCAGCAAACAGATCCCACTTTCTGTAGGAACAGGAAGTCGTTTACCACCGTCCAGTTATCAGATGAAAGGTAGCCTTTGGAGAAAGGCAGCTTTAGTTTTGGAGAAATCCAGCAAAGTCTGCAAAATTCTAACCTGGCGCCGCCCTGTCAGTCTGGGCGAGAGGCCACAAACGGAGGCCATTTTCCCTGGGAAAAAGAAGTCCTTTCCTCCAGGTCTGGGTATCAGTTGCAAGGTGACTTTTGGGACTCTATAGCCTTGCTGGGTCCAAGTTACAGGCAGCTTTAGTTTTAGAGCAATCCAGGAAAGTTTGCCAATGTCACGCTTGGCAATGCCCTGTCAGGCAGGGCCTGTGGCACTAAACAGACCCCACTTTCCGTAGGAATAAGAAGTCATTTCCCACCGTCTGGGGATCAAATGAAAGGTGGCCTTCGAGGGTCTATGAACTTGCAGGGTCCTAGCTGCTGGAAGCTTTAATTTTGGAGAAATACAGCAAAGTTTTCCAGTTCCTAAACTGTCGCCGCCCTGTCGGACAGGGCGAGTGGCCGCAAACAGTGCCCGTTTTCCCTGGGAAAAAGAAGTCATTTCCCCAGGGTTTTTGTATCAGTTGAAAGGTGACGTTTGGTATTCTAAAGCCTTTCTGGGTCCTAGTTGCGGACAGCTTTAGTTTTAGTGAAATCCAGCAAAGTTTTTCCATTTCTAACCTGGCACTGCCCTGCCGGGAAGGGCCTGTGGCAGTAAATGGGTCACACTTGCCATAGGAATAGGAAATCATTAACCACCTTCTGGGTATCAGTTGAAAGGTGAATTTTGGGGCTCTATGAACAAGCAGGATGTGAGTTGCAGGCAGCTTTAGTTTTGGAAAAATCCAGCAAAGTTTGCCAATTTCGAGATTGGACCGCCCAGTCTGACAAGGCGTGTGGCCGCAAACGAGCCCACTTTCCGTTGGGAATAAGAACTCATTTCCCACCGTCTGGGTAGTAGATGAAAGGTGGCCTTTGGGGCTCTGAGGCCTTGTGGGGTCCTAGTTGCTGTCAGCTTTACTTTTGGAGAAATCCAGCAAAGTTTGCCAATTTCTAACCTGGCCCCGCCCTGTCGGTCAGGACAAGATGCTGCAAACGGATGCCATTTTCCATGGGAAAAAGAAGTCCTCTCCCCAGGGTCCTGGTATCGGATATATGGTGGCCTTGGGGCTCTAAGGTTTTGCAGGGTCCTAGTTGCTGGCAGCTGTAGTTTTGGAGAAATCCAGCAAAGTTTGCCCATTTCAAGCCTAGGACTGCCCATACGGGCAGGGCCTGTGGCAGCAAACAGAGCCCACTTTCTGTAGGAATAGGAAGTCGTTTACCACCGTCCAGGTATCAGATGAAAGGTAGCCTTTGGAGAAAGGCAGCTTTAGTTTTGGAGAAATCCAGCAAAGTCTGCAAAATTCTAACCTGGCGCCGCCCGGTCGGTCTGGGAGAGAGACCACAAACGGAGGCCATTTTCCATGGGAAAAAGAAGTCCTTTCCTCCAGGTCTGGGTATCAGTTGCAAGGTGACTTTTGGGGCTCTATAGCCTTGCAGGGTCCTAGTTACTGGCAGCTGTAGTTTTAGAGCTATCCAGGAGAGTTTGCCAATGCAGCGCTGGGCAATGCCCAGGAAGGAGGGCCCGTAGCACTAAACAGACCGCACTTTCCTTAGGAATAAGAAGTCATTTCCCACCGTCTGGGGATCAGATGAAAGGTGGCCTTTGAGGCTCTATGAACTTGCAGGGTCCTAGCTGCTGGCAGCTTTGGTTTTGGAGAAATCCAGCAAAGTCTGCAAAATTCTTACCTG
This sequence comes from Molothrus ater, assembly GCF_012460135.2. NCBI lineage: Eukaryota > Metazoa > Chordata > Aves > Passeriformes > Icteridae > Molothrus > Molothrus ater. Next base: position 645,916 of record NC_071661.1, read on the forward strand.
GCGCCGCCCTGTCGGTCTGGGCGTGAGGCCACAAACGGAGGCCATTTTCCCTGGGAAAAAGAAGTCCTTTCCTCCAGGTCTGGGTATCAGTTGCAAGGTGACTTTTGGGACTCTATAGCCTTGCAGGGTCCTAGTTACTGGCAGCTTTAGTTTTAGAGCAATCCAGGAAAGTTTGCCAATGTCACGCTTGGCAATGCCCTGTCAGGCAGGGCCTGTGGCACTAAACAGACCCCACTTTCCGTAGGAATAAGAAGTCATTTCCCACTGTCTGGGGATCAGATGAAAGGTGGCCTTCGAGGGTCTATGAACTTGCAGGGTCCTAGCTGCTGGCAGCTTTAGTTTTGGAGAAATACAGCAAAGTTTTTCCATTTCTAACCTGTCACTGCCCTGTCGGGCAGGGCCTATGGCAGTAAATGGGTCACACTTTCCATAGGAATAGGAAATCATTAACCACCTTCTGGGTATCAGTTGAAAGGTGAATTTTGGGGCTCTATGAACAAGCAGGATGCGAGTTGCGGGCAGCTTAATTTTGGAAAAATACAGCAATGTTTGCCAATTTCGAGATTGGCACCGCCCTGTTTGGCAAGGCGTGTGGCCGCAAACGGAGCCCACTTTCCGTGGGAATAAGAACTCATTTCCCAACGTCTGGGTAGTAGATGAAAGGTGGCCTTTGGGGCTCTGAGGCCTTGTAGGGTCCTAGTTGCTGTCAGCTTTACTTTTGGCGAAATCCAGCAAAGATTGCCAATTTCTAACCTGTCGCCGTCCTGTCGGTCAGGACAAGATGCTGCAAACGGACGCCATTTTCCATGGGAAAAAGAAGTCCTCTCCCCAGGGTCCGGGTATCGGATATATGGTGGCCTTGGGACTCTAAGGTCTTGCAGGGTCCTAGCTGCTGGCAGCTTTGGTTTTGGAGAAATCCAGCAAAGTCTGCAAAATTCTTACCTGGCGCCGCCCTGTCGGTCTGGGCGTGAGGCCACAAACGGAGGCCATTTTCCCTGGGAAAAAGAAGTCCTTTCCTCCAGGTCTGGGTATCAGTTGCAAGGTGACTTTTGGGACTCTATAGCCTTGCAGGGTCCTAGTTACTGGCAGCTTTAGTTTTAGAGCAATCCAGGAAAGTTTGCCAATGTCACGCTTGGCAATGCCCTGTCAGGCAGGGCCTGTGGCACTAAACAGACCCCACTTTCCGTAGGAATAAGAAGTCATTTCCCACTGTCTGGGGATCAGATGAAAGGTGGCCTTCGAGGGTCTATGAACTTGCAGGGTCCTAGCTGCTGGCAGCTTTAGTTTTGGAGAAATACAGCAAAGTTTTTCCATTTCTAACCTGTCACTGCCCTGTCGGGCAGGGCCTATGGCAGTAAATGGGTCACACTTTCCATAGGAATAGGAAATCATTAACCACCTTCTGGGTATCAGTTGAAAGGTGAATTTTGGGGCTCTATGAACAAGCAGGATGCGAGTTGCGGGCAGCTTAATTTTGGAAAAATCCAGCAATGTTTGCCAATTTCGAGATTGGCACCGCCCTGTTTGGGAAGGCGTGTGGCCGCAAACGGAGCCCACTTTCCGTGGGAATAAGAACTCATTTCCCAACGTCTGGGTAGTAGATGAAAGGTGGCCTTTGGGGCTCTGAGGCCTTGCGGGGTCCTAGTATCATTCATCTTTTCTTTTGGCGAAATCCAGCAAAGTTTGCCAATTTCTAACCTGTCGCCGTCCTGTCGGTCAGGACAAGATGCTGCAAACGGACGCCATTTTCCATGGGAAAAAGAAGTCCTCTCCCCAGGGTCCTGGTATCGGATATATGGTGGCCTTGGGACTCTAAGGTCTTGCAGGGTCCTAGTTGCTGGCAGCTGTAGTTTTGGAGAAATCCAGCAAAGTTTGCCCATTTCAAGCCTAGGACTGCCCATACGGGCAGGGCCTGTGGCAGCAAACAGATCCCACTTTCTGTAGGAACAGGAAGTCGTTTACCACCGTCCAGTTATCAGATGAAAGGTAGCCTTTGGAGAAAGGCAGCTTTAGTTTTGGAGAAATCCAGCAAAGTCTGCAAAATTCTAACCTGGCGCCGCCCTGTCAGTCTGGGCGAGAGGCCACAAACGGAGGCCATTTTCCCTGGGAAAAAGAAGTCCTTTCCTCCAGGTCTGGGTATCAGTTGCAAGGTGACTTTTGGGACTCTATAGCCTTGCTGGGTCCAAGTTACAGGCAGCTTTAGTTTTAGAGCAATCCAGGAAAGTTTGCCAATGTCACGCTTGGCAATGCCCTGTCAGGCAGGGCCTGTGGCACTAAACAGACCCCACTTTCCGTAGGAATAAGAAGTCATTTCCCACCGTCTGGGGATCAAATGAAAGGTGGCCTTCGAGGGTCTATGAACTTGCAGGGTCCTAGCTGCTGGAAGCTTTAATTTTGGAGAAATACAGCAAAGTTTTCCAGTTCCTAAACTGTCGCCGCCCTGTCGGACAGGGCGAGTGGCCGCAAACAGTGCCCGTTTTCCCTGGGAAAAAGAAGTCATTTCCCCAGGGTTTTTGTATCAGTTGAAAGGTGACGTTTGGTATTCTAAAGCCTTTCTGGGTCCTAGTTGCGGACAGCTTTAGTTTTAGTGAAATCCAGCAAAGTTTTTCCATTTCTAACCTGGCACTGCCCTGCCGGGAAGGGCCTGTGGCAGTAAATGGGTCACACTTGCCATAGGAATAGGAAATCATTAACCACCTTCTGGGTATCAGTTGAAAGGTGAATTTTGGGGCTCTATGAACAAGCAGGATGTGAGTTGCAGGCAGCTTTAGTTTTGGAAAAATCCAGCAAAGTTTGCCAATTTCGAGATTGGACCGCCCAGTCTGACAAGGCGTGTGGCCGCAAACGAGCCCACTTTCCGTTGGGAATAAGAACTCATTTCCCACCGTCTGGGTAGTAGATGAAAGGTGGCCTTTGGGGCTCTGAGGCCTTGCAGGGTCCTAGTTACTGGCAGCTGTAGTTTTAGAGCTATCCAGGAGAGTTTGCCAATGCAGCGCTTGGCAATGCCCAGGAAGGAGGGCCCGTAGCACTAAACAGACCGCACTTTCCTTAGGAATAAGAAGTCATTTCCCACCGTCTGGGGATCAGATGAAAGGTGGCCTTTGAGGCTCTATGAACTTGCAGGGTCCTAGCTGCTGGCAGCTTTGGTTTTGGAGAAATCCAGCAAAGTCTGCAAAATTCTTACCTGGCGCCGCCCTGTCGGTCTGGGTGAGAGGCCACAAACGGAGGCCTATTTCCATGGAAAAAGAAGTCCTTTCCTCCAGGTCTGGGTATCAGTTGCAAGGTGACTTTTGGGGCTCTATAGCCTTGCAGGGTCCTAGTTACTGGCAGCTTTAGTTTTAGAGCAATCCAGGAAAGTTTGCCAATGTCACGCTTGGCAATGCCCTGTCAGGCAGGGCCTGTGGCACTAAACAGACCCCACTTTCCGTAGGAATAAGAAGTCATTTCCCACTGTCTGGGGATCAGATGAAAGGTGGCCTTCGAGGGTCTATGAACTTGCAGGGTCCTAGCTGCTGGCAGCTTTAGTTTTGGAGAAATACAGCAAAGTTTTTCCATTTCTAACCTGTCACTGCCCTGTCGGGCAGGGCCTATGGCAGTAAATGGGTCACACTTTCCATAGGAATAGGAAATCATTAACCACCTTCTGGGTATCAGTTGATAGGTGAATTTTGGGGCTCTATGAACAAGCAGGATGCGAGTTGCGGGCAGCTTTAGTTTTGGAAAAATTCAGCAATGTTTGCCAATTTCGAGATTGGCACCGCCCTGTTTGGCAAGGCGTGTGGTCGCAAACGGAGCCCACTTTCCGTGGGAATAAGAACTCATTTCCCACCGTCTGGGTAGTAGATGAAAGGTGGCCTTTGGGGCTCTGAGGCCTTGCGGGGTCCTAGTATCATTCATCTTTTCTTTTGGCGAAATCCAGCAAAGTTTGCCAATTTCTAACCTGTCGCCGTCCTGTCGGTCAGGACAAGATGCTGCAAACGGACGCCATTTTCCATGGGAAAAAGAAGTCCTGTCCCCAGGGTCCTGGTATCGGATATATGGTGGCCTTGGGGCTCTAAGGTCTTGCAGGGTCCTAGTTGCTGGCAGCTGTAGTTTTGGAGAAATCCAGCAAAGTTTGCCCATTTCAAGCCTAGGACTGCCCATACGGGCAGGGCCTGTGGCAGCAAACAGATCCCACTTTCTGTAGGAACAGGAAGTCGTTTACCACCGTCCAGGTATCAGATGAAAGGTAGCCTTTGGAGAAAGGCAGCTTTAGTTTTGGAGAAATCCAGCAAAGTCTGCAAAATTCTAACCTGGCGCCGCCCTGTCAGTCTGGGCGAGAGGCCACAAACGGAGGCCATTTTCCCTGGGAAAAAGAAGTCCTTTCCTCCAGGTCTGGGTATCAGTTGCATGGTGACTTTTGGGACTCTATAGCCTTGCTGGGTCCAAGTTACAGGCAGCTTTAGTTTTAGAGCAATCCAGGAAAGTTTGCCAATGTCACGCTTGGCAATGCCCTGTCAGGCAGGGCCTGTGGCACTAAACAGACCCCACTTTCCGTAGGAATAAGAAGTCATTTCCCACCGTCTGGGGATCAAATGAAAGGTGGCCTTCGAGGGTCTATGAACTTGCAGGGTGCTAGCTGCTGGAAGCTTTAATTTTGGAGAAATACAGCAAAGTTTTCCAGTTCTTAAACTGTCGCCGCCCTGTCGGACAGGGCGAGTGGCCGCAAACAGTGCCCGTTTTCCCTGGGAAAAAGAAGTCATTTCCCCAGGGTTTTTGTATCAGTTGAAAGGTGACGTTTGGTATTCTAAAGCCTTTCTGGGTCCTAGTTGCGGACAGCTTTAGTTTTAGTGAAATCCAGCAAAGTTTTTCCATTTCTAACCTGGCACTGCCCTGCCGGGAAGGGCCTGTGGCAGTAAATGGGTCACACTTGCCATAGGAATAGGAAATCATTAACCACCTTCTGGGTATCAGTTGAAAGGTGAATTTTGGGGCTCTATGAACAAGCAGGATGTGAGTTGCAGGCAGCTTTAGTTTTGGAAAAATCCAGCAAAGTTTGCCAATTTCAAGATTGGACCGCCCAGTCTGACAAGGCGTGTGGCCGCAAACGAGCCCACTTTCCGTGGGAATAAGAACTCATTTCCCACCGTCTGGGTAGTAGATGAAAGGTGGCCTTTGGGGCTCTGAGGCCTTGTAGGGTCCTAGTTGCTGTGAGCTTTAGTTTTAGAGCTATCCAGGAAAGTTTGCCAATGCAGCGCTTGGCAATGCCCAGGAAGCAGGGCCCGTAGCACTAAACAGACCGCACTTTTCTTAGGAATAAGAAGTCATTTCCCACCATCTGGGGATTAGATGAAAGGTGGCCTTTGAGGCTCTATGAAATTGCAGGGTCCTAGCTGCTGGCAGCTTTAGTTTTGGAGAAATCCAGTAAAGTTTGCCAATTTCTAACCTGGCGCCGCCCTGTCGGTCAGGACAAGATGCTGCAAAGGGATGCCATTTGCCATGGGAAAAAGAAGTTCTCTCTCCAGGGTCCTGGTATCAGATATATGGTGGCCTTGGCGCTCTAAGGTCTTGCAGGGTCCTAGTTGCTGGCAGCTTTAGTTTCGGAGAAATCCAGCGCAGTTTTTCCATTTCTTAACTATAGCCTCCCTGTCGGTCCGGAAAAGATGCTGCAAATGGATGCCATTTTCCATGGGAAAAAGAAGTCCTTTCCTCTGTGACTGTGGTCACAAGGGTTTTCAGGATGAAGAAGAGACGAGAATGTTGACTCCATGATCAGAAGGCTTGATTTATTATTTTATGATATATGTTACATTAAGACTATACTAAAAAGCAATAGAAAGGAAAAGTTTCTTCAGATGCTAGCTAAGCTAAGAATAGAAAAGAATGAATAACAAGGATCTGTGTCTCAGACAGAGCAAGAGCCAGCTCTGCCATGAGTGGTCAAGAAATCCAAACACCCACAGGAGACCAATCACCTGTTGCATTCCACAGCAGTAGATAACCATTGTTTACTTTTGGTTGCTGAACTGCAGCTTGTCACAAGGAAAAATCCTAAGAAAGGATTTTTCATGAAAGATGTCTGCGACATGTCACCTTTTTTTATTTAGTTAAATAAAAGGAAAAAGTGTTTGTAATTTTCTCTGCTGTACTCATGCCGAAGAAAAAGACAAACACTTGACAGGTTATCTGTTGCCAATCAAACTCCACTCAAGTGCTCCTGTGGAATGCACTGGGAATTTCTTCACCTGTAGAACATAAAATTCTATCATATTACTAAAACAATTCTATAATATAAGAAAATGCAAAAACAATGCAAAGAAAATTCAAGTCCAAGCAGCTGAGTTTCAGGAAATGTCCATGGCTTGAAGATGTTCCTCTTTGCCATATCTGAAAGTTTCTTTTGGTCCTGAAACAGGCTTGCTACAGAAAAAGGTCCATCAATATTTATCAAAAGTCCATTGACAGTCTTCAAACAATTTTGAGAAAATTTCTGAAATGTCTTGCCACAGCCCTTTATTGAACAACTTGGGCTGAAGCCAATCCCTGGCTCCTCAATGCCTCTGAGCTGCTGCCAGCTCTTTCACCCTTTTTTATTCAATTTAAATTTTTTTTTTTTTTTTTTTTTTTTTTTTTTTTTTTTTCGGCAAGAGCAGCAGCAGAGGAGCCAGAGAGAGGCCCTTGGGGGTCCTGGCCCATGTGGAAGGATCAGGAACCCCAGACCTGGCCCACTGAAAGGTGGCCCAGGACCAGAAGGGGGAAGCAAAGCCCCCAAACCCAACAGGAGGCCGGGAGGTGGCCCTGGCCCAAGCAACCAAGCCAGACAGCCCAGGCCCAGCCCCCGAGGCAGGCTCTGCATTGGCACAGACCCGCACCCTTTTGCCAGTACAATGGCAGAAGGGGTGACCAAACGCTTCCTTTCCCCAAAATCACCGAGGCATGCCGGCAATGGGAAGACAGAAGCTGTCCCGAGAAACTTCGTCTCGGGTCTGGGGATGTCCTTTCCCCACAGCAGACAAGCGATGCTCGCTTCCTGCTGTGCCCTCTGCCTCTGCAATGCAAATGCAACAGGTGTTCCTCCCATCTGCCTCACGGCACCACCGCCACCCGCTCTGGGCTGGGGACCAGGGGCAGAACTTTCGGGACCCACCTTCCCCTCGCCGCTGGGGCGTGCGAGGGGCGGCAGAGAGATTCGCATCCCCCAGGGGGAAACCCCGGACCAAACACCCCCCAACCCGCCAAGAATGCTGATCTTGAAAACAGGCAGTCGCGCTGCGCCCACAGCCAGCTGTCGGGCCATGCCTCCTCCACGGAAGGACAGGCTGACGCCCTCTTCCCCTGTCCCAGCTCCCCCCGTAGGGGCAGCCCCGGGACAACCCGAAAAACTCGGGGAGGAAGTCACGCTGGATGCAGGAGGCGCCTCTGCTGCTGCCGCCGGCTCCAAGGCAGCCTCTGACGCAGACATGGAGAACGGAGTCCCCGCAGGGGCGGGCAGCAGGGCCGCCTGGGGGGGCGGCGGGGGCGGCGGGGGCGGCACGGGGTCGGCAGCTTCTTCTGCGCCGGACTCTGACATCGGCCGCGGAACCGCAGTCGCAGAAGGCGGCTGGACGGCCGGGGGGAGCGGTGGATCGCTGTTGCCCAGCAACATCGGCGCAGCCGCGGGAAGCGGTGTCTCTGAGATAGATGCAGGCAGGGAAGCCGGTGGAACCGCGGCTGGAGCGCCCACAGGCTCCCCCGGAGGGGCGGCCGCGGGACGGGCCGCGGGGGGAACCGCCCGCACCCGCGGGGCGGGTTGGGGCGGTGCCCGTGGCGCTGGCCGGGGCGGTGCTCGCGGCGCTGGCCGGGGCGGCGCCGCCCACTCCCATCCCCCCTGAGAGCAACGGGAGGGGGGAACAAACGGCTCCGTCTGAGCATGCTCCGAAGACGCAGTACAAAAAACTTCGGCTGCGGGCGAAACTTCGCCCCCCCACTGTGGTTCAGGGGGGCTGGAAAGCAGCAGAGCGTCCCCCTCCAAAGGGTCTTCCCCCGGAATTGGGGGAAACGGGGCTTTCCCCTTGCAGTTAGCAATCCAGGGAAAAACAGCTGCTCTCCGTTTCAAGACTAGAAAGAGCTTCAAAAAGGTTGGATAAATCGAGGGGCATCCGAACCCCCGGTATAAAAAGAATTGGAAAATGGAGCCCATACACTCCCAGACAAACACATCGAGGGCATATAGCACATTCGTAAAAAACCCAAAGAGCTTCGCCCATCGAAAAAACTCATAGAGATCTGCCTCCAACAGGAGAATTCTGTCCTCTTCACCCCATTTTTGCCAGAGGGCAATAAGTTTCTCCTCTGAAGGGGAGAATGGAACCTCATCCTCTAGGGGAGGAGTCCTCCAGATGAGCAGCCACAAACTGCGAATGACCTCATCTTTAGGAGGGGAAAAACCAACAGTACCTTGTGACAGTGTCCAGGACTCTCTGGCTATCTGCATGGTTCTGCTGAGCTTTCCGAACATCTTCCTGGAGGCTTTTCAGAAGGTTCTCTTTGTGGTCAGCCTTGCTGTGAACTCTGTCCAAATTCGGATCTTCAGTTCTTCAGCTCCTGGCTAGAATCCACTTCTGTGGTCACTTATGAAGCAACCATCAATGCCACACATTCAGGGTTTACCCAGTGCAGCAATGCTCCTCTGGTGGTCTCACCAAGTGATGATTGTCCTCCTCAGTCGGGGGTCACCAACTGTGACTGTGGTCACAAGGGTTTTCAGGATGAAGAAGAGACGAGAATGTTGACTCCATGATCAGAAGGCTTGATTTATTATTTTATGATATATGTTACATTAAGACTATACTAAAAAGCAATAGCAAGGAAAAGTTTCTTCAGATGCTAGCTAAGCTAAGAATAGAAAAGAATGAATAACAAGGATCTGTGTCTCAGACAGAGCAAGAGCCAGCTCTGCCATGAGTGGTCAAGAAATCCAAACACCCACAGGAGACCAATCACCTGTTGCATTCCACAGCAGCAGATAACCATTGTTTACTTTTGGTTGCTGAACTGCAGCTTGTCACAAGGAAAAATCCTAAGAAAGGATTTTTCATGAAAGATGTCTGCGACATTCCTCCAGGTCTGGGTATCAGTTGCAAGGTGACTTTTGGGGCTCTATAGCCTTGCAGGGTCCTAGTTATGGGCAGCTTTATTTTAGAGCAATCCAAGAATGTTTGCCAATGTCACGCTTGGCAATGCCCTGTCAGGCAGGGCCTGTGGCACTAAACAGACCCCACTTTCCGTAGGAATAAGAAGTCATTTCCCACCGTCGGGGGATCAGATGAAAGGCGGCCTTTGAGGCTCTATGAACTTGCAGGGTCCTAGCTGCTGGCAGCTTTAGTTTTGGAAAAATACAGCAAAGTTTGCCAGTTCCTAAACTGTCGCCGCCTTGTCAGACAGGGCGAGTGTTCGCAAACAGTGCCCGTTTTCCCTGGAAAAAAGAAGTCATTTCCCCAGGGTTTTGGTATCAGTTGCAAGGTGACGTTTGGTATTCTAAAGCCTTGCCGGGTCCTAGTTGCTGGCAGCTTTAGTTTTAGAGAAATCCAGCAAAGTTGTTCCATTTCTAACCTGGCACTGCCCTGTCGGGCAGGGCCTGTGGCAGTAAATGGGACACACTTTCCCTAGGAATAGGAAATCATTTGTCGCTGTCGAGGCGGTCATGACATAAAGCAGAGACCACAAGCAGTCTCAGTTGGCAACACGTTATTATTGAATATGGCTGATTTTTATACACTTTCTTATTGTTTATCTTCCTTCTATCTTTACTATTGGCCAAAATAAATCAACATAATACTATTGGTGAGAAGTTATGGTGTCATAATTAACTTTCTAAAAATGTTTCATCCAGCTGCAAAGTTCTTCTATCTTTCTTCTCTTGGTCTCCTTGGCTACAGCCTTGGAGAGAGCTCCTTATCAGCTTCTTCTTACTTCTCCGCTTCTTCTCGCTCCTTTAGCTAACAGGCCCGCTGTTAGCCCCTTCCACAATTCCCCCTTTTTGTTTTTGGACTGTAAATACCGCTGCTATGGATTTTTGCAGGGCCTTTTGCAAAAATCCCAGCAGAGAGGGGACACACAAAACTCACAATCACAACTATCAACAAAATTCCCACTCTTAATACAATCATTCCTGTCTTTCATCTGTCTTTGAGTACTGATATATGGTCTTAGCTGGTGTCATCTGCACGTTCTGCTTCAACTGCGGAACTATCCATCTTGTCTTTTCTTGCACGTTCTAGGTAAGGTTTAACACAGTGAGCAGGAACCCATCGAGGACCATTATCTGTCAAAACACAAGCATAACCCCTCCCCCAGGTTATCAGTTCTACTGGGCCAGACCATATACCAGTAATCAAATCTTTAACCCATACCTTAACATTTCTACGGAAATCTGGTTGCTTAGAATTCAAAGAAGAAAACTGGTAAAAGATTGGAGATAACTGTGAATCAGGTAGGGGACGCAAAAAGTTTAACACATAAACAGCTATATCTAATCTCACTTGAGGTGACTCCTGTTGCATTCCCCCTTTTTGTTTTTGAACCCGACGTTTAAGTCCATGAGCTCTGTCAATAATTGCTTGGCCCGTGGGGACCTGTGGAATGCCTGTTGAATGCTCAATGCCCCAAGCACGAAAGAATGCTTGCATTTTCTGCGAAGCATATGCTGGGCCGTTATCTGTTTTTATGTGACACGGAACACCTAGAACAGAAAAGGCATGAAAAAAATGACGAATAGCATCACGAGTTTTTTCTCCTGTGAATGCTGAAGCAACTATTGCATGAGAAAAAGTATCAACTGTAACATGAACATACTTAAAGCGACCAAATTCTGGTATTTTAGTAACATCAGTTTGCCATTCTTGTGGAATCATTGTGGGTGTAGGAAGGCCTGGTTGTAAAGCTCCCATTGTTGCCATTACAGCATTTATCTGCCGTAAATCATGTAAAAGTCTCTATTTTCCCGATTTCTTTTTTATTACAAAAACAGGGGTATTCTAGGGACTGAATGATTCTTCGATATGTCTTGCTTGCAATTGTTCTGTGACTCATTCTTGCAGGGCAGTAAGCTTTTCAGTAGTAAGGGGCCACTGGCGAACTCAGACAGGCTTATCTGTCAACTATGTCAGGGCTACAACTGGACGTTCATTGCCCTGCATCACAGTGGCCCCCATTAAAAATCCGTAGTAATTTTGACACCCCATTGAGATAAGCAATCTCGTCTCCACAAACTCTGAGGAGCATCGGCAACATAGGGTCTGATGTTAGCTTGTTGGCTATCAGGATGTTTCACATTAATTACAATGGCTGACAGGCCAACTGTTGTAGCACCACCCAAGTCCAGGAGTCCAAAACTTGCATGAGTGAGAGGCCACGATTGAGGCCAGCAAAGTCGCGAGAGTATTGTGACATCTGCTCCAGTGTCAATCAAACCTGTTACTGATATAGTTCCTGGATGACATCCACTGGCAGTGAGGATGCATGTCTTTTCTGGACGGCTCTCCGTTACTTTCTCAGTCCAGAACACTCGAGGTACTCCTGTTGATCCAAAACTTCCTGCGCTGCCACTTCGGTCCACTGTATTTGGAACAAAACTCACAAAAGGTACAATTTGAGCAATGCAGGTTCCTTTCTGAATAGTGACAGGAGGGTCATCGATGGATACCATGGCATGAATCTGTCCTAAATAATCGGCATCAATAAGCCTTAGATGCACATGAATACCTCTAAGTGTAGTACTCGACCTCCCTATTAAAAACGCACTCAATCTCTGTCCTATCGGACCATAGGCATCAAGGGGCACTTTACATATTTCTTTTGTCAGAATGGTTACTGTGTCAGCGGTGGGTATATCAATCCCTGCGGACTCGCTTGTTGCCCCTGAGTATTGCTCGCAAATGGGTAGCTTTGCAGTGCTGGGAAGGCCCGCATTTGCTGTTGTGGTAGTTGTTGTTGTTGGGGTATTTGTTTCCCCACGCGCCCCTTCGCGCTCCTCTTTGGGTTTCTCGGCAATAGCTGACCATTTGCATGATATTTACTCCTGCACTGTTTAGCACAGTGCCCAAGTTTAGCACAGCGATTGCACACAACATCGCTGCTTGCACTTGGCTTAAATGTTGTTTTCCGGACAGCATTTGACACTGTGGTACACTGTGATCTTACATGCCTTTGTTGTCTACAATTATAACATTTTGCTGAAGGTCTTAGCACTGCAGCAAGAGCTGCCATTTTATGCTCGGCTGAACCAACTTTTGAGCAAGCAGTAACCATTTCAGACAAGGTGGGTTCCCCAGGTAAAGTATCAATAATCTTTCTGCAATCTGGGTTTGCATTTTCTTTAGCCAATTGTATGCACAATTTGTCTCGCAAAGTTTCATCTTCTACCTGTTTCTCAATAGCTGCAGCAAGTTTTTTCTGCAAATTGCAAAAATGGTTCTCTCGTCCCTTGCTGTATAGTGACATATTTCTGTTTTGGAGCTGCCATTTCCATTGTTTTAGTTAAGGCACTCATGCTAATTTGTTGAGCTTGTGCCAAAATCGAAGGATCCCACCTTGCCTGTAAATCTGGATTGGCAAAAGGCCCAGTGCCCAGTAGGGCATCAACACTCACAGCATGACGGGGGTTGTGTTGAGGCAACTGCATATTTGTTAAAGCGGTGCGTTCAGCTGTGCGCCTCCAAGTTTCTTGAAATACACCGTATTGTACTGGCTGGAATAGAATTGTAGCAAGATGCGCAATGCCGTAAGGTGAAAGCAAATCTGCATTTATCACACGTATTAATTGCATTACCTCTGAGGAATTAATACCGTACTGAGCCACTTTCGATTGGAGGTCTTGCACAACCCTCTAGGCAAAGACGTGATGACTGTCATCCTGCCCTGCTCCAGGAGCTGCTTTAAAGACTGGAAAAGCCATAGGGTTATCACAAGCAACATTTGCATTGGCACTGTTCTCCTGAGGTACTCTTGGAGCACCTAACCTTTCTATGGTGTCCTAATTCTTTTCTTTAACTGCTTTCCTCCTAACAAATTCCCAAAACTCCTGAGGGTGTCGAGGAAGCACAGTTACTTGACATGGAGGCAAAGTCCATGGGGCAGCAAGGCTAGAGCTCTTTGGAGGTAAAGAGACCAGAGCTCCTTGCCCCAACTCAGGTGTTACTGCAGGCGACTCATCACTTGCTTCGCTGCTGCTGTCACTGTCAGGTAACGGAGGATACGGCCTCGCAGGTTGTTCAAACTGCTCAGACGGGAGCGGGGGGGGGCGGACGGCTGGACTAGAGCGGAGGGAAGCAGGGGGGCAGATGGCTGGGTTTGTCTCTCTGCTAAAGACATTTCAGCTAAGTGGCGTAGCGGTGTAGTATATACAGGCACCATTGCGAGCTGCTGTGCAGGTGTGAGATAGAGAGGTTTAGGGGTCTGATAAGAGGATGCTACGGCAGGTTGCCCAGAAGTTTTGGCAGCTTTCCCAGAAGCCTTGGCAGCTTTCCCAGAAGCTCTGGCACCTTTCCCAGAAGCTTTGGCAGCCTTCCCGGAAGCTTTGGCAGCTTGCCAGGTAACTTGCATGGCACCCGGACTTTCTTCAAGTTCCCCATCAGAGGCCCCCTCTGCCTCATCCCCCCCATCAGGTTCTGTTATCAGCCCCAACTCTTCGTTCGCATCCCGCTCTGCTTGTTCTCGCTCTGTTTTCCATTCCTTTAATGCCTCAAAGAGCGATTCCCAAGTAACTGCTAGATTGACAACCGTTTTATCTCCCTTTCGGATGACTTCCCACAGTCTGTCCCCGACTTTTTTCCATGCCTTAACACTAAAAGCTGTGTGGGGATCAGTGCATAAATTCTGTGATTTAGCCCACAGCAGTATATTTCGAAGGGCATAGTCTGACGTATTAATTCCCTTATTTCTTAACAAAACTTTCCATGTAGCCAGAACATTTTCTTCCTCTTTAGTTAAATTATGTCCCATTATTACTAGTTGGTGGCTCACCTTCTTCCAGGTGTCTTGATAGGAGAAAATCAGGTCCGGACCTCCCTGTGGCTTCCACCTGCCACTCTCAGCTGCACCAACGCCGCCGCCCCCACTACGTCCCAGTGGGTCACGGTTGCCAGTTGCTAGGACCTCGTATGGGCCCCCACCGACTTCTTATCACGTCGGGGTCACCAAATGTTGCTGTCGAGGCGGTCACGACATAAAGCAGAGACCACAAGCAGTCTCAGTTGGCAACATATTATTATTGAATATGGCTGATTTTTATACACTTTCTAATTGTTTATCTGTCTTCTATCTTTACTATTGGCCACAATAAATCAACATAATACTATTGGTGAGAAGTTATGGTGACCTAATTACCTTTCTAAAAATGTTTCATCCAGCTGCAAAGTTCTTCTATCTTTCTTCCCTCGGTCTCCTTGGCTACAGCCTTGGAGAGAGCTCCTTATCCGTTTCTTCTTACTTCTCAGCTTCTTCTCGCTCCTTTAGCTAACAATCCCGTTGTTAGCCCCTTCCACAATCATTAACCACCTTCTGGGTATCAGTTGAAAGGTGAATTTTGGGGCTCTATGAACAAGCAGGATGCGAGTTGCGGGCAGCTTTAGTTTTGGAAAAATCCAGCAAAGTTTGCCAATTTCGAGATTGGCACCGCCCTGTCTGACAAGGCCTGTGGCCGCAAACGGAGCCCACGTTCCGTGGGAATAAGAATTCATTTCCCACCCTCTGGGTAGTAGATGAAAGGTGGCCTTTGGGGCTCTAAGGCTTTGCAGGGTCCTAGTTGCTGTCAGCTTTACTTTAGGAGAAATCGAGCAAAGTTTGCCAATTTCTAACCTGGCTCCGCCCTGTCGGTCAGGACAAGATGCTGCAAACGGATGCCATTTTCCATGGGAAAAAGAAGTCCTCTCCCCAGGGTCCTGGTATCAGATATATGGTGGCCTTAGGGCTCTACGGTCTTGCCGGGTCCTAGTTGCTGGCAGCTGTAGTTTTGGAGAAATCCAGCAAAGTTTGCCCATTTCTAGCCTAGGACTGCCCATACGGGCACGGCCTGTGGCAGCAAACAGAGCCCACTTTCTGTAGGAATAGGAAGTCGTTTACCACTGTCCAGATGTCAGATGAAAGGTAGCCTTTGGAGACAGGCATCTTTAGTTTTGGAGAAATCCAGCAAAGTCTGCAAAATTCTAACCTGGCGCCGCCCTGTCGGTCTGGACGAGCGGCCACAAACGGAGGCCGTTTTCCATGGGAAAAAGAAGTCCTTTCCTCCTTTTCAGGGTATCAGTTGCAAGGTGACTTTTGGGGCTGTATAGCCTTTCAGGGTCCTAGTTACTGGCAGCTTTAGTTTTAGAGCAATCCAGGAAAGTTTGCCATTGTCACGCTTGGCAATGCCCTGTCAGGCAGGGCCTGTGGCACTAAACAGACCCCACTTTCCGTAGGAATAAGAAGTCATTTCCCACCATCTGGGGATCAGATGAAAGGTGGCCTGTGAGGCTCTATGAACTTGCAGGGTCCTAGCTGCTGGCAGCTTTAGTTTTGGAGAAATCCAGCAAAGTTTGCCAGTTCCTAAACTGTCGCAACCCTGTCGGACAGGGCGAGTGGCCGCAAACAGCGCCCGTTTTCCCTGGAAAAAAGAAGTGATTTCCGAAGGGTTTTGGTATCAGTTGAAAGGTGACGTTTGGTATGCTAAAGCCTTGCCGGGTCCTAGTTGCTGGCAGCTTTAGTTTTAGAGAAATCCAGCAAAGTTTTTCCATTTCTAACCTGGCACTGCCCTGTAGATCAGGGCCTTTGGCCGTAAGTGGGTCACACTTGCCATAGGAATAGGAAATCATTAACCACCATCTGGGTATCAATTGAAAGGTGAATTTTGAGGCTCTATGAACAAGCAGGATGCGAGTTGCGGGCAGCTTTAGTTTTGGAAAAATCCAGCAAAGTTTGCCAATTTCGAGATTGGCACCGTCCTGTCTGACAAGGCCTGTGGCCGCAAACGGAGCCCACTTTCCGTGGGAATAAGAACTCATTTCCCACCGTCTGGGTAGTAGATGAAAGGTGGCTTTTGGGGGTCTGAGGCCTTGCAGGGTCCTTGTTGCTGTCAGCTTTACTTTTGGAGAAATCCAGCAAAGTTTGCCAATTTCTAAACTGTAGCTGCCCTGTCGGTAAGGACAAGATGCTGCAAACGGATGCCATTTTCCATGGGAAAAAGAAGTCCTCTCCCCAGGGTCCTGGTATCAGATATATGGTGGCCTTGGGGCTCTAAGGTCTTGCAGGGTCCTAGTTGCTGGCAGCTTTAGTTTCGGAGAAATCCAGCGCAGTTTTTCCATTTCTTAACTATAGCCTCCCTGTCGGTCCGGAAAAGATGCTGCAAATGGATGCCATTTTCCATGGGAAAAAGAAGTCCTTTCCTCCAGGTCTGGGTATCAGTTGCAAGGTGACTTTTGGGGCTCTATAGCCTTGCAGGGTCCTAGTTATGGGCAGCTTTAGTTTTAGAGCAATCCAGGAAAGTTTGCCAATGTCACGCTTGGCAATGCCCTGTCAGGCAGGGCCTGTGGCACTAAACAGACCCGACTTTCCGTAGGAATAAGAAGTCATTTCCCAGCGTCTGGGGATCAGATGAAAGGTGGCCTTTGAGGCTCTCTGAACTTGCAGGGTCCTAGTTGCTGGCAGCTTTACTTTAGAGAAATCCAGCAAAGTTTGCCCATTTCTAGCCTAAGACTGCCCTTAAAGGCAGGGCCTGTGGCAGCAAACAGAGCCCACTTTCTGTAGGAATTGGAAATCGTTTACCACCGTCCAGGTATCAGATGAAAGGTAGCCTTTGGAGAAAGGCAGCTTTAGTTTTGGAGAAATCCATCAAAGTCTGCAAAATTCTAACCTGGCGCCGCCCTGTCGGTCTGGGCGAGCGGCCACAAACAAAGGCCATTTTCCATGGGAAAAAGAAGTCCTTTCCTCCTTTTCAGGGTAGCAGTTGCAAGGTGACTTTTGGGGCTGTATAGCCTTTCAGGGTCCTAGTTACTGGCAGCTTTAGTTTTAGAGCAATCCAGGAAAGTTTGCCATTGTCACGCTTGGCAATGCCCTGTCAGGCAGGGCCTGTGGCACTAAACAGACCCCACTTTCCGTAGGAATAAGAAGTCATTTCCCACCATCTGGGGATCAGATGAAAGGTGGCCTTTGAGGCTCTATGAACTTGCAGGGTCCTAGCTGCTGGCAGCTTTAGTTTTGGAGAAATCCAGCAAAGTTTGCCAGTTCCTAAACTGTCGCAACCCTGTCGGACAGGGCGAGTGGCCGCAAACAGCGCCCGTTTTCCCTGGAAAAAAGAAGTGATTTCCGAAGGGTTTTGGTATCAGTTGAAAGGTGACGTTTGGTATGCTAAAGCCTTGCCGGGTCCTAGTTGCTGGCAGCTTTAGTTTTAGACAAATCCAGCAAAGTTTTTCCATTTCTAACCTGCCACTGCCTTGTCGGGCAGGGCCTGTGGCAGTAAATGGGTCACACTTGCCATAGGAATAGGAAATCATTAACCACCTTCTGGGTATCAGTTGAAAGGTGAATTTTGGGGCTCTATGAACAAGCAGGATGCGAGTTGCGGGCAGCTTTAGTTATGGAAAAATCCAGCCAAGTTTGCCAATTTCGAGATTGGCACCGCCCAGTCTGACAAGGCGTGTGGCCGCAAACGGAGCCCACTTTCCGTGGGAATAAGAACTCATTTCCCACCGTCTGGGTAGTAGACGACAGGTGGCCTTTGGGGCTCTGAGGCCTTGCAGGGTCCTAGTTGCTGTCAGCTTTAGTTTTGGAGAAATCCAGCAAAGTTTGCCAATTTCTTACCTGGCGCCGCCCTGTCGGTCAGGACAAGATGCTGCAAACGGATGCCATTTTCCACGGGAAAAAGAAGTCCTCTCCCCAGGGTCCTGGTGTCAGATATATGATGGCCTTGGGGCTCCAAGGTCTTGCCGGGTCCTAGTTGCTGGCAGCTGTAGTTTTGCAGAAATCCAGCAAAGTTTGCCCATTTCTAGCCTAAGACTGCCCTTAAAGGCAGGGCCTGTGGCAGCAAACAGAGCCCACTTTCTGTAGGAATTGGAAGTCGTTTACCACCGTCCAGGTATAAGATGAAAGGTAGCCTTTGGAGAAAGGCAGCTTTAGTTTTGGAGAAATCCAGCAAAGTCTGCAAAATTCTAACCTGGCGCCGCCCTGTCGGTCTGGGCGAGCGGCCACAAACGGAGGCCATTTTCCATGGGAAAAAGAAGTCCTTTCCTCCAGGTCTGGGTATCAGTTGCTAGGTGACTTTTGGGGCTCTATAGCCTTGCAGGGTCCTTGTCACAGGCAGCTTTAGTTTTAGAGAAATGCAGCAAAGTTTGCCCATTTCTAGCCTAAGACTGCCCATACGCGCAGGGCCTGTGGCAGCAAACAGAGCCCACTTTCTGAAGGAATAGGAAGTCGTTTACCACCGTCCAGGTATCAGATGAAAGGTAGCCTTTGGAGAAAGTCAGCTTCCGTTTTGGAGAAATCCATCAAAGTTTGCCAATTTCTAACCTGGCTCCGCGCTGTCGGTCAAAACAAGATGCTGCAAAAGGATGCCATTTTCCATGGGAAAAAGAAGTCCTCTCCCCAGGGTCCTGGTATCGGATATATGGTGGCCTTGGGGCTCTAAGGCCTTGCAGGGTCCTAGTTGCTGGCAGCTGTAGTTTTGGAGAAATCCAGCAAAGTTTGCACATTTCTAGCCTAAGACTGCCCTTACAGGCAGGGCCTGTGGCAGCAAACAGAGCCCACTTTCTGTAGGAATAGGAAGTCGTTTACCGCCGTCCAAGTATCAGATGAAAGGTAGCATTTGGAGAAAGGCAGCTTTAGTTTTGGAGAAATCCAGCAAAGTCTGCAAAATTCTAACCTGGCGCCGCCCTGTCTGTCTGGGCGAGCGGCCACAAACGGAGGCCATTTTCCATGGGAAAAAGAAGTCCTTTCCTCCAGGTCTGGGTATCAGTTGCTAGGTGACTTTTAGGGCTCTATAGCCTTGCAGGGTCCTAGTTACAGGCAGCTTTAGTTTTAGAGAAATCCAGCAAAGTTTCCCAATTTCTAACCTGGCGCCGCCTGTCGGGAAGGGCCTGTGGCAGTAAATGGGTCACACTTGCCATAGGAATAGGAAATCATTAAACTCCTTCTGGGTATCAGTTGAAAGGTGAATTTTGGGGCTCGATGAACAAGCAGGATGTGAGTTGCGGGCAGCTTTAGTTTTGGAAAAATCCAGCAAAGTTTGCCCATTTCTAGCCTAACACTGCCCGTGCGGGCAGGGCCTGTGGCAGCAAACAGAGCCCACTTTCTGTCGGAATAGGAAGTCGTTTACCACCGTCCAGGTATCAGATGAAAGGTAGCCTTTGGAGAAAGGCAGCTTTAGTTTTGGAGAAATCCAGCAAAGTCTGCAAAATTCTTACCTGGCGCCGCCCTGTCGGTCTGGGCGAGCGGCCACAAACGGAGGCCATTTTCCATGGGAAAAAGAAGTCCTTTCCTCCAGGTCTTGGTATCATTTGCTAGGTGCCTTTTGGGGCTCTATATCCTTGCAGGGTCCTAGTTACAGGCAGCTTTAGTTTTAGAGCAATCCAGGAAAGTTTGCCAATGTCACGCTTGGCAATGCCCTGTCAGGCAGGGCCTGTGGCACTAAAGAGACCCCACTTTCCGTAGGAATAAGATGTAATTTCCCACCGTCTGGGGATCAGATGAAAGGTGGCCTTTGAGGCTCTATGAACATGCAGGGTGCTAGCTGCTGGCAGCTTTAGTTTTGGAGAAATGCAGCAAAGTTTCCCAATTTCTAACCTGGCGCCGCCTGTCGGGAAGGGCCTGTGGCAGTAAATGGGTCACACTTGCCATAGGAATAGGAAATCATTAAACTCCTTCTGGGTATCAGTTGAAAGGTGAATTTTGGGGCTCGATGAACAAGCAGGATGTGAGTTGCGGGCAGCTTTAGTTTTGGAAAAATCCAGCAAAGTTTGCCCATTTCTAGCCTAACACTGCCCGTGCGGGCAGGGCCTGTGGCAGCAAACAGAGCCCACTTTCTGTAGGAATAGGAAGTCGTTTACCACCGTCCAGGTATCAGATGAAAGGTAGCCTTTGGAGAAAGGCAGCTTTAGTTTTGGAGAAATCCAGCAAAGTCTGCAAAATTCTTACCTGGCGCCGCCCTGTCGGTCTGGGCGAGCGGCCACAAACGGAGGCCATTTTCCATGGGAAAAAGAAGTCCTTTCCTCCAGGTCTTGGTATCATTTGCTAGGTGCCTTTTGGGGCTCTATATCCTTGCAGGGTCCTAGTTACAGGCAGCTTTAGTTTTAGAGCAATCCAGGAAAGTTTGCCAATGTCACGCTTGGCAATGCCCTGTCAGGCAGGGCCTGTGGCACTAAAGAGACCCCACTTTCCGTAGGAATAAGATGTAATTTCCCACCGTCTGGGGATCAGATGAAAGGTGGCCTTTGAGGCTCTATGAACTTGCAGGGTGCTAGCTGCTGGCAGCTTTAGTTTTGGAGAAATGCAGCAAAGTTTGCCAGTTCCTAAACTGTCGCCGCCCTGTCGGACAGGGCGAGTGTCCGCAAACAGTGCCCGTTTTCCCTTGCAAAAAGAAGTCATTTCCCCAGGGTTTTGGTACTAGTTGAAAGGTGACGTTTGGTATTCTAAAGCCTTGCCGGGTCCTAGTTGCTGGCAGCTTTAGTTTTAGAGAAATGCAGCAAAGTTTTTTCCATTTCTAACCTGGCACGGCCCTGTCGGGCAGGGCCTGTGGCAGTAAATGGGTCACACTTGCCATAGGAATAAAAAATCATTAACCACCGTCTGGGTTTCAGTTGAAAGGTGAATTTTAGGGCTCGATGAACAAGCAGGATGTGAGTTGCGGGCAGCTTTAGTTTTGGAAAAATCCTGCAAAGTTTGCCCTTTTCTAGCCTAAGACTGCCCCTATGGGCAGGGCCTGTGGCAGCAAACAGAGCCCACTTTCTGTAGGAATAGGAAGTTGTTTACCACCGTCCAGGTATCAGATGAAAGGTAGCCTTTGGAGAAAGGCAGCTTTAGTTTTGGAGAAATCCAGCAAAGTCTGCAAAATTCTTACCTGGCGCCGCCCTGTCGGTCTGGGCGAGCGGCCACAAACGGAGGCCATTTTCCATGGGAAAAAGAAGTCCTTTCCTCCAGGTCTTGGTATCAGTTGCTAGGTGCCTTTTGGGGCTCTATAGCCTTGCAGGGTCCTAGTTACAGGCAGCTTTAGTTTTAGAGAAATCCAGCAAAGTTTGCCAATGTCACGCTTGGCAATGCCCTGTCAGGCAGGGCCTGTGGCACTAAACAGACCCGACTTTCCGTAGGAATAAGAAGTCATTTCCCACCGTCTGGGGATCAGATGAAAGGTGGCCTTTGAGGCTCTATGAACTTGCAGGGTCCTAGCTGCTGGCAGCTTTAGTTTTGGAGAAATACAGCAAAGTTTGCCAGTTCCTAAACTGTCGCCGCCCTGTCAGACAGGGCGAGTGGCCCCAAACAGTGCCCGTTTTCCCTGGAAAAAAGAAGTCATTTCCCCAGGGTTTTGGTATCAGTTGAAAGGTGACGTTTGGTATTCTAAAGCCTTGCCGGGTCCTAGTTGCTGGCAGCTTTAGTTTTAGAGAAATCCTGAAAAGTTTTTCCATTTCTAACCTGGCACTGCCCTGTCGGGAGGGGCCTGTGGCAGTAAATGGGTCACAATTTCCATAGGAATAGGAAATCATTAACCACCTTCTGGGTATCAGATGAAAGGTGAATTTTGGGGCTCTATGAACAAGCAGGATGCGAGTTGCGGGCAGCTTTAATTTTGGAAAATTCCAGCCAAGTTTGCCAATTTCGAGATTGGCACCGCCCTTTCTGACAAGGCGTGTGGCCGCAAACGAAGCCCACTTTCCGTGGGAATAAGAACTCATTTCCCACCGTGTGAGTAGTAGATGAAAGTTGGCCTTTGGGGCTCTGAGGACTTGCAGTGTCCTAGTTGCTGTCAGCTTTACTTTCGGAGAAATCCAGCAAAGTTTGCCAATTTCTAACCTGTCGCCGCCCTGTCGGTCAAAACAAGATGCTGCAAACGGATGCCATTTTCCATGGGAAAAAAAAGTCCTCTCCCCAGGGTCCTGGTATCAGATATATGGTGGCCATGGGGTTCTAAGGTCTTGCAGGGTCCTAGTTGCTGGTAGCTGTAGTTTTGGAGAAATCCAGCAAAGTTTGCCCATTTCTAGCCTAGGACTGCCCATACGGGCACGGCCTGTGGCAGCAAACAGAGCCCACTTTCTGTAGGAATAGGAAGTCGTTTACCACCGTCCAGGTATCAGATGAAAGGTAGCCTTTGGAGAAAGGCAGCTTTAGTTTTGGAGAAATCCAGCAAAGTCTGCAAAATTCTAACCCGGCTCCGCCCTGTCGGTCTGGGCGAGCGGCCACAAACGGAGGCCATTTTCCATGGGAAAAAGAAGTCCTTTCCTCCAGGTCTGGGTATCAGTTGCTAGGTGACTTTTGGGGCTCTATAGCCTTGAGGGGTCCTAGTTAAAGGCAGCTTTAGTTTTAGAGAAATCCAGCAAAGTTTCCCAATTTCTAACATGGCGCCGCCCTGTCGGGCAGGGCCTGCTGCAGTAAATGGGTCACACTTGCCATAGGAATAGGAAATCATTAACCACCTTCTGGGTATCAGTTGAAAGGTGAATTTTGGGGCTCGATGAACAAGCAGGATGCGCGTTGCGGGCAGCTTTAGTTTTGGAAAAATCCAGCAAAGTTTGCCCATTTCTAGCCTAAGACTGCCCATAGCGGCAGGGCCTGTGGCAGCAAACAGAGCCCACTTTCTGTAGGAATAGGAAGTCGTTTACCACCGTCCAGGTATCAGATGAAAGGTAGCCTTTGGAGAAAGGCAGCTTTAGTTTTGGAGAAATCCATCAAAGTCTGAAAGATTCTTACCTGCTGCCGTCCTGTCGGTCTGGGCGAGCGGCCACAAACGGAGGCCATTTTCCATGGGAAAAAGAAGTCCTCTCCCCAGGGTCCTGGTATCAGATATATGGTGGCCTTGGGGCTCTAAGGTCTTGCAGGGTCCTAGTTGCTGGCAGCTTTAGTTTCGGAGAAATCCAGCGCAGTTTTTCCATTTCTTAACTATAGCCTCCCTGTCGGTCCGGAAAAGATGCTGCAAATAGATGCCATTTTCCATGGGAAAAAGAAGTCCTTTCCTCCAGGTCTGGGTATCAGTTGCAAGGTGACTTTTGGGGCTCTATAGCCTTGCAGGGTCCTAATTATGGGCAGCTTTAGTTTTAGAGCAATCCAGGACAGTTTGCCAATGTCACGCTTGGCAATGCCCTGTCAGGCAGGGCCTGTGGCACTAAACAGACCCGACTTTCCGTAGGAATAAGAAGTAATTTCCCACCGTCTGGGGATCAAATGAAAGGTGGCCTTTGAGGCTCTCTGAACTTGCAGGGTCCTAGTTGCTGGCAGCTTTACTTTAGAGAAATCCAGCAAAGTTTGCCCATTTCTAGCCTAAGACTGTCCGTACCGGCAGGGCCTGTGGCAGCAAACAGAGCCCACTTTCTGTCGGAATAGGAAGTCGTTTACAACCGTCCAGGTATCAGATGAAAGGTAGCCTTTGGCGAAAGGCAGCTTTAGTTTTGGAGAAATCCCGCAAAGTTTGCCAATGTCACGCTTGGCAATGCACTGTCGGACAGGGCCTGTGGCAGTAAATGGGTCACACTTGCCATAGGAATAGGAAATCATTTGTCGCTGTCGAGGCGGTCATGACATAAAGCAGAGACCACAAGCAGTCTCAGTTTGCAACATGTTATTATTGAATATGGCTGATTTTTATACACTTTCTAATTGTTTATCTTTCTTCTATCTTTACTATTGGCCAAAATAAATCAACATAATACTATTGGTGAGAAGTTATGGTGTCTTAATTAACTTTCTAAAAATGTTTCATCCAGCTGCAAAGTTCTACTATCTTTCTTCCCTTGGTCTCCTTGGCTACAGCCTTGGAGAGAGCTCCTTATCAGTTTCTTCTTACTTCTCAGCTTCTTCTCGCTCCTTTAGCTAACAGGCCCGCTGTTAGCCCCTTCCACAATTCCCCCTTTTTGTTTTTGGACTGTAAATACCGCTGCTATGGATTTTTGCAGGGCCTTTTGCAAAAATCCCAGCAGAGAGGGGACACACAAAACTCACAATCACAACTATCAACAAAATTCCCACTCTTAATACAATCATTCCTGTCTTTCATCTGTCTTTGAGTACTGATATATGGTCTTAGCTGGTGTCATCTGCACGTTCTGCTTCAACTGCGGAACTATCCATCTTGTCTTTTCTTGCACGTTCTAGGTAAGGTTTAACACAGTGAGCAGGAACCCATCGAGGACCATTATCTGTCAAAACACAAGCATAACCCCTCCCCCAGGTTATCAGTTCTACTGGGCCAGACCATATACCAGTAATCAAATCTTTAACCCATACCTTAACATTTCTACGGAAATCTGGTTGCTTAGAATTCAAAGAAGAAAACTGGTAAAAGATTGGAGATAACTGTGAATCAGGTAGGGGACGCAAAAAGTTTAACACATAAACAGCTATATCTAATCTCACTTGAGGTGACTCCTGTTGCATTCCCCCTTTTTGTTTTTGAACCTGACGTTTAAGTCCGTGAGCTCTTTCAATAATTTCTTGGCCCGTGGGGACACGTGGAATGCTTGTAGAATGCTCAATGCCCCAAGCACGAAAGAATGCTTGCATTTTCTGCGAAGCATATGCTGGGCCGTTATCTGTTTTTATGTGACACGGAACACCTAGAACAGAAAAGGCATGATAAAAATGACGAATAGCATCACGAGTTTTTTCTCCTGTGAATGCTGAAGCAACTATTGCATGAGAAAAAGTATCAACTGTAACATGAACATACTTAAAGCGACCAAATTCTGGTATTTTAGTAACATCAGTTTGCCATTCTTGTGGAATCATTGTGGGTGTAGGAAGGCCTGGTTGTAAAGCTCCCATTGTTGCCATTACAGCATTTATCTGCCGTAAATCATGTAAAAGTCTCTATTTTCCCGATTTCTTTTTTATTACAAAAACAGGGGTATTCTAGGGACTGAATGATTCTTCGATATGTCTTGCTTGCAATTGTTCTGTGACTCATTCTTGCAGGGCAGTAAGCTTTTCAGTAGTAAGGGGCCACTGGCGAACTCAGACAGGCTTATCTGTCAACTATGTCAGGGCTACAACTGGACGTTCATTGCCCTGCATCACAGTGGCCCCCATTAAAAATCCGTAGTAATTTTGACACCCCATTGAGATAAGCAATCTCGTCTCCACAAACTCTGAGGAGCATCGGCAACATAGGGTCTGATGTTAGCTTGTTGGCTATCAGGATGTTTCACATTAATTACAATGGCTGACAGGCCAACTGTTGTAGCACCACCCAAGTCCAGGAGTCCAAAACTTGCATGAGTGAGAGGCCACGATTGAGGCCAGCAAAGTCGCGAGAGTATTGTGACATCTGCTCCAGTGTCAATCAAACCTGTTACTGATATAGTTCCTGGATGACATCCACTGGCAGTGAGGATGCATGTCTTTTCTGGACGGCTCTCCGTTACTTTCTCAGTCCAGAACACTCGAGGTACTCCTGTTGATCCAAAACTTCCTGCGCTGCCACTTCGGTCCACTGTATTTGGAACAAAACTCACAAAAGGTACAATTTGAGCAATGCAGGTTCCTTTCTGAATAGTGACAGGAGGGTCATCGATGGATACCATGGCATGAATCTGTCCTAAATAATCGGCATCAATAAGCCTTAGATGCACATGAATACCTCTAAGTGTAGTACTCGACCTCCCTATTAAAAACGCACTCAATCTCTGTCCTATCGGACCATAGGCATCAAGGGGCACTTTACATATTTCTTTTGTCAGAATGGTTACTGTGTCAGCGGTGGGTATATCAATCCCTGCGGACTCGCTTGTTGCCCCTGAGTATTGCTCGCAAATGGGTAGCTTTGCAGTGCTGGGAAGGCCCGCATTTGCTGTTGTGGTAGTTGTTGTTGTTGGGGTATTTGTTTCCCCACGCGCCCCTTCGCGCTCCTCTTTGGGTTTCTCGGCAATAGCTGACCATTTGCATGATATTTACTCCTGCACTGTTTAGCACAGTGCCCAAGTTTAGCACAGCGATTGCACACAACATCGCTGCTTGCACTTGGCTTAAATGTTGTTTTCCGGACAGCATTTGACACTGTGGTACACTGTGATCTTACATGCCTTTGTTGTCTACAATTATAACATTTTGCTGAAGGTCTTAGCACTGCAGCAAGAGCTGCCATTTTATGCTCGACTGAACCAACTTTTGAGCAAGCAGTAACCATTTCAGACAAGGTGGGTTCCCCAGGTAAAGTATCAATAATCTTTCTGCAATCTGGGTTTGCATTTTCTTTAGCCAATTGTATGCACAATTTGTCTCGCAAAGTTTCATCTTCTACCTGTTTCTCAATAGCTGCAGCAAGTTTTTTCTGCAAATTGCAAAAATGGTTCTCTCATCCCTTGCTGTATAGTGACATATTTCTGTTTTGGAGCTGCCATTTCCATTGTTTTAGTTAAGGCACTCATGCTAATTTGTTGAGCTTGTGCCAAAATCGAAGGATCCCACCTTGCCTGTAAATCTGGATTGGCAAAAGGCCCAGTGCCCAGTAGGGCATCAACACTCACAGCATGACGAGGGTGGTGTTGAGGCAACTGCATATTTGTTAAAGCGGTGCGTTCAGCTGTGCGCCTCCAAGTTTCTTGAAATACACCGTATTGTACTGGCTGGAATAGAATTGTAGCAAGATGCGCAATGTCGTAAGGTGAAAGCAAATCTGCATTAATCACACGTATTAATTGCATTACCTCTGAGGAATTAATACCGTACTGAGCCACTTTCGATTGGAGGTCTTGCACAACCCTCTAGGCAAAGACGTGATGACTGTCATCCTGCCCTGCTCCAGGAGCTGCTTTAAAGACTGGAAAAGCCATAGGGTTATCACAAGCAACATTTGCATTGGCACTGTTTTCCTGAGGTACTCTTGGAGCACCTAACCTTTCTATGGTGTCCTAATTCTTTTCTTCAACTGCTTTCCTCCTAACAACTTCCCAAAACTCCTGAGGGTGTCGAGGAAGCACAGTTACTTGACATGGAGGCAAAGTCCATGGCGCAGCAAGGCTAGAGCTCTTTGGAGGTAAAGAGACCAGAGCTCCTTGCCCCAACTCAGGTGTTACTGCAGGCGACTCATCACTTGCTTCGCTGCTGCTGTCACTGTCAGGTAACGGAGGATACGGCCTCGCAGGTTGTTCAAAGTGCTCAGACGGGAGCGGGGGGGGCGGACGGCTGGACTAGAGCGGAGGGAAGCGGGGGGGCAGATGGCTGGGTTTGTCTCTCTGCTAAAGACATTTCAGCTAAGTGGCGTAGCGGTGTAGTATATACAGGCACCATTGCGAGCTGCTGTGCAAGTGTGAGATAGAGAGGTTTAGGGGTCTGATAAGAGGATGCTACGGCAGGTTGCCCAGAAGTTTTGGCAGCTTTCCCAGAAGCCTTGGCAGCTTTCCCAGAAGCTCTGGCACCTTTCCCAGAAGCTTTGGCAGCCTTCCCGGAAGCTTTGGCAGCTTGCCAGGTAACTTGCATGGCACCCGGACTTTCTTCAAGTTTCCCATCAGAGGACCCCTCTGCCTCATCCCCCCCATCAGGTTCTGTTATCAGCCCCAACTCTTCGTCCGCATCCCGCTCTGCTTGTTCTCGCTCTGTTTTCCATTCCTTTAATGCCTCAAAGAGCGATTCCCAAGTAACTGCTAGATTGACAACCGTTTTATCTCCCTTTCGGATGACTTCCCACAGTCTGTCCCCGACTTTTTTCCATGCCTTAACACTAAAAGCTGTGTGGGGATCAGTGCCAAAATTCTGTGATTTAGCCCACAGCAGTATATTTCGAAGGGCATAGTCTGACGTATTAATTCCCTTATTTCTTAACAAAACTTTCCATGTAGCCAGAACATTTTCTTCCACTTTAGTTAAATTATGTCCCATTATTACTAGTTGGTGGCTCACCTTCTTCCAGGTGTCTTGATAGGAGAAAATCAGGCCCGGACCTCCCTGTGGCTTCCACCTGCCACTCTCAGCTGCACCAACGCCGCCTCCCCCACTACGTCCCAGTGGGTCACGGTTGCCAGTTGCTAGGACCTCGTATGGGCCCCCACCGACTTCTTATCACGTCGGGGTCACCAAATGTTGCTGTCGAGGCGGTCACGACATAAAGCAGAGACCACAAGCAGTCTCAGTTGGCAACACGTTATTATTGAATATGGCTGATTTTTATACACTTTCTAATTGTTTATCTGTCTTCTATCTTTACTATTGGCCACAATAAATCAACATAATTCTATTGGTGAGAAGTTATGGTGACCTAATTACCTTTCTAAAAATTTTTCATGTGACTGTGGTCACAGGGGTTTTCAGGATGAAGAAGAGATGAGAATGTTGACTCCATGATCAGAAGGCTTGATTTATTATTTTATGATATATGTTACATTAAGACTATACTAAAAAGCAATAGCAAGGAAAAGTTTCTTCAGCAGCTAGCTAAGCTAAGAATAGAAAAGAATGAATAACAAGGATCTGTGTCTCAGACAGAGCAAGAGCCAGCTCTGCCATGAGTGGTCAAGAAATCCAAACACCCACAGGAGACCAATCACCTGTTGCATTCCACAGCAGCAGATAACCATTGTTTACTTTGGTTGCTGAACTGCAGCTTGTCACAAGGAAAAATCCTAAGAAAGGATTTTTCATGAAAGATGTCTGCGACATGTCACCTTTTTTTATTTAGTTAAATTAAAAGGAAAAAGTGTTTGTAATTTTCTCTGCTGTACTCATGCCGAAGAAAAAGACAAACACTTGACAGGTTATCTGTTGCCAATCAAACTCCACTCAAGTGCTCCTGTGGAATGCACTGGGAATTTCTTCACCTGTAGAACATAAAATTCTATCATATTACTAAAACAATTCTATAATATAAGAAAATGCAAAAACAATGCAAAGAAAATTCAAGTCCAAGCAGCTGAGTTTCAGGAAAAGTCCATGGCTTGAAGATGTTCCTCTTTGCCATATCTGAAAGTTTCTTTTGGTCCTGAAACAGGCTTGCTACAGAAAAAGGTCCATCAATATTTATCAAAAGTCCATTGACAGTCTTCAAAAAATTTTGAGAAAATTTCTGAAATGTCTTGCCACAGCCCTTTATTGAACAACTTGGGCTGAAGCCAATCCCTGGCTCCTCAATGCCTCTGAGCTGCTGCCAGCTCTCCAGCTCTTTCACCCTTTTTTATTCAATTTTTTTTTTTTTTTTTTTTTTTTTTTTTTTTTTTTTTTTTTTTTTTTTTCTCGGAAAGAGTAGCAGCAGCAGCAGAGGAGCCAGAGAGAGGCCCTTGGGGGCCCTGGCCCATGTGGAAGGATCAGGAACCCCAGACCTGGCCCACTGAAAGGTGGCCCAGGACCAGAAGGGGGAAGCAAAGCCCCTAAACTCAACAGGAGGCTGGGAGGTGGCCCTGGCCCAAGCAACCAAGCCAGACAGCCCAGGCCCAGCCCCCGAGGCAGGCTCTGCATTGGCACAGACCCGCACCCTTTTGCCAGTACAATGGCAGAAGGGGTGACCAAACGCTTCCTTTCCCCAAAATCACCAAGGCATGCCGGCAATGGGAAGACAGAAGCTGTCCCGAGAAACTTCGTCTCGGGTCTGGGGATGTCCTTTCCCCACAGCAGACAAGCGATGCTCGCTTCCTGCTGTGCCCTCTGCCTCTGCAATGCAAATGCAACAGGTGTTCCTCCCATCTGCCTCACGGCACCACCGCCACCCCCTCTGGGCTGGGGACCAGGGGCAGAACTTTCGGGACCCACCTTCCCCTCGCCGCTGGGGCGCGCGAGGGGCGGCAGAGAGATTCGCATCCCCCAGGGGGAAACCCCGGACCAAACACCCCCCAACCCGCCAAGAATGCTGATCTTGAAAACAGGCAGCCGCGCTGCGCCCACAGCCAGCTGTCGGGCCATGCCTCCTCCACGGAAGGACAGGCTGACGCCCTCTTCCCCTGTCCCAGCTCCCCCCGTAGGGGCAGCCCCGGGACAACCCGAAAAACTCGGGGAGGAAGTCACGCTGGATGCAGGAGGCGCCTCTGCTGCTGCCGCCGGCTCCAAGGCAGCCTCTGACGCAGACATGGAGAACGGAGTCCCCGCAGGGGCGGGCAGCGGGGCCGCCTGGGGAGGCGGCAGGGGCGGCGGGGGCGGCACGGGGTCGGCAGCTTCTTCTGCGCCGGACTCTGACATCGGCCGCGGAACCGCAGTCGCAGAAGGCGGCGGGACGGCCGGGGGGAGCGGTGGATCGCTGTTGCCCAGCAACATCGGCGCAGCCGCGGGAAGCGGTGTCTCTGAGATAGATGCAGGCAGGGAAGCCGGCGGAACCGCGGCCGGAGCACCCACAAGCTCCCCCGGAGGGACGGCCGCGGGACGGGCCGCGCGGGAAACCGCCCGCACTTGCGGGGCGGGTTGGGGCGGTGCCCGTGGCGCTGGCCGGGGCGGTGCCCGTGGCGCTGGCCGGGGCGGCGCCGCTTACTCCCATCCCCCCTGAGAGCAACGGGAGAGGGGAACAAACGGCTCCGTCTGAGCATGCTCCGAAGACGCAGTAAAAAAAACTTCGGCTGCGGGCGGAACTTCGCCCCCCCACTGTGGTTCGGGGGGGCTGGAAAGCAGCAGATCGTCCCCCTCCAAAGGGTCTTCCCCCAGAATTGGGGGGAACGGGGCTTTTCCCTTGCAGTTAGCAATCCAGGGAAAAACAGCTGCTCTCCGTTTCAAGACTAGAAAGAGCTTCAAAAAGGTTGGATAAATCGAGGGGCATCCGAACCCCCGGTATAAAAAGAATTGGAAAATGGAGCCCATACACTCCCAGACAAACATATCGAGGGCATATAGCACATTCGTAAAAAACCCAAAGAGCTTTGCCCATCGAAAAAACTCATAGAGATCTGCCTCCAACAGGAGAATTCTGTCCTCTTCACCCCATTTTTGCCAGAGGGCAATAAGTTTCTCCTCTGAAGGGGAGAATGGAACCTCATCCTCTAGGGGAGGAGTCCTCCAGATGAGCAGCCACAAACTGCGAATGGCCTCATCTTTAGGAGGGGAAAAACCAACAGTACCTTGTGACAGTGTCCAGGACTCTCTGGCTATCTGCATGGTTCTGCTGAGCTTTCCGAACATCTTCCTGGAGGCTTTTCAGAAGGTTCTCTTTGTGGTCAGCCTTGCTGTGAACTCTGTCCAAATTCGGATCTTCAGTTCTTCAGCTCCTGGCTAGAATCCACTTCTGTGGTCACTTGTGAAGCAACCATCAATGCCACACATTCAGGGTTTACCCAGTGCAGCAATGCTCCTCTGGTGGTCTCACCAAGTGATGATTGTCCTCCTCAGTCGGGGGTCACCAATTGTGACTGTGGTCACAAGGGTTTTCAGGATGAAGAAGAGATGAGAATGTTGACTCCATGATCAGAAGGCTTGATTTATTATTTTATGATATATGTTACATTAAGACTATACTAAAAAGCAATAGCAAGGAAAAGTTTCTTCAGCAGCTAGCTAAGCTAAGAATAGAAAAGAATGAATAACAAGGATCTGTGTCTCAGACAGAGCAAGAGCCAGCTCTGCCATGAGTGGTCAAGAAATCCAAACACCCACAGGAGACCAATCACCTGTTGCATTCCACAGCAGCAGATAACCATTGTTTACTTTGGTTGCTGAACTGCAGCTTGTCACAAGGAAAAATCCTAAGAAAGGATTTTTCATGAAAGATGTCTGCGACAGTTTCATCCAGCTGCAAAGTTCTTCTATCTTTCTTCCCTCGGTCTCCTTGGCTACAGCCTTGGAGAGAGCTCCTTATCAGTTTCTCCTTACTTCTCAGCTTCTTCTCGCTCCTTTAGCTAACAATCCCGTTGTTAGCCCCTTCCACAATCATTAACCACCTTCTGGGTATCAGTTGAAAGGTGAATTTTGGGGCTCTATGAACAAGCAGGATGCGAGTTGCGGGCAGCTTTAGTTTTGGAAAATTCCAGCCAAGTTTGCCAATTTCGAGATTGGCACCGCCCTGTCTGACAAGGCGTGTGGCCGTAAACGGAGCCCACTTTCTGTGGGAATAAGAACTCATTTCCCACCCTCTGGGTAGTAGATTAAAGCTGGCCTTTGGGGCTCTATAGCCTTGCAGGGTCCTAGTTACTGGCAGCTTTAGTTTTAGAGCAATCCAGGTAAGTTTGCCAATGTCACGCTTGGCAATGCCCTGTCAGGCAGGGCCTGTGGCACTAAACAGACCCCACTTTCCGTAGGAATAAGAAGTCGTTTCCCACCGTCTGGGGATCAGATGAAAGGTGGCCTTTGAGGCTCTATGAACTTGCAGGGACCTAGCTGCTGGCAGCTTTAGTTTTGGAGAAATACAGCAAAGTTTTCCAGTTCCTAATCTGTCGCCGCCCTGTCGGACAGGGCGAGTGGCCACAAACAGTTCCCGTTTTCACTGGAAAAAAGAGGTCATTTCCCCAGGGTTTCGGTATCAGTTGAAAGGTGACGTTTGGTATTCTAAAGCCTTGCCGGGTCCTAGTTGCTGGCAGCTTTAGTTTTAGAGAAATCCAGCAAAGTTTTTCCATTTCTAACATGGCACTGCCCTGTCGGGCAGGGCCTGTGGCAGTAAATGGGTCACACTTTCCATAGGAATAGGAAATCATTACCCAACTTCTGGGTATCAGTTGAAAGGTGAATTTTGGGGCTCTATTAACAAGCAGGATGCGAGTTGCGGGCAGCTTTAGTTTTGGAAAAATCCAGCCAAGTTTTCCAATTTCGAGATTGGCACCGCCCTGTCTGACAAGGCGTGTGGCCGCAAACGGAGCCCACTTTCCGTGGGAATAAGAACTCATTTCCCACCGTCTGTGTAGTAGATGAAAGGTGGCCTTTGGGGCTCTGAGGCCTTGCAGGGTCCTCGTTGCTGTCAGCTTTACTTTTGGAGAAATCCAGCAAAGTTTGCCAATTTCGAAACTGTAGCGGCCCTGTCGGTCAGGACAAGATGCTGCAAAGGGAGGCCATTTTCCATGGGAAAAAGAAGTCCTCTCCCCAGGGTCCTGGTATCAGATATATGGTGGCCTTGGGGCTCTAAGGTCGTGCAGGGTCCTTGTTGCTGGCAGCTGTAGTTTTGGAGAAATCCAGCAAAGTTTGCCCATTTCTAGTCTAGGACTGCCCTTACGGGCAGGGCCTGTGGCAGCAAACAGAGCCCATTTTCTGTAGGAATAGGAAGTCGTTTAACATCGTCCAGGTATCAGATGAAAGGTAGCCTTTGGAGAAAGGCAGCTTTAGTTTTGGAGAAATCCAGCAAAGTCTGCAAGATTCTAACCTGGCGCCGCCCTGTCGGTCTGGGCGAGCGGCCACAAACGGAGGCCATTTTCCATGGGAAAAAGAAGTCCTCTCCTCCAGGTCTGGGTATCAGTTGCAAGGTGACTTTTAGGGCTCTATAGCCTTGCAGGGTGCTAGTTACTGGCAGCTTTAGTTTTAGAGCAATCCAGGAAAGTTTGCCAAAGTCACGCTTGGCAATGCCCTGTCAGGCAGGGCCTGTGGCACTAAACAGACCCCACTTTCCGTAGGAATAAGAAGTCATTTCCCACCGTCTGGGGATCAGATGAAAGGTGGCCTTTGAGACTCTATGAACTTGCAGGGTCCTAGCTGCTGGCAGCTTTAGTTTTGGAGAAATACAGCAAAGTTTGCCAGTTTCTAAACGGTCGCCGCCCTGTAGGACAGGGCGAGTGGCCGCAAACAGTGCCCGTTTTCCCTGGAAGAAAGAAGTCATTTCCCCAGGGTTTTGGTATCAGTTGAAAGGTGACGTTTGGTATTCTAAAGCCTTGCCGGGTCCTAGTTGCTGGCAGCTTTAGTTTTAGAGAAATCCAGCAAAGTTTTTCCATTTCTAACATGGCACTGCCCTGTCGGGCAGGGCCTGTGGCAGTAAATGGGTCACACTTTCCATAGGAATAGGAAATCATTAACCACCTTCTGGGTATCAGGTGAAAGGTGAATTTTGGGGCTCTATGAACAAGCAGGATGAGAGTTGCGGGCAGCTCTAGTTTTGGAAATATCCATAAATTTTTGCCAATTTCAAGATTGGCACCGCCCTGTCTGACAAGGCTTGTGGCAGCAAACGGAGCCCACTTTCCGTGGGAATAATAACTCATTTCCCACCGTCTGGGGATCAGATGAAAGGTGGCCTTTGGGGCTCTGAGGCCTTGCAGGGTCCTAGTTGCTGTCAGCTTTACTTTTGGAGAAATCCAGCAAAGTTTGCCAATTTCTAACCTGGAGCCACCCTTTCGGTCAGAACAAGATGCTAACGGATGCCATTTTCCATGGGAAAAAGAAGTCCTCTCCCCAGGGTCCTGGTATCAGATATATGGTGGCCTTGGGGCGCTAAGGTCTTGCAGGGTCCTAATTGCCGGCAGCTGTAGTTTTGGAGAAATCCAGCAAAGTTTCCCCATTTCGAGCCTAGGACTGCCCTTACTGGCAGGGCCTGTGGCAGCAAACAGAGCCCACTTTCTGTAGGAATAGGAAGTCGTTTACCACCGTCCAGGTATCAGATGAAAGGTAGCCTTTGGAGAAAGGCAGCTTTAGTTTTGGAGAAATCCAGCAAAGTCTGCCAATTTCTAACCTGGCGCCGCCCTGTCGTTCTGGGCGCGTGGCCACAAACGGAGGCCATTTTCCATGGGAAAAAGAAGTCCTCTCCCCAGGGTCCTGGTATCACATATATGGTGGCCTTGGGGCTCTAAGGTCTTGCAGGGTCCTAGTTGCTGGCAGCTGTAGTTTTGGAGAAATCGAGCAAAGTTTGCCCATTTCTAGCCCAGGACTGCCCTTTATGGGCAGGGCCTTTGGAAGCAAACAGAGCCCACCTTCTGGAGGAATAGGAAGTCGTTTACCACCGTCCAGGTATCAGATGAAGGGTAGCCTTTGGAGAAAGGCAGCTTTAGTTTTGTAGAAATCCAGCAAAGTCTGCCAATTTCTAACCTGGCGCCGCCCTGTCGTTCTGGGCGCGTGGCCACAAACGGAGGCCATTTTCCCTGGGAAAAAGAAGTCCTTTCCTCTAGGTCTGGGTATCAGTTGCAAGGTGACTTTTGGGGCTCTATAGCCTTGCCGGGTCCTAGTTACTGGAAGCTGTAGTTTTAGAGCAATCCAGGAAAGTTTGCCAATGTCACGCTAGGCCATGCCCTGTCAGGCAGGGCCTGTGGCACTAAACAGACCCCACTTTCCGTAGGAATAAGAAGTCATTTCCCACTGTCTGGGGAGCAGATGAAAGGTGGCCTTTGAGGCTCTATGAACTTGCAGGGTCCTAGCTGCTGGCAGCTTTAGTTTTGGAGAAATACAGCAAAGTTTGCCAGTTCCTAAACTGTCGCCGCCCTGTCGGACAGGGCAAGTGGCCGCAAACAGTGCCCGTTTTCCCTGGAAAAAAGAAGTCATTTCCCCAGGGTTTTGGTATCAGTTGAAAGGTGACGTTTGGTATTCTAAAGCCTTGCCGGGTCCAAGTTGCTGGCAGCTTTCGTTTTAGAAAAATCCAGCAAGGTTTTTCCAGTTCTAACCTGGCACTGCCCTTTCGGGCAGGGCCTGTGGCAGTAAATGGATCACACATGCCGTAGGAATAGGAAATCATTAACCACCTTCTGGGTATCAGTTGAAAGGTGAATTTTGGGGCTCTATGAAGATGCAGGATGCGAGTTGCAGGCAGCTTTAGTTTTGGAAAAATCCAGCCAAGTTTGTCAATTTCGACATTGGCACCGCCCTGTCTGACAAGGCGTGTGGCCGCAAACGGAGCCCACTTTCCGTGGGAATAAGAACTCATTTCCCACCGTCTGGGTAGTAGATGAAAGGTGGCCTTTGGGGCTCTGAGGCCTTGCAGGGTCCTCGTTGCTGTCAGCTTTACTTATGGAGAAATCCAGCAAAGTTTGCCAACTTCAAACCTTGAGCCGCCCTGTCGGTCTGGGGGAGCGGCCACAAACGGAGGCCATTTTCCATGGGAAAAAGAAGTCCTCTCCCCAGGGTCCTGGTATCAGATATATGGTGGCCTTGGGGCGCTAAGGTCTTGCAGGGTCCTAATTGCCGGCAGCTGTAGTTTTGGAGAAATCCAGCAAAGTTTCCCCATTTCGAGCCTAGGACTGCCCTTACTGGCAGGGCCTGTGGCAGCAAACAGAGCCCACTTTCTGTAGGAATAGGAAGTCGTTTACCACCGTCCAGGTATCAGATGAAAGGTAGCCTTTGGAGAAAGGCAGCTTTAGTTTTGGAGAAATCCAGCAAAGTCTGCCAATTTCTAACCTGGCGCCGCCCTGTCGTTCTGGGCGCGTGGCCACAAACGGAGGCCATTTTCCATGGGAAAAAGAAGTCCTCTCCCCAGGGTCCTGGTATCACATATATGGTGGCCTTGGGGCTCTAAGGTCTTGCAGGGTCCTAGTTGCTGGCAGCTGTAGTTTTGGAGAAATCGAGCAAAGTTTGCCCATTTCTAGCCCAGGACTGCCCTTTATGGGCAGGGCCTTTGGAAGCAAACAGAGCCCACCTTCTGGAGGAATAGGAAGTCGTTTACCACCGTCCAGGTATCAGATGAAGGGTAGCCTTTGGAGAAAGGCAGCTTTAGTTTTGTAGAAATCCAGCAAAGTCTGCCAATTTCTAACCTGGCGCCGCCCTGTCGTTCTGGGCGCGTGGCCACAAACGGAGGCCATTTTCCATGGGAAAAAGAAGTCCTTTCCTCTAGGTCTGGGTATCAGTTGCAAGGTGACTTTTGGGGCTCTATAGCCTTGCCGGGTCCTAGTTACTGGAAGCTGTAGTTTTAGAGCAATCCAGGAAAGTTTGCCAATGTCACGCTAGGCCATGCCCTGTCAGGCAGGGCCTGTGGCACTAAACAGACCCCACTTTCCGTAGGAATAAGAAGTCATTTCCCACTGTCTGGGGAGCAGATGAAAGGTGGCCTTTGAGGCTCTATGAACTTGCAGGGTCCTAGCTGCTGGCAGCTTTAGTTTTGGAGAAATACAGCAAAGTTTGCCAGTTCCTAAACTGTCGCCGCCCTGTCGGACAGGGCAAGTGGCCGCAAACAGTGCCCGTTTTCCCTGGAAAAAAGAAGTCATTTCCCCAGGGTTTTGGTATCAGTTGAAAGGTGACGTTTGGTATTCTAAAGCCTTGCCGGGTCCAAGTTGCTGGCAGCTTTCGTTTTAGAAAAATCCAGCAAGGTTTTTCCAGTTCTAACCTGGCACTGCCCTTTCGGGCAGGGCCTGTGGCAGTAAATGGATCACACATGCCGTAGGAATAGGAAATCATTAACCACCTTCTGGGTATCAGTTGAAAGGTGAATTTTGGGGCTCTATGAAGATGCAGGATGCGAGTTGCAGGCAGCTTTAGTTTTGGAAAAATCCAGCCAAGTTTGTCAATTTCGACATTGGCACCGCCCTGTCTGACAAGGCGTGTGGCCGCAAACGGAGCCCACTTTCCGTGGGAATAAGAACTCATTTCCCACCGTCTGGGTAGTAGATGAAAGGTGGCCTTTGGGGCTCTGAGGCCTTGCAGGGTCCTCGTTGCTGTCAGCTTTACTTATGGAGAAATCCAGCAAAGTTTGCCAACTTCAAACCTTGAGCCGCCCTGTCGGTCTGGGGGAGCGGCCACAAACGGAGGCCATTTTCCATGGGCAAAAGAAGTCCTTTCCTCCAGGTCTGGGTATCAGTTGCAAGGTGACTTTTGGGGCTCTATAGCCTTGCAGGGTCCTAGTTACTGGCAGCTTTATTTTTAGATCAATCCAGGAAAGTTTGCCAATGTCACGCTGGGCCTTGCCCTTTCAGGCAGGGCTTGTGGCACTAAACAGACCACACTTTCCGTAGGAATAAGAAGTCGTTTCCCACCGTCTGGGGATCAGATGAAAGGTGGCCTTTGAGGCTCTATGAACTTTCAGGGTCCTAGCTGCTGGCAGCTTTAATTTTTCAGAAATCCAGCAAAGTTTGCCAGTTCCTAAACTGTCGCCTCCCTGTCGGACAGGGCGAGTGGCCGCAAACAGTGCCCGTTTTCCCTGGAAGAAAGAAGTCATTTCCCCAGGGTTTTGGTATCAGTTGAAAGGTGACGTTTGGTATTATAAAGCCTTGCCGAGTCCTAGTTGCTGGCAGCTTTAGTTTTAGACAAATCCAGCAATGTTTTTCCATTTCTAACCTGGCACTGCCCTGTCGGGCAGGGCCTGTGGCAGTAAATGGGTCACACTTTCCATAGGAATAGGAAATCATTAACCACCTTCTGGGTATCAGGTGAAAGGTGAATTTTGGGGCTCGATGAAAAAGCAGGATGCGAGTTTCGGGCAGCTCTAGTTTTGGAAATATCCATAAAAGTTTTCCAATTTCAAGATGGGCACCGCCCTGTCTGACAAGGCTTGTGGCAGCAAACAGAGCCCACTTTCTGGAGGAATAGGAAGTCACTTACCACCGTCCAGGTATCAGATGAAAGGTAGCCTTTGGAGAAAGGCAGCTTTAGTTTTGGAGAAATCCAGCAAAGCTTGCCAATTTCTAACCTGGCGCCGCCCTGTCGTTCTGGGTGCGTGGCCACAAACGGAGGCCATTATCCATGGGAAAAAGAAGTCCTTTCCTCCAGGTCTGGGTATCAGTTGCAAGGTGACTTTTTGGGCTCTAGAGCCTTGCAGGGTCCTAGTTACTGGCAGCTTTAGTTCTAGAGCAATCACGGAAAGTTTGCCAATGTCACGCGTGGCAATGCCCTGTCAGGCAGGGCCTGTGGCACTAAACAAACCCCGCTTTCCGTAGGAATAAGAAGTCGTTTCCCACCGTCTGGGTAGTAGATGAAAGGTTGCCTTTGGGGCTCTGAGGCCTTGCAGGGTCCTAGTTGCTGTCAGCTTTACTTTTGGAGAAATCCAGCAAAGTTTTCCAATTTCTAACCTGTAGCCGCCCTGTCGGTCAGGACAAGATGCTGCAAACGGATGCCATTATCCATGGGAAAAAGAAGTCCTCTCCCCAGGGTCCTGGTATCAGATATATGGTGGCCTTGGGGCTCTTAGGTCTTTCAGGGTCCTAGATACTGGCAGCTGTAGTTTTGGAGAAATCCAGCAAAGTTTGCCAATTTCTTGCCTAGGACTGCCCATACGGGCCGGGCCTGTGGCAGCAAACAGACCCCACTTTCTGTAGGAATCGGAAGTCGTTTACCGCCGTCCAGGTATCAGATGAAAGGTAGCCTTTGGAGAAAGGCAGCTTTAGTTTTGGAGAAATCCAGCAAAGTCTGCAAAATTCTAACCTGGTGCTGCCCTGTCGGTCTGGGCGAGCGGCCACAAACGGGGCCATTTTCCATGGGAAAAAAAAGTCCTTTCCTCCAGGTCTGGGTATCAGTTGCTAGGTGACTTTTTGGGCTCTATAGCCTTGCCGGGTCTTAGTTACTGGCAGCTTTAGTTTTAGAGCAATCCAGGAAAGTTTGCCAATGTCACGCTTGTAATGCCCTGTCAGGCAGGGCCTGTGGCACTATACAGACCCCACTCTCCATAGGAATAAGAAGTCATTTCCCACCGTCTGGGGATCAGATGAAAGCTGGCCTTTGAGGCTCTATGAACTTGCAGGGTCCTAGCTGCTGGCAGCTTTAGTTTTGGAGAAATACAGCAAAGTTTGCCAGTTCCTAAACTGTCGCCGCCCTGTCGGACAGGGCGAGTGGCCATAAACAGTGCCCGTTTTCCCTGGAAAAAAGAAGTCATTTCCCCAGGGTTTTGGTATCAGTTGAAAGGTGACGTTTGGTATTCTAAAGACTTGCCGGGTCCTAGTTGCTGGCAGCTGCAGTTTTGGAGAAATCCAGCAACGTTTTTCCATTTCTAACCTGGCACTGCCCTTTCGGGCAGGGCCTGTGGCAGTAAATGGGTCACACATGCCGTAGGAATAGGAAATCATTAACCACCTTCTGGGTATCAGTTGAAAGGTGAATTTTGGGGCTCTATGAAGATGCAGGATGCGAGTTGCAGGCAGCTTTAGTTTTGGAAAAATCCAGCCAAGTTTGTCAATTTCGACATTGGCACCGCCCTGTCTGACAAGGCGTGTGGCCGGAAACGGAGCCCACTTTCCGTGGGAATAAGAACTCATTTCCCACCGTCTGGGTAGTAGATGAAAGGTGGCCTTTGGGGCTCTGAGGCCTTGCAGGGTCCTCGTTGCTGTCAGCTTTACTTATGGAGAAATCCAGCAAAGTTTGCCAACTTCAAACCTTGAGCCGCCCTGTCGGTCTGGGGGAGCGGCCACAAACGGAGGCCATTTTCCATGGGCAAAAGAAGTCCTTTCCTCCAGGTCTGGGTATCAGTTGCAAGGTGACTTTTGGGGCTCTATAGCCTTGCCGGGTCCTAGTTACTGGCAGCTTTATTTTTAGATCAATCCAGGAAAGTTTGCCAATGTCACGCTGGCCCTTGCCCTTTCAGGCAGGGCCTGTGGCACTAAACAGACCACACTTTCCGTAGGAATAGGAAGTCATTTCCCACCGTCTGGGGATCAGATGAAAGGTGGCCTTTGAGGCTCTATGAACTTTCAGGGTCCTAGCTGCTGGCAGCTTTAATTTTTCAGAAATCCAGCAAAGTTTGCCAGTTCCTAAACTGTCGCCTCCCTGTCGGACAGGGCGAGTGGCCGCAAACAGTGCCCGTTTTCCCTGGAAGAAAGAAGTCATTTCCCCAGGGTTTTGGTATCAGTTGAAAGGTGACGTTTGGTATTCTAAAGCCTTGCCGGGTCCTAGTT
Organism: Molothrus ater; assembly: GCF_012460135.2. Lineage (NCBI taxonomy): Eukaryota > Metazoa > Chordata > Aves > Passeriformes > Icteridae > Molothrus > Molothrus ater. The sequence goes on from NC_071661.1 coordinate 686,652, forward strand.
GCTGGCAGCTTTAGTTTTAGAGAAATCCAGCAAAGTTTTTCCATTTCTAACATGGCACTGCCCTGTCGGGCAGGGCCTGTGGCAGTAAATGGGTCACACTTTCCATAGGAATAGGAAATCATTAACCACCTTCTGGGTATCAGGTGAAAGGTGAATTTTGGGGCTCTATGAACAAGCAGGATGAGAGTTGCGGGCAGCTCTAGTTTTGGAAATATCCATAAATTTTTGCCAATTTCAAGATTGGCACCGCCCTGTCTGACAAGGCTTGTGGCAGCAAACGGAGCCCACTTTCCGTGGGAATAAGAACTCATTTCCCACCGTCTGGGGATCAGATGAAAGGTGGCCTTTGGGGCTCTGAGGCCTTGCAGGGTCCTAGTTGCTGTCAGCTTTACTTTTGGAGAAATCCAGCAAAGTTTGCCAATTTCTAACCTGGAGCCACCCTTTCGGTCAGAACAAGATGCTAAAGGATGCCATTTTCCATGGGAAAAAGAAGTCCTCTCCCCAGGGTCCTGGTATCAGATATATGGTGGCCTTGGGGCGCTAAGGTCTTGCAGGGTCCTAATTGCCGGCAGCTGTAGTTTTGGAGAAATCCAGCAAAGTTTCCCCATTTCGAGCCTAGGACTGCCCTTACTGGCAGGGCCTGTGGCAGCAAACAGAGCCCACTTTCTGTAGGAATAGGAAGTCGTTTACCACCGTCCAGGTATCAGATGAAAGGTAGCCTTTGGAGAAAGGCAGCTTTAGTTTTGGAGAAATCCAGCAAAGTCTGCCAATTTCTAACCTGGCGCCGCCCTGTCGTTCTGGGCGCGTGGCCACAAACGGAGGCCATTTTCCATGGGAAAAAGAAGTCCTCTCCCCAGGGTCCTGGTATCACATATATGGTGGCCTTGGGGCTCTAAGGTCTTGCAGGGTCCTAGTTGCTGGCAGCTGTAGTTTTGGAGAAATCGAGCAAAGTTTGCCCATTTCTAGCCCAGGACTGCCCTTTATGGGCAGGGCCTTTGGAAGCAAACAGAGCCCACCTTCTGGAGGAATAGGAAGTCGTTTACCACCGTCCAGGTATCAGATGAAGGGTAGCCTTTGGAGAAAGGCAGCTTTAGTTTTGTAGAAATCCATCAAAGTCTGCAAAATTCTAACCTGGCGCCGCCCTGTCGTTCCGGGCGAGTGGCCACAAACGGAGGCCATTTTCCATGGGAAAAAGAAGTCCTTTCCTCTAGGTCTGGGTATCAGTTGCAAGGTGACTTTTGGGGCTCTATAGCCTTGCCGGGTCCTAGTTACTGGAAGCTGTAGTTTTAGAGCAATCCAGGAAAGTTTGCCAATGTCACGCTAGGCCATGCCCTGTCAGGCAGGGCCTGTGGCACTAAACAGACCCCACTTTCCGTAGGAATAAGAAGTCATTTCCCACTGTCTGGGGAGCAGATGAAAGGTGGCCTTTGAGGCTCTATGAACTTGCAGGGTCCTAGCTGCTGGCAGCTTTAGTTTTGGAGAAATACAGCAAAGTTTGCCAGTTCCTAAACTGTCGCCGCCCTGTCGGACAGGGCAAGTGGCCGCAAACAGTGCCCGTTTTCCCTGGAAAAAAGAAGTCATTTCCCCAGGGTTTTGGTATCAGTTGAAAGGTGACGTTTGGTATTCTAAAGCCTTGCCGGGTCCAAGTTGCTGGCAGCTTTCGTTTTAGAAAAATCCAGCAAGGTTTTTCCAGTTCTAACCTGGCACTGCCCTTTCGGGCAGGGCCTGTGGCAGTAAATGGGTCACACGTGCCGTAGGAATAGGAAATCATTAACCACCTTCTGGGTATCAGTTGAAAGGTGAATTTTGGGGCTCTATGAAGATGCAGGATGCGAGTTGCAGGCAGCTTTAGTTTTGGAAAAATCCAGCCAAGTTTGTCAATTTCGACATTGGCACCGCCCTGTCTGACAAGGCGTGTGGCCGCAAACGGAGCCCACTTTCCGTGGGAATAAGAACTCATTTCCCACCGTCTGGGTAGTAGATGAAAGGTGGCCTTTGGGGCTCTGAGGCCTTGCAGGGTCCTCGTTGCTGTCAGCTTTACTTATGGAGAAATCCAGCAAAGTTTGCCAACTTCAAACCTTGAGCCGCCCTGTCGGTCTGGGCGAGCGGCCACAAACGGAGGCCATTTTCCATGGGCAAAAGAAGTCCTTTCCTCCAGGTCTGGGTATCAGTTGCAAGGTGACTTTTGGGGCTCTATAGCCTTGCCGGGTCCTAGTTACTGGCAGCTTTATTTTTAGATCAATCCAGGAAAGTTTGCCAATGTCACGCTGGCCCTTGCCCTTTCAGGCAGGGCCTGTGGCACTAAACAGACCACACTTTCCGTAGGAATAGGAAGTCGTTTCCCACCGTCTGGGGATCAGATGAAAGGTTGCCTTTGAGGCTCTATGAACTTTCAGGGTCCTAGCTGCTGGCAGCTTTAATTTTTCAGAAATCCAGCAAAGTTTGCCAGTTCCTAAACTGTCGCCTCCCTGTCGGACAGGGCGAGTGGCCGCAAACAGTGCCCGTTTTCCCTGGAAGAAAGAAGTCATTTCCCCAGGGTTTTGGTATCAGTTGAAAGGTGACGTTTGGTATTCTAAAGCCTTGCCGGGTCCTAGTTGCTGGCAGCTTTAGTTTTAGAGAAATCCAGCAAAGTTTTTCCATTTCTAACATGGCACTGCCCTGTCGGGCAGGGCCTGTGGCAGTAAATGGGTCACACTTTCCATAGGAATAGGAAATCATTAACCACCTTCTGGGTATCAGGTGAAAGGTGAATTTTGGGGCTCTATGAACAAGCAGGATGAGAGTTGCGGGCAGCTCTAGTTTTGGAAATATCCATAAATTTTTGCCAATTTCAAGATTGGCACCGCCCTGTCTGACAAGGCTTGTGGCAGCAAACGGAGCCCACTTTCCGTGGGAATAAGAACTCATTTCCCACCGTCTGGGGATCAGTTGAAAGGTGGCCTTTGGGGCTCTGAGGCCTTGCAGGGTCCTAGTTGCTGTCAGCTTTACTTTTGGAGAAATCCAGCAAAGTTTGCCAATTTCTAACCTGGAGCCACCCTTTCGGTCAGAACAAGATGCTAAAGGATGCCATTTTCCATGGGAAAAAGAAGTCCTCTCCCCAGGGTCCTGGTATCAGATATATGGTGGCCTTGGGGCGCTAAGGTCTTGCAGGGTCCTAATTGCCGGCAGCTGTAGTTTTGGAGAAATCCAGCAAAGTTTCCCCATTTCGAGCCTAGGACTGCCCTTACTGGCAGGGCCTGTGGCAGCAAACAGAGCCCACTTTCTGTAGGAATAGGAAGTCGTTTACCACCGTCCAGGTATCAGATGAAAGGTAGCCTTTGGAGAAAGGCAGCTTTAGTTTTGGAGAAATCCAGCAAAGTCTGCCAATTTCTAACCTGGCGCCGCCCTGTCGTTCTGGGCGCGTGGCCACAAACGGAGGCCATTTTCCATGGGAAAAAGAAGTCCTCTCCCCAGGGTCCTGGTATCACATATATGGTGGCCTTGGGGCTCTAAGGTCTTGCAGGGTCCTAGTTGCTGGCAGCTGTAGTTTTGGAGAAATCGAGCAAAGTTTGCCCATTTCTAGCCCAGGACTGCCCTTTATGGGCAGGGCCTTTGGAAGCAAACAGAGCCCACCTTCTGGAGGAATAGGAAGTCGTTTACCACCGTCCAGGTATCAGATGAAGGGTAGCCTTTGGAGAAAGGCAGCTTTAGTTTTGTAGAAATCCATCAAAGTCTGCAAAATTCTAACCTGGCGCCGCCCTGTCGTTCCGGGCGAGTGGCCACAAACGGAGGCCATTTTCCATGGGAAAAAGAAGTCCTTTCCTCTAGGTCTGGGTATCAGTTGCAAGGTGACTTTTGGGGCTCTATAGCCTTGCCGGGTCCTAGTTACTGGAAGCTGTAGTTTTAGAGCAATCCAGGAAAGTTTGCCAATGTCACGCTAGGCCATGCCCTGTCAGGCAGGGCCTGTGGCACTAAACAGACCCCACTTTCCGTAGGAATAAGAAGTCATTTCCCACTGTCTGGGGAGCAGATGAAAGGTGGCCTTTGAGGCTCTATGAACTTGCAGGGTCCTAGCTGCTGGCAGCTTTAGTTTTGGAGAAATACAGCAAAGTTTGCCAGTTCCTAAACTGTCGCCGCCCTGTCGGACAGGGCAAGTGGCCGCAAACAGTGCCCGTTTTCCCTGGAAAAAAGAAGTCATTTCCCCAGGGTTTTGGTATCAGTTGAAAGGTGACGTTTGGTATTCTAAAGCCTTGCCGGGTCCAAGTTGCTGGCAGCTTTCGTTTTAGAAAAATCCAGCAAGGTTTTTCCAGTTCTAACCTGGCACTGCCCTTTCGGGCAGGGCCTGTGGCAGTAAATGGGTCACACATGCCGTAGGAATAGGAAATCATTAACCACCTTCTGGGTATCAGTTGAAAGGTGAATTTTGGGGCTCTATGAAGATGCAGGATGCGAGTTGCAGGCAGCTTTAGTTTTGGAAAAATCCAGCCAAGTTTGTCAATTTCGACATTGGCACCGCCCTGTCTGACAAGGCGTGTGGCCGCAAACGGAGCCCACTTTCCGTGGGAATAAGAACTCATTTCCCACCGTCTGGGTAGTAGATGAAAGGTGGCCTTTGGGGCTCTGAGGCCTTGCAGGGTCCTCGTTGCTGTCAGCTTTACTTATGGAGAAATCCAGCAAAGTTTGCCAACTTCAAACCTTGAGCCGCCCTGTCGGTCTGGGGGAGCAGCCACAAACGGAGGCCATTTTCCATGGGCAAAAGAAGTCCTTTCCTCCAGGTCTGGGTATCAGTTGCAAGGTGACTTTTGGGGCTCTATAGCCTTGCCGGGTCCTAGTTACTGGCAGCTTTATTTTTAGATCAATCCAGGAAAGTTTGCCAATGTCACGCTGGGCCTTGCCCTTTCAGGCAGGGCTTGTGGCACTAAACAGACCACACTTTCCGTAGGAATAAGAAGTCGTTTCCCACCGTCTGGGGATCAGATGAAAGGTGGCCTTTGAGGCTCTATGAACTTTCAGGGTCCTAGCTGCTGGCAGCTTTAATTTTTCAGAAATCCAGCAAAGTTTGCCAGTTCCTAAACTGTCGCTTCCCATTCGGACAGGGCGAGTGTCCGCAAACAGTGCCCGTTTTCCCTGGAAGAAAGAAGTCATTTCCCCAGGGTTTTGGTATCAGTTGAAAGGTGACGTTTGGTATTCTAAAGCCTTGCCGAGTCCTAGTTGCTGGCAGCTTTAGTTTTAGACAAATCCAGCAATGTTTTTCCATTTCTAACCTGGCACTGCCCTGTCGGGCAGGGCCTGTGGCAGTAAATGGGTCACACTTTCCATAGGAATAGGAAATCATTAACCACCTTCTGGTTATCAGGTGAAAGGTGAATTTTGGGGCTCGATGAAAAAGCAGGATGCGAGTTTCGGGCAGCTCTAGTTTTGGAAATATCCATAAAAGTTTGCCAATTTCAAGATGGGCACCGCCCTGTCTGACAAGGCTTGTGGCAGCAAACAGAGCCCACTTTCTGGAGGAATAGGAAGTCACTTACCACCGTCCAGGTATCAGATGAAAGGTAGCCTTTGGAGAAAGGCAGCTTTAGTTTTGGAGAAATCCAGCAAAGCTTGCCAATTTCTAACCTGGCGCCGCCCTGTCGTTCTGGGTGCGTGGCCACAAACGGAGGCCATTATCCATGGGAAAAAGAAGTCCTTTCCTCCAGGTCTGGGTATCAGTTGCAAGGTGACTTTTTGGGCTCTAGAGCCTTGCAGGGTCCTAGTTACTGGCAGCTTTAGTTCTAGAGCAATCACGGAAAGTTTGCCAATGTCACGCTTGGCAATGCCCTGTCAGGCAGGGCCTGTGGCACTAAACAAACCCCGCTTTCCGTAGGAATAAGAAGTCATTTCCCACCGTCTGGGTAGTAGATGAAAGGTTGCCTTTGGGGCTCTGAGGCCTTGCAGGGTCCTAGTTGCTGTCAGCTTTACTTTTGGAGAAATCCAGCAAAGTTTTCCAATTTCTAACCTGTAGCCGCCCTGTCGGTCAGGACAAGATGCTGCAAACGGATGCCATTATCCATGGGAAAAAGAAGTCCTCTCCCCAGGGTCCTGGTATCAGATATATGGTGGCCTTGGGGCTCTTAGGTCTTTCAGGGTCCTAGATACTGGCAGCTGTAGTTTTGGAGAAATCCAGCAAAGTTTGCCAATTTCTTGCCTAGGACTGCCCATACGGGCCGGGCCTGTGGCAGCAAACAGACCCCACTTTCTGTAGGAATCGGAAGTCGTTTACCGCCGTCCAGGTATCAGATGAAAGGTAGCCTTTGGAGAAAGGCAGCTTTAGTTTTGGAGAAATCCAGCAAAGCCTGCAAAATTCTAACCTGGTGCTGCCCTGTCGGTCTGGGCGAGCGGCCACAAACGGGGCCATTTTCCATGGGAAAAAAAAGTCCTTTCCTCCAGGTCTGGGTATCAGTTGCTAGGTGACTTTTGGGGCTCTATAGCCTTGCCGGGTCTTAGTTACTGGCAGCTTTAGTTTTAGAGCAATCCAGGAAAGTTTGCCAATGTCACGCTTGGCAATGCCCTGTCAGGCAGGGCCTGTGGCACTATACAGACCCCACTCTCCATAGGAATAAGAAGTCATTTCCCACCGTCTGGGGATCAGATGAAAGGTGGCCTTTGAGGCTCTATGAACTTGCAGGGTCCTAGCTGCTGGCAGCTTTAGTTTTGGAGAAATACAGAAAAGTTTTCCAGTTCCTAAACTGTCGCCGCCCTGTCGGACAGGGCGAGTGGCCATAAACAGTGCCCGTTTTCCCTGGAAGAAAGAAGTCATTTCCCCAGGGTTTTGGTATCAGTTGAAAGGTGACGTTTGGTATTCTAAAGACTTGCCGGGTCCTAGTTGCTGGCAGCTGCAGTTTTGGAGAAATCCAGCAACGTTTTTCCATTTCTAACCTGGCACTGCCCTTTCGGGCAGGGCCTGTGGCAGTAAATGGGTCACACATGCCGTAGGAATAGGAAATCATTAACCACCTTCTGGGTATCAGTTGAAAGGTGAATTTTGGGGCTCTATGAAGATGCAGGATGCGAGTTGCAGGCAGCTTTAGTTTTGGAAAAATCCTGCAAAGTTTGTCAATTTCGACATTGGCACCGCCCTGTCTGACAAGGCGTGTGGCCGGAAACGGAGCCCACTTTCCGTGGGAATAAGAACTCATTTCCCACCGTCTGGGTAGTAGATGAAAGGTGGCCTTTGGGGCTCTGAGGCCTTGCAGGGTCCTCGTTGCTGTCAGCTTTACTTATGGAGAAATCCAGCAAAGTTTGCCAACTTCAAACCTTGAGCCGCCCTGTCGGTCTGGGGGAGCGGCCACAAACGGAGGCCATTTTCCATGGGCAAAAGAAGTCCTTTCCTCCAGGTCTGGGTATCAGTTGCAAGGTGACTTTTGGGGCTCTATAGCCTTGCCGGGTCCTAGTTACTGGCAGCTTTATTTGTAGATCAATCCAGGAAAGTTTGCCAATGTCACGCTGGCCCTTGCCCTTTCAGGCAGGGCCTGTGGCACTAAACAGACCACACTTTCCGTAGGAATAGGAAGTCGTTTCCCACCGTCTGGGGATCAGATGAAAGGTGGCCTTTGAGGCTCTATGAACTTGCAGGGTCCTAGCTGCTGGCAGCTTTAGTTTTGGAGAAATACAGAAAAGTTTTCCAGTTCCTAAACTGTCGCCGCCCTGTCGGACAGGGCGAGTGGCGAAAAACAGTGCCCGTTTTCCCTGGAAAAAAGAAGTCATTTCCCCAGGGTTTTGGTATCAGTTGAAAGGTGACGTTTGGTATTCTAAAGACTTGCCGGGTCCTAGTTGCTGGCAGCTGCAGTTTTGGAGAAATCCAGCAACGTTTTTCCATTTCTAACCTGGCACTGCCCTGTCGGGCAGGGCCGGTGGCAGTAAATGGGTCACACGAGCCATAGGAATAGGAAATCATTAACCACATTCTGGGTATCAGTTGAAAGGTGAATTTTGCGGCTCTATGAACAAGCAGGATGCGAGTTGGGGGCAGCTTTAGTTTTGAAAAAATCCAGCAAAGATTGCCAATTTTGAGATTGGCACCGCCCTGTCTGACAAGGCGTGTGGCCGCAAACGGAGCCCACTTTCCGTGAGAATAAGAACTCAATTCCCACCGTCTGGGTAGTAGATGAAAGGTGGCCTTTGGGGCTCTGAGGCCTTGCAGGGTCCTAGTTGGTGTCAGCTTTAGTTTTGGAGAAATCCAGCAAAGTTTGCCAATTTCTAACCTGGCGCCGCCCTGTCGGTCAGGACAAGATGCTGCAAACGGATGCCATTTTCCATGGGAAAAAGAAGTCCTCTCCCCAGGGTCCTGGTATCAGATATATGGTGGCCTTTTGGGGCTCTAAGGTCTTGCAGGGTCCTAGTTGCTGGCAGCTGTAGTTTTGGAGCAATCCAGCAAAGTTTGCCAATGTCACGCTTGGCAATGCCCTGTCAGGCAGGGCCTGTGCCACTAAACAAACCCCGCTTTCCGTAGGAATAAGAAGTCGTTTCCCACCGTCTGGGGATCAGATGATAGGTGGCCTTTGAGGCTCTATGAACTCTCAGGGTCCTAGCTGTTGGCAGCTTTCGTTTTGGAGAAATACAGCAAAGTTTACCAGCTCCTAAACTGTCGCCGCCCTGTCGGACTGGGCGAATTTCCACAAACAGTTCCCATTTTCCCAGGAAAAAAGATGTCATTTCCCCAGAGTTTTGGTATCAGTTGAAAGGTGACGTTTGGTATTCTAAAGCCTTGCCGGGTCTTAGTTGCTGGCAGCTTCAGTTTTAGAGAAATCCAGCAAAATTTTTCCATTTCTAACCTGGCACTGCCCTGTCGGGCAGGGCCTGTGGCAGTAAATGGGTCACACTTTCCATAGGAATAGGAAATCATTAACCACCTTCTGGGTATCAGTTGAAAGGTGAATTTTGGGGCTCCATGAAAAAGCAGGATGCGAGTTGCGGGCAGCTTTAGCTTTGGAAAAATCCAGCAATTTTGCCAATTTCGAGATTGGCCCCTCCCTCTCTGACAAGGCGTGTGGCCGCAAACAGAGTACACTTTCCGTGGGAATAAGAACTCATTTCCTACCGTCTGGGTAGTAGATGAAAGGTGGCCTTTGGGGCTCTGAGGCCTTGCAGGGTCCTAGTTGCTGGCAGCTTTACTTTTGCAGAAATCCAGCAAAGTTTGCCCATCTCGAGCCTAGGACTGCCCATACGGGCAGGGCCTGTGGCAGCAAACAGAGCCCAGTTTCTGTAGGAATAGGAAGTCGTTTACCACCGTCCAGGTATCAGATGAAAGGTAGCCTTTGGAGAAAGGCAGCTTTAGTTTTGGAGAAATCCAGAAAAGATTTCCAATTTCTAACCTGGCGCCGCCCTGTCGGTCTGGGCGAGCGGCCACAAACGGAGGCCATTTTCCATGGGAAAAAGAAGTCCTTTCCTCCAGGTCTGGGTATCAGTTGCAAGGTGACTTTTTGGGCTCTAGAGCCTTGCAGGGTCCTAGTTACTGGCAGCTTTCGTTTTAGAGCAATCACGGAAAGTTTGCCAATGTCACGCTTGGCAATGCCCTGTCAGGCAGGGCCTGTGGCACTAAACAGACCCCACTTTCCGTAGGAATAAGAAGTCATTTCCCACCGTCTGGGGATCAGATGAAAGCTGGCCTTTGAGGCTCTATGAACTTGCAGGGTCCTAGCTTCTGGCAGCTTTACTTTTGGAGAAATACAGCAAAGTTTGCCAGTTCCTAAACTGTCGCCGCCCTGTCGGACAGGGCGAGTGGCCGCAAACAGTGCCCAAATTCCCTGGAAAAAAAGAAGTCATTTCCCCAGGGTTTTGGTATCAGTTGCAAGGTGACGTTTGGTATTCTAAAGCCTTGCCGGGTCCTAGTTGCTGGTAGCTTTAGTTTTAGAGAAATCCAGCAAAGTTTTTCCATTTCTAACCTGGCACTGCCCTGTCGGGCAGCGCCTGTGGCGGTAAATAGATCACACTTTCCATAGGAATAGGAAATCATTAACCACCTTCTGGGTATCAGTTGAAAGGTGAATTTTGGGGCTCTATGAACGAGAAGGATGCGAGTTGCGGGCAGCTTTAGTTTTGGAAAAATCCAGCAAAGTTTGCCAATTTCGAGATTAGCCCCTCCCTGTCTGACAAGGCGTGTTGCCGCAAACGGAGCCCACTTTCCGTGGGAATAAGAACTCATTTCCCACCCTCTGGGTAGTAGATGAAAGGTGGCCTTTGGGGCTCTGAGGCCTTGCAGGGTCCTAGTTGGTGTCAGCTTTAGTTTTGGAGAAATCCAGCAAAGTTTGCCAATTTCTAACCTGGCACCGCCCTGTTGGTCAGGACAAGATGCTGCAAACGGATGCCATTTTCCATGGGAAAAAGAAGTCCTCTCCCCAGGGTCCTGGTATCAGATATATGGTGGCCTTGGGGCTCTATGGTCTTGCAGGGTCCGAGTTGCTGGCAGCTGTAGTTTTGGAGCAATCCAGCAAAGTTATCCAATGTCACGCTTGGCAAAGCCCTGTCAGGCAGGGCCTGTGGCACTAAACAGACCCCACTTTCCGTAGGAATAAGAAGTCATTTCCCACCGTCTGGGGATCAGATGAAAGGTGGCCTTTGAGGCTCTATGAACTTGCAGGGTCCTAGTTGCTGGCAGCTTTAGTTTTGGGGAAATACAGCAAAGTTTGCCAGTTCCTAAACTGTCGCCCCCCTGTCGGACAGGGCGAGTGGCCGCAAAGAGCCCGTTTTCCCTGGAAAAAAGAAGTCATTTCCCCAGGGTTTTGGTGTCAGTTGAAAGGTGACGTTTGGTATTCTAAAGCCTTGCCGGGTCCTAGTTGCTCGCAGCTTTAGTTTTAGAGAAATCCATCAAAGTTTTTCCATTTCTAACCTGGCACTGCCCTGTCGGGCAGGGCCTGTGACAGTAAATGCGTCACATTTGTATAGGAATAGGAAATCATTAACCACCTTCTGGGTATCAGTTGAAAGGTGAATTTTGGGGCTCTATGAACAAGCAGGATGCGAGTTGCGGGCAAGCTTAGTTTTGGAAAAATCCAGCAAAGTTTGCCATTTTCGAGATTGGCACCGCCCTGTCTGACAAGGCGTGTGGCCGCAAACGGAGCCCACTTTCCGTGGGAATAAGAACTCATTTCCCACCGTCTGGGTAGTAGATGAAAGGTGGCCTTTGGGGCTCTGAGGCCTTGCAGGGTCCTAGTTGCTGAAAGCTTTACTTTTGGAGAAATCCAGCAAAGTTTGCCCATCTCGAGCCTAGGACTGCCCATACGGGCAGGGCCTGTGGCAGCAAACAGAGCCCATTTTCTGTAGGAATAGGAAGTCGTTTACCACCGTCCAGGTATCAGATGAAAGGTAGCCTTTGGAGAAAGGTAGCTTTAGTTTTGGAGAAATCCAGAAAATATTTCCAATTTCTAACCTGGCGCCGCCCTGTCGGTCTGGGCGAGCGGCCACAAACGGAGGCCATGTTCCATGGGAAAAAGAAGTCCTTTCCTCCAGGTCTGGGTATCAGTTGCAAGGTGACTTTTTGGGCTCTAGAGCCTTGCAGGGTCCTAGTTACTGGCAGCTTTCGTTTTAGAGCAATCACGGAAAGTTTGCCAGTGTCACGCTTGGCAATGCCCTGTCAGGCAGGGCCTGTGGCACTAAACAGACCCCACTTTCCGTAGGAATAAGAAGTCATTTCCCACCGTCTGGGGATCAGATGAAAGGTGGCCTTTGAGGCTCTATGAACTTGCAGGGTCCTAGCTTCTGGCAGCTTTAGTTTTGGAGAAATCCAGCAAAGTTTTCCAGTTCCTAAACTGTCGCCGCGGTGTCGGACAGGGCGAGTGGCCGCAAACAGTGCCCAAATTCCCTGGAAAAAAGAAGTCATTTCCCCAGGGTTTTGGTATCAGTTGAAAGGTGACATTTGGTATTGTAAAGCCTTGCCGGGTCCTCGTTGCTGGTAGCTTTAGTTTTAGAGAAATCCATCAAAGTTTTTCCATTTCTATCCTGGCACTGCCCTGTCGGGCAGCGCCTGTGGCGGTAAATGGATCACACTTTCCATAGGAATAGGAAATCATTAACCACCTTCTGGGTATCAGTTGAAAGGTGAATTTTTGGGCTCTATGAACAAGCAGGATGCAAGTTGCGGTCAGCTTTACTTTTGGAGAAATCCAGCAAATTTTGCCAATTTCGAGATTGGAACCGCCCTGCCCGACAAGGCGTGTGGCCGCAAACGGAGCCCACTTTCCGTGGGAATAAGAACCCATTTCCCACCGTCTGGGTAGTAGATGAAAGGTGGCCTTTGGGGCTCTGAGGCCTTGCAGGGTCCTCGTTGGTGTCAGCTTTAGTTTTGGAGAAATCCAGCAAAGTTTGCCAATTTCAACCTGGCGCCGCCCTGTCGGTCAGGACAAGATGCTGCAAACGGATGCCATTTTCCATGGGAAAAAGAAGTCCTCTCCCCAGGGTGCGGGTGTCAGATATATTGAGGCCTTGGGGGGCAGAGGTGTTGCCGGGTCCTAGTTGCTGGCAGCTGTAGTTTTGGAGAAATCCAGGAAAGGTTGCAAATGTCACGCCTGGCAACGCCCTGTCAGGCAAGTCCTGTGGCACTAAACAGACCACACTTTCCGTAGGAATAAGAAGTCATTTCCCACCGTCTGGGGATCAGATGAAAGGTGGCCTTTGAGGCTCTATGAACTTGCAGGGTCCTAGCTGCTGGCAGCTTTAGTTTTGGAGAAATACAGCAAAGTTTTCCAGCTCCTAAACTGTCGCCGCCCTGTCGGACTGGGCGAATTTCCACAAACAGTTCCCATTTTCCCAGGAAAAAAGATGTCATTTCCCCAGGGTTTTGGTATCAGTTGATAGGTGACGTTTGGTATTCTAAAGCCTTGCCGGGTCCTAGTTGCTCGCAGCTTTAGTTTTAGAGAAATCAATCAAAGTTTTTCCATTTCTAACCTGGCACTGCCCTGTCGGGCAGGGCCTGTGGCAGTAAATGCGTCACATTTGTATAGGAATAGGAAATCATTAACCACCTTCTGGGTATCAGTTGAAAGGTGAATTTTGGGGCTCTATGAACAAGCAGGATGCGAGTTGCGGGCAGCTTTAGCTTTGGAAAAATCCAGCAAAGTTTGCCATTTTCGAGATTGGCACCGCCCTGTCTGACAAGGCTTGTGGCCGCAAACGGAGCCCACTTTCCGTGGGAATAAGAACTCATTTCCCACCGTCTGGGTAGTAGATGAAAGGTGGCCTTTGGGGCTCTGAGGCCTTGCAGGGTCCTAGTTGCTGTCAGCTTTACTTTTGGAGAAATCCAGCAAAGTTTGCCAATTTCTAACCTGTAGCCGCCCTGTCGGTCAGGACAAGATGCTGCAAACGGATGCCATTTTCGATGGGAAAAACAAGTCCTCTCCCCAGGGTCCTGGTATCAGATATATGGTGGCCTTGGGGCTCTAAGGTCTTGCCGGGTCCTAGTTGCTGGCAGCTGTAGTTTTGGAGAAATCCAGCAAAGTTTGCCCATTTCTAGCCTAAGACTGCCCATACAGGAACGGCCTGTCAGGCAGCAAACAGAGCCCACTTTCTGTAGGAATAGGAAGTCTTTTCCCACCGTCCAGGTATCAGATGAAAGGGAGCCTTTGGAGAAAGGCCGCTTTAGTTATGGAGAAATCCATCAAAGTCTGAAAAATTCTAACCTTGCGCCGCCCTGTTGTAATGTGCGAGCGGCCACAAACGGAGGCCATTTTCCATGGGAAAAAGAAGTCCTTTCCTCCAGGTCTGGGTATCAGTTGCAAGGTGACTTTTGGGGCTCTATAGCCTTGCAGGGTCCTAGTTACTGGCAGCTTTAGTTTTAGAGCAATCACGGAAAGTTTGCCAATGTCACGCTTGGCAATGCCCTGTCAGGCAGGGCCTGTGGCACTAAACAGACCCCACTTTCCGTAGGAATAAGAAGTCATTTCCCACCGTCTGGGGATCAGATGAAAGCTGGCCTTTGAGGCTCTATGAACTTGCAGGGTCCTAGCTGCTGGCAGCTTTAATTTTTCAGAAATCCAGCAAAGTTTTCCAGTTCCTAAACTGTCGCCGCGGTGTCGGACAGGGCGAGTGGTCGCAAACAGTGCCCGTTTTCCCTGGAAAAAAGAAGTCATTTCCCCAGGGTTTTGGTATCAGTTGAAAGGTGACGTTTGGTATTCTAAAGCCTTGCCGAGTCCTGGTTGCTGGCAGCTTTAGTTTTAGAGAAATCCTGCAAAGTTTTTCCATTTCTAACCTGGCACTGCCCTGTCGGGCAGGGCCTGTGGAAGTAAATGGGTCACACATGCCGAAGGAATAGGAAATCATTAACCACCTTCTGGGTATCAGTTGAAAGGTGAATTTTTGGGCTCTATGAACAAGCAGGATGCAAGTTGCGGTCAGCTTTACTTTTGGAGAAATCCAGCAAATTTTGCCAATTTCGAGATTGGAACCGCCCTGCCCGACAAGGCGTGTGGCCGCAAACGGAGCCCACTTTCCGTGGGAATAAGAACCCATTTCCCACCGTCTGGGTAGTAGATGAAAGGTGGCCTTTGGGGCTCTGAGGCCTTGCAGGGTCCTCGTTGGTGTCAGCTTTAGTTTTGGAGAAATCCAGCAAAGTTTGCCAATTTCAACCTGGCGCCGCCCTGTCGGTCAGGACAAGATGCTGCAAACGGATGCCATTTTCCATGGGAAAAAGAAGTCCTCTCCCCAGGGTGCGGGTGTCAGATATATTGAGGCCTTGGGGGGCAGAGGTGTTGCCGGGTCCTAGTTGCTGGCAGCTGTAGTTTTGGAGAAATCCAGGAAAGGTTGCAAATGTCACGCCTGGCAACGCCCTGTCAGGCAAGTCCTGTGGCACTAAACAGACCACACTTTCCGTAGGAATAAGAAGTCATTTCCCACCGTCTGGGGATCAGATGAAAGGTGGCCTTTGAGGCTCTATGAACTTGCAGGGTCCTAGCTGCTGGCAGCTTTAGTTTTGGAGAAATACAGCAAAGTTTTCCAGCTCCTAAACTGTCGCCGCCCTGTCGGACTGGGCGAATTTCCACAAACAGTTCCCATTTTCCCAGGAAAAAAGATGTCATTTCCCCAGGGTTTTGGTATCAGTTGATAGGTGACGTTTGGTATTCTAAAGCCTTGCCGGGTCCTAGTTGCTCGCAGCTTTAGTTTTAGAGAAATCAATCAAAGTTTTTCCATTTCTAACCTGGCACTGCCCTGTCGGGCAGGGCCTGTGGCAGTAAATGCGTCACATTTGTATAGGAATAGGAAATCATTAACCACCTTCTGGGTATCAGTTGAAAGGTGAATTTTGGGGCTCTATGAACAAGCAGGATGCGAGTTGCGGGCAGCTTTAGCTTTGGAAAAATCCAGCAAAGTTTGCCATTTTCGAGATTGGCACCGCCCTGTCTGACAAGGCTTGTGGCCGCAAACGGAGCCCACTTTCCGTGGGAATAAGAACTCATTTCCCACCGTCTGGGTAGTAGATGAAAGGTGGCCTTTGGGGCTCTGAGGCCTTGCAGGGTCCTAGTTGCTGTCAGCTTTACTTTTGGAGAAATCCAGCAAAGTTTGCCAATTTCTAACCTGTAGCCGCCCTGTCGGTCAGGACAAGATGCTGCAAACGGATGCCATTTTCGATGGGAAAAACAAGTCCTCTCCCCAGGGTCCTGGTATCAGATATATGGTGGCCTTGGGGCTCTAAGGTCTTGCCGGGTCCTAGTTGCTGGCAGCTGTAGTTTTGGAGAAATCCAGCAAAGTTTGCCCATTTCTAGCCTAAGACTGCCCATACAGGAACGGCCTGTCAGGCAGCAAACAGAGCCCACTTTCTGTAGGAATAGGAAGTCTTTTCCCACCGTCCAGGTATCAGATGAAAGGGAGCCTTTGGAGAAAGGCCGCTTTAGTTATGGAGAAATCCATCAAAGTCTGAAAAATTCTAACCTTGCGCCGCCCTGTTGTAATGTGCGAGCGGCCACAAACGGAGGCCATTTTCCATGGGAAAAAGAAGTCCTTTCCTCCAGGTCTGGGTATCAGTTGCAAGGTGACTTTTGGGGCTCTATAGCCTTGCAGGGTCCTAGTTACTGGCAGCTTTAGTTTTAGAGCAATCACGGAAAGTTTGCCAATGTCACGCTTGGCAATGCCCTGTCAGGCAGGGCCTGTGGCACTAAACAGACCCCACTTTCCGTAGGAATAAGAAGTCATTTCCCACCGTCTGGGGATCAGATGAAAGCTGGCCTTTGAGGCTCTATGAACTTGCAGGGTCCTAGCTGCTGGCAGCTTTAATTTTTCAGAAATCCAGCAAAGTTTTCCAGTTCCTAAACTGTCGCCGCGGTGTCGGACAGGGCGAGTGGTCGCAAACAGTGCCCGTTTTCCCTGGAAAAAAGAAGTCATTTCCCCAGGGTTTTGGTATCAGTTGAAAGGTGACGTTTGGTATTCTAAAGCCTTGCCGAGTCCTGGTTGCTGGCAGCTTTAGTTTTAGAGAAATCCTGCAAAGTTTTTCCATTTCTAACCTGGCACTGCCCTGTCGGGCAGGGCCTGTGGAAGTAAATGGGTCACACATGCCGAAGGAATAGGAAATCATTAACCACCTTCTGGGTATCAGTTGAAAGCTGAATTTAAGGGCTCTATGAACAAGCAGGATGCGAGTTGCGGGCAGCTTTAGTTTTGGAAAAATCCAGCAATTTTGCCAATTTCGAGACTGGCACCGCCCTGTCTGACAAGGCATGTGGCCGCAAACGGAGCCCACTTTCCGTGGGAATAAGAACTCATTTCCCACCGTCTGGGGAGTAGATGAAAGGTGGCCTTTGGGGCTCTGAGGCCTTGCAGGGTCCTAGTTGCTGTCAGCTTTAGTTTTGGAGAAATCCATCAAAGTCTGCAAAATTCGAACCTGGCACCGCCCTGTCGGTCTGGGCGAGCGGCCACAAACGGAGGCCATGTTCCATGGGAAAAAGAAGTCCTTTCCTCCAGGTCTGGGTATCAGTTGCAAGGTGACTTTTGGGGCTCTATAGCCTTGCAGGGTCCTAGTTACTGGCAGCTTTAGTTTTAGAGCAATCCAGGAAAGTTTGCCAATGTCACGCTTGGCAATGCCCTGTCAGGCAGGGCCTGTGGCACTAAACGGAGCCCACTTTCCGTAGGAATAAGAAGTCATTTCCCAGCGTCTGGGGATCAGATGAAAGGTGGCCTTTGAGGGTCCATGAACTTGCAGGGTCCTATCTGCTGGCAGCTTTAGTTTTGGAGAAATCCAGCAACGTTTGCCAGTTCCTAATATGTCGCCGCCCTGTCGGACAGGGCGAGTGGTCGCAAACAGTGCCCGTTTTCCCTTGAAAAAAGAAGTCATTTCCCCAGGGTTTTGGTATCAGTTGAAAGGTGACGTTTGGTATTCTAAAGCCTTGCCGAGTCCTAGTTGCTGGCAGCTTTAGTTTTAGAGAAATCCTGCAAAATTTTTCCATTTCTAACCTGGCACTGCCCTGTCGGGCAGGGCATGTGGCCGCAAACAAAGCCCACTTTCCGTGGGAATAAGAACTCATTTCCCACCGTCTGGGGAGAAGATGAAAGGTGGCCTTTGGGGCTCTGAGGCCTTGCAGAGTCCTAGTTGCTGTCAGCTTTAGTTTTGGAGAAATCCAGCAAAGTTTGCCAATTTCTAAACTGTAGCAGCCCTGTCGGTCAGGACAAGATGCGGCAAAGGGATGCCATTTTCCATGGGAAAAAGAAGTCCTCTCCCCAGGGTCCTGGTATCAGATATATGGTGGCCTTGGGGCTCTAAGGTCTTGCAGGGTCCTAGTTGCTTGCAGCTGTAGTTTTGGAGAAATCCAGAAAAGTTTGCCAATTTCTAGCCTAGGACTGCCCTTACGGGCAGGGCCTGTGGCAGCAAACAGAGCCCACTTTCTGTAGGAATAGGAAGCCGTTTCCACCGTCCAGGTGTCAGATGAAACGTTGCCTTTGGAGAAAGGCAGCTTTAGTTTTGGAGAAATCCATCAAAGTCTGCAAAATTCGAACCTGGCACCGCCCTGTCGGTCTGGGCGAGCGGCCACAAACGGAGGCCATGTTCCATGGGAAAAAGAAGTCCTTTCCTCCAGGTCTGGGTATCAGTTGCAAGGTGACTTTTGGGGCTCTATAGCCTTGCAGGGTCCTAGTTACTGGCAGCTTTAGTTTTAGAGCAATCCAGGAAAGTTTGCCAATGTCAGGCTTGGCAATGCCCTGTCAGGCAGGGCCTGTGGCACTAAACGGAGCCCACTTTCCGTAGGAATAAGAAGTCATTTCCCACCGTCTGGGGATCAGATGAAAGGTGGCCTTTGAGGCTCCATGAACTTGCAGGGTCCTATCTGCTGGCAGCTTTAGTTTTGGAGAAATACAGAAAAGTTTTCCAGTTCCTAAACTGTCGCCGCCCTGTCGGACAGGGCGAGTGGCCGCAAACAGTGCCCAAATTCCCTGGAAAAAAGAAGTCATTTCCCCAGGGTTTTGGAATCAGTTGAAAGGTGACGTTTGGTATTCTAAAGCCTTGCCGGGTCCTAGTTGCTGGCAGCTTTAGTTTTAGAGAAATCCATCAAAGTTTTTCCATTTCTAACATGGCACTGCCTTGTCGGGCAGGGCCTGTGGAAGAAAATGGGTCTCACTTGCCATAGGAATAGGAAATCATTAACCACCGTCTGGGTATCAGTTGAAAGGTGAATTTTGGGGCTCTATGAAGATGCAGGATGCGAGTTGCAGGCAGCTTTAGTTTTGGAAAAATCCAGCCAAGTTTGCCACTTTTGAGATTGGCACCGCCCTGTCTGACAAGGCGTGTGGCCGCAATTGGAGCCCACTTTCTGTGGGAAGAAGAACTCATTTCCCACCGTCTGGGTAGTAGATGAAAGTTGGTCTTTGGGGCTCAGAGGCCTTGCAAGGTCCTAATTTCTGTCAGCTTTAGTTTTGGAGAAATCCAGCAAAGTTTGCCAATTTCTAACCTGGCGCCGCCCTGTCGGTCAGGACAAGATGCTGCAAACGGATGCCATTTTCCATGGGAAAAAGAAGTCCTCTCCCCAGGGTCCTGGTATCAGATATATGGTGGCCTTGGCGCTCTAAGCTCTTGCAGGGTCCTACTTGCTGGCAGCTGTAGTTTTGGAAAAATCCAGAAAGTTTGCCCATTTCTAGCCTAAGACTGCCCTTACGGGCAGGGCCTGTAGCAGCAAACAGAGCCCACTTTCTGTAGGAATAGGAAGTCACTTACCACCGTCCAGGTATCAGATGAAAGGTAGTCTTTGGAGAAAGGCAGCTTTAGTTTTGGAGAAATCCGGCAAAGTCTGTCAAATTCTTACCTGGCGCCGCCCTGTCGGTCTGGGCGGGCGGCCACAAACGGAGGCCATTTTCCATGGGAAAAAGAAGTCCTTTCCTCCAGGTCTGGGTATCAGTTGCAAGGTGACTTTTGGGGCTCTATAGCCTTGCAGGGTCCTAGTTACTGGCAGCTTTAGTTTTAGAGCAATCCAGGAAAGTTTGCCAATGTCACGCTTGGCAATGCCCTGTCAGGCAGGGCCTGTGGCACTAAACGGAGCCCACTTTCCGTAGGAATAAGAAGTCATTTCCCACCGTCTGGGGATCAGATGAAAGGTGGCCTTTGAGGCTCCATGAACTTGCAGGGTCCTATCTGCTGGCAGCTTTAGTTTTGGAGAAATACAGAAAAGTTTTCCAGTTCCTAAACTGTCGCCGCCCTGTCGGACAGGGCGAGTGGCCGCAAACAGTGCCCAAATTCCCTGGAAAAAAGAAGTCATTTCCCCAGGGTTTTGGAATCAGTTGAAAGGTGACGTTTGGTATTCTAAAGCCTTGCCGGGTCCTAGTTGCTGGCAGCTTTAGTTTTAGAGAAATCCATCAAAGTTTTTCCATTTCTAACATGGCACTGCCTTGTCGGGCAGGGCCTGTGGAAGAAAATGGGTCTCACTTGCCATAGGAATAGGAAATCATTAACCACCGTCTGGGTATCAGTTGAAAGGTGAATTTTGGGGCTCTATGAAGATGCAGGATGCGAGTTGCAGGCAGCTTTAGTTTTGGAAAAATCCAGCCAAGTTTGCCACTTTTGAGATTGGCACCGCCCTGTCTGACAAGGCGTGTGGCCGCAATTGGAGCCCACTTTCTGTGGGAAGAAGAACTCATTTCCCACCGTCTGGGTAGTAGATGAAAGTTGGTCTTTGGGGCTCTGAGGCCTCACAGTGTCCTAGTTTCTGTCAGATTTACTTTTGGAGAAATCCAGCAAAGTTTGCCAATTTCTAACCTGGCGCCGCCCTGTCGGTCAGGACAAGATGCTGCAAACGGATGCCATTTTCCATGGGAAAAAGAAGTCCTCTCCCCAGGGTCCTGGTATCAGATATATGGTGGCCTTGGCGCTCTAAGCTCTTGCAGGGTCCTACTTGCTGGCAGCTGTAGTTTTGGAAAAATCCAGAAAGTTTGCCCATTTCTAGCCTAAGACTGCCCTTACGGGCAGGGCCTGTAGCAGCAAACAGAGCCCACTTTCTGTAGGAATAGGAAGTCACTTACCACCGTCCAGGTATCAGATGAAAGGTAGTCTTTGGAGAAAGGCAGCTTTAGTTTTGGAGAAATCCGGCAAAGTCTGTCAAATTCTTACCTGGCGCCGCCCTGTCGGTCTGGGCGGGCGGCCACAAACGGAGGCCATTTTCCATGGGAAAAAGAAGTCCTTTCCTCCAGGTCTGGGTATCAGTTGCAAGGTGACTTTTGGGGCTCTATAGCCTTGCAGGGTCCTAGTTACTGGCAGCTTTAGTTTTAGAGCAATCACGGAAAGTTTGCAAATGTCACGCTTGGCAATGCCCTGTCAGGCAGGGCCTGTGGCACTAAACAGACCCCACTTTCCGTAGGAATAAGAAGTCATTTCCCACCGTCTGGGGATCAGATGAAAGGTGGCCTTTGAGGCTCTATGAACTTGCAGGGTCCTAGCTGCTGGCAGCTTTAGTTTTGGAGAAATACAGCAAAGTTTGCCAGTTCCTAAACTGTTGCCGCCCTGTCGGACAGGGCGAGTGTCCGCAAACAGTGCCCCAAATTCCCTGGAAAAAAGAAGTCATTTCCCCAGGGTTTTGGAATCAGTTGAAAGGTGACGTTTGGTATTCTAAAGCCTTGCCGGGTCCTAGTTGCTGGCAGCTTTAGTTTTAGAGAAATCCATCAAAGTTTTTCCATTTCTAACATGGCACTGCACTGTCGGGCAGGGCCTGTGGCAGTAAATGGGTCACACTTGCTATAGGAATAGGAAATCATTAACCACCTTCTGGGTATCAGTTGAAAGGTGAATTTTGGGGCTCCATGAACAAGCAGGATGCGAGTTGCGGGCAGCTTTAGCTTTGGAAAAATCCAGCAATTTTGCCAATTTCGAGATTGGCCCCTCCCTGTCTGACAAGGCGTGTGGCCGCAAACGGAGCCCACTTTCCGTGGGAATAAGAACTCATTTCCCACCGTCTGGGTAGTAGATGAAAGGTGGCCTTTGGGGCTCTGAGGCCTTGCAGGGTCCTAGTTGCTGTCAGCTTTATTTTTGCAGAAATCCAGCAAAGTTTGCCCATCTCGAGCCTAGGACTGCCCATACGGGCAGGGCCTCTGGCAGCAAACAGAGCCCAGTTTCTGTAGGAATAGGAAGTCGTTTACCACCGTCCGGGTATCAGATGAAAGGTGGCCTTTGGAGAAAGGCAGCTTTAGTTTTGGAGAAATCCAGAAAAGATTTCCAATTTCTAACCTGGCGCCGCCCTGTCGGTCTGGGCGAGCGGCCACAAACGGAGGCCATTTTCCATGGGAAAAAGAAGTCCTTTCCTCCAGGTCTGGGTATCAGTTGCAAGGTGACTTTTGGGGCTCTATAGCCTTGCAGGGTCCTAGTTACTGGCAGCTTTAGTTTTAGAGCAATCCAGGCAAGTTTTCCAATGTCACGCTTGGCAATACCCTGTCAGGCAGGGCCTGTGGCACTAAACAGACCCCACTTTCCGTAGGAATAAGAAGTCATTTCCCACCGTCTGGGGATCAGATGAAAGCTGGCCTTTGAGGCTCTATGAACTTGCAGGGTCCTAGCTGCTGGCATCTTTAATTTTTCAGAAATCCAGCAAAGTTTTCCAGTTCCTAAACTGTCGCCGCGGTGTCGGACAGGGCGAGTGGTCGCAAACAGTGCCCGTTTTCCCTGGAAAAAAGAAGTCATTTCCCCAGGGTTTTGGTATCAGTTGAAAGGTGACGTTTGGTATTCTAAAGCCTTCCCGAGTCCTAGTTGCTGGCAGCTTTAGTTTTAGAGAAATCCTGCAAAGTTTTTCCATTTCTAACCTGGCACTGCCCTGTCGGGCAGGGCCTCTGGAAGTAAATGGGTCACACATGCCGAAGGAATAGGAAATCATTAACCACCTTCTGGGTATCAGTTGAAAGCTGAATTTAAGGGCTCTATGAACAAGCAGGATGCGAGTTGCGGGCAGCTTTAGTTTTGGAAAAATCCAGCAATTTTGCCAATTTCGAGACTGGCACCGCCCTGTCTGACAAGGCATGTGGCCGCAAACGGAGCCCACTTTCCGTGGGAATAAGAACTCATTTCCCACCGTCTGGGGAGTAGATGAAAGGTGGCCTTTGGGGCTCTGAGGCCTTGCAGGGTCCTAGTTGCTGTCAGCTTTAGTTTTGGAGAAATCCATCAAAGTCTGCAAAATTCGAACCTGGCGCCGCCCTGTCGGTCTGGGCGAGCGGCCACAAACGGAGGCCATGTTCCATGGGAAAAAGAAGTCCTTTCCTCCAGGTCTGGGTATCAGTTGCAAGGTGACTTTTGGGGCTCTATAGCCTTGCAGGGTCCTAGTTACTGGCAGCTTTAGTTTTAGAGCAATCCAGGAAAGTTTGCCAATGTCACACTTGGCAATGCCCTGTCAGGCAGGGCCTGTGGCACTAAACGGAGCCCACTTTCCGTAGGAATAAGAAGTCATTTCCCACCGTCTGGGGATCAGATGAAAGGTGGCCTTTGAGGCTCCATGAACTTGCAGGGTCCTATCTGCTGGCAGCTTTAGTTTTGGAGAAATACAGAAAAGTTTGCCAGTTCCTAAACTGTCGCTTCCCATTCGGACAGGGCGAGTGGTCGCAAACAGTGCCCGTTTTCCCTGGAAAAAAGAAGTCATTTCCCCAGGGTTTTGGTATCAGTTGAAAGGTGAGGTTTGGTATTCTAAAGCCTTGCCGGGTCCTAGTTGCTGGCAGCTTTATTTTTAGAGAAATCCAGCAAAGTTTTTCCATTTCTAACCTGGCACTGCCTTGTCGGGCAGGGCCTGTGGAAGAAAATGGGTCACACTTTCTATAGGAATAGGAAATCATTAACCACCTTCTGGGTATCAGTTGAAAGGTGAATTTTGGGGCTCTATGAACGAGAAGGATGCGAGTTGCGGGCAGCTTTAGTTTTGGAAAAATCCAGCAAAGTTTGCCAATTTCGAGATTAGCCCCTCCCTGTCTGACAAGGCGTGTTGCCGCAAACGGAGCCCACTTTCCGTGGGAATAAGAACTCATTTCCCACCCTCTGGGTAGTAGATTAAAGGTGGCCTTTGGGGCTCTGAGGCCTTGCAGGGTCCTAGTTGCTGTCAGCTTTAGTTTTGGAGAAATCCATCAAAGTTTGCCAATTTCTAAACTGTAGCAGCCCTGTCGGTCAGGACAAGATGCGGCAAAGGGATGCCATTTTCCATGGGAAAAAGAAGTCCTCTACCCAGGGTCCTGGTATCAGATATATGGTGGCCTTGGAGCTCTATGGTCTTGCGGGGTCCTAGTTGCTGGCAGCTGTAGTTTTGGAGAAATCCAGCAAAGTTTGCCCATTTCTAGCCTAGGACTGCCCTTACAGGCAGGGCCTGTGGCAGCAAACAGAGCCCACTTTCTGTAGGAATAGGAAGCCGTTTCCACCATCCAGGTGTCAGATGAAAGGTTGCCTTTGGAGAAAGGCAGCTTTAGTTTTGGAGAAATCCATCAGAGTCTGCAAAATTCTAACCTGGCGCCGCCCTGTCGGTCTGGGCGAGCGTCCACAAACAGAGGCCATTTTCCATGGGAAAAAGAAGTCCTTTCCTCCAGGTCTGGGTATCAGTTGCAAGGTGACTTTTGGGGCTCTATAGCCTTGCAGGGTCCTAGTTACTGGCAGCTTTAGTTTTAGAGCAATCACGGAAAGTTTGCCAATGTCACGCTTGGCAATGCCCTGTCAGGCAGGGCCTGTGGCACTAAACAGACCCCACTTTCCGTAGGAATAAGAAGTCATTTCCCACCGTCTGGGGATCAGATGAAAGGTGGCCTTTGAGGCTCCATGAACTTGCAGGGTCCTAGCTGCTGGCAGCTTTAGTTTTGGAGAAATACAGAAAAGTTTGCCAGTTCCTAAACTGTCGCTTCCCATTCGGACAGGGCGAGTGTCCGCAAACAGTGCCCGTTTTCCCTGGAAAAAAGAAGTCATTTCCCCAGGGTTTCGGTATCAGTTGAAAGGTGACGTTTGGTATTCTAATGCCTTGCCGGGTCCTAGTTGCTGGCAGCTGTAGTTTTAGAGAACTCCAGCAAAGTTTTTCCATTTCTAACCTGGCACTGCCCTGTCGGGCAGGGCCTGTGGCAGAAAATGGGTCACACTTGCCATAGGAATAGGAAATCATTACCCACCTTCTGGGTATCAGTTGGAAGGTGAATTTTGGGGCTCTATGAACAAGCAGGATGCGAGTTGCGGGCAGCTTTAGTTTTGGAAAAATCCAGCAAAGTTTGCCAATTTCGAGATTGGCACCGCCCTGTCTGACAAGGCGTGTGGCTGCAAACGGAGCCCACTTTCCGTGGGAATAAGAACTCATTTCCCACCGTCTGGGTAGTAGATTAAAGGTGGCCTTTGGGGCTCTGAGGCCTTGCAGGGTCCTAGTTTCTGAAAGCTTTACTTTTGGAGAAATCCAGCAAAGTTTGCCAATTTCTAACCTGGCGCCGCCCTGTCGGTCAGGACAAGATGCTGCAAACGGATGCCATTTTCCATGGGAAAAAGAAGTCCTATCCCCAGGGTCCTGGTATCAGATATATGCTGGCCTTGGGGCTCCAAGGTCTTTCCGGGTCCTAGTTGCTGGCAGCTGTAGTTTTGGAGAAATCCAGCAAAGTTTGCCCATTTCTAGCCTAGGACTGCCCATACGGGCAGGGCCTGTGGCAGCAAACAGAGCCCACTTTCTGTAGGAATAGGAAGTCGTTTACCACCGTCCAGGTTTTAGATGAAAGGTTGCCTTTGGAGAAAGGCAGCTTTAGTTTTGGAGAAATCCATCAAAGTCTGCAAAATTCTAACCTGGTGCCGCCCTGTCCGTCTGGGCGGGCGGCCGCAAACGGAGGCCGTTTTCCATGGGAAAAAGAAGTCCTTTCCTCCAGGTCTGGGTATCAGTTGCAAGGTGACTTTTTGTGCTCTAGAGCCTTGCAGGGTCCTAGTTACTGGCAGCTTTAGTTTTAGAGCAATCACGGAAAGTTTGCCAATGTCACGCTTGGCAATGCCCTGTCAGGCAGGGCCTGTGGCACTAAACAGACCCCACTTTCCGTAGGAATATGGAGTCATTTCCCACCGTCTGGGGATCAGATATATGGTGGCCTTGGGGCTCTAAGTTCTTGCCGGGTCCTAGTTGCTGGCAGCTGTAGTTTTGGAGAAATCCAGCAACGTTTGCCCATTCCTAGCCTAGGACTGCCCTTACGGGCAGGGCCTGTGGCAGCAAACAGAGCCCACTTTCTGTAGGAATAGGAAGTCGTTTAGCACCGTCCAGGTATCAGATGAAAGGTAGCCTTTGGAGAAAGGCAGCTTTAGTTTTGGAGAAATCCATCAACGTGTGCAAAATTCTAACCTGGCGCCGCCCTGTCGGTCTGGGCGAGCGGCCACAAACGGAGGCCATTTTCCTGTGGGATTTCAGCACATCTTTCCTGATGTCCAGCGATGCCAGGAGAACCCTTGGGGATCTCGAAAATCCTGGAATGTTGCCAGAAGTGTCTGGTGGCTTGATTTTGATCCATCCACAGAAATAACAAGAATTTGAGGACAAGAGAATCACTTTAGAGTAAAAGGTGTAAAAGGGACACATTTAGAGGGTGAAATATAGACTTTAAGGTTTTTGGGTACAGGGGGGTTATGGAGACATGATGGATGGATCAGGACGTGTCACTTCCTTCTTCTTCCTTCTTCTTGTCCTCCATCTCCTGTGGTGATGTTGGCACTTGGGGATTGGTTTATGGTGAAGGTGCACTTGCAAACATGGGTGAAAAGCATTGGGAATTAAAAGTAAATATTATGTACGTAGATATTAGTATAAAAAGACTTGACCGCCCCGTGGGTGGTCAGAGAGTGCCTGTGACTGCTTGCAGATCAGACCTCTGTTGGGCAGACAGAAAATTTTGTAGATAAGAAATAATAAACAACCCGAAGACCGAAAAGCTGAAGAGTCCAGACTCGTCCTTTAAAACGCGTGCCACCCAAGAACCACACTACCCGTGTCGGGGCAGAGACAGACAGCCGGACCTGACATTTGGCGTCCCTGGGTGGGCACCCGGTGGGCACCCAGTGGACACCCGGCGGACGACCCGGGGAGCTACTCGGCAGCAACCGGCGATCCAGCAGCATCCGGCAGCACTCGCTGAGCCACGGTGAGCTCTGTTGTGCACCTCTTGCACAGCACAGCCTTGAAGCACCGAGTGGGCAGCTCCCGAGCTGGACTCATTCCCAGGAGAGCACTGATAACTCCTTGGGAAAACAGCCAGAAAGCAGCCAGGGGAATCTGCAGACGCGGCGGCCGCAGAGAACATCGCACTCCACCTCCACCGAAGAAAGTTTGTAGCAGGACAGCCCGGATCGGAATCGGAAAAGGCGCCTCCGAATCCATCTCCTGTGACCTGCAGGCCAGAGACCAGGAGCCTTCGGACTGCTCTGACGACAGGAATTCGGTGAGAAGGTCAAGAATTAAGAACATGGGGGGTACACTTTCCCAGGAACAAATAGAGATTCTGTCCGACCTCCAGGGCGTGGCAGACACACACACAAGGGGGATCCCAAAGAAAAAGCTTAGAGAATTATTGCTGTGGGTGCGGTGTAATTACCCGTACTCAGAAACACGGTTGTTATTTGAAGTAGGCTTTTGGCAAGAAGTTAGCAGACACCTATATTTTCTAGCCACCAATGATGATAAGACAGCCTTGAAATTGCTGTCTTCAGCAAGAATTATGTTAGAGGCGACCTCGACTCAGTTGAGAGGGTCAGCCAGGCAACAAGTTGTTGCAGGTCCCAAAAGGGCAGAGGGACCAGAGCAAGGCTCCAAGCAGAGATTGGCTCTGATCTCAATTAGCCCGGGGGGAAAGGTGCCCGAGAAAAGGGGACCGGGAGAAATGTCATTGCCTTCAGTCCCACCATCCCGAAAACCCAAGGGAACCCTAAAGCGCCCTGAAACTCCAGAGAGTGCAGGGGCTTCAGACTCTGACTCAGACACAGATGATGCCATTCTTCTCCCTGATGAAATAAAGTTTTCTCCTAGCGATATCGAGGAGGCAGGTCGCTCTCTAAGAGCGTACCATCCCGATTCGCAGGAATCAGAGGGAGAGGAGGTGGAAAAAGTGGCGGAGTCGGGGAGGGGGGATGTGCTCTCTCGCGGCATGCGCGGCGGCGCGGAAGCGGCGGCGGCTGGCGGGGGGGGCGTGGAGGCGATGGGAGACACGGGTTCTGGTGCGGCTTTTGCGAGCGCAACGCCGAAAGCAGCGGCGGCCCCGTTTAGCGCGGTGCCAAAAGCGCGCGGGTCGAGCAAGGCTCGGGGACTGGCCGGGGAGGGCTCTCAAACCGGCGCGGCAGCGTCAGACACGGGCAGCAAGGGCGGAGCAGCTGCAGAGCTCCAGCGAGCTGCCATGGAGGGACGCAGGAGACGCGCGGTGGTGACGTCAGACCCGGAAATCTGGACCCGGAGATCGGCTCGAATCGCAGCGAGAAGGGGGGCACCCGCGGGGGGGGGGGGCTGCGCGCTTCGGCGGGGGGTGTGGATACAGCGTCAGAGGAGGAGGAGAGAGGGACAGGAACAGACAATAGGGAGGAGACTTCGGAGGTGGAGCGGGACGGAGACAGTGACATCAGTACAGGGGAGGCAGGGGGCGTCCCCGAAGGCACGCATGCGCGGGAAGTGCCGGCGGAGCAAGGTCGGGGGCGGGTCCGATCCTCTGTGACGTCTGGGGCGAAGAGGAGGGGCCACGCTGGGGGTTCGACATCCCGGGGCTCCACCCCCTCTCCGAGACCGATGCCTTTAGTCTCAAACCCTATGGTTCAAACCCCTTCCACTCAAAAGAAACACTCAAGTATTCAGCCCTCAATGCCAGCTCAGTTAACAGCCATGCAAACTCGGTCTCAAACACGGCTGCAAGCGCTGCAGTCTGCCGAGCAGGAAGCAACGGAGTTCGTGTTGTCATCAAGGTTGTCCAGGCAGGCGACAGCGCCACCTCGTGGAGGGACGACCACATTGCAGGACATGTCGGAACTGCTAGACAGCGCCACCACATCACCTGCTGGCCAAACTGCGACAATGCAGCAATTTTTTCCAACAATTTATAAAAAGAAAGCTACATTAAAGAAAACAAAAACAACAACAACAACACAGCAAAAGGATAATATTCCATCAACTTCAGGATCATATGAAGTTGAAGACAGCTCAGATGAAGCACAGCCTCAAGAAGAAGAAATGATACACATTAGAGCAAGAGAGGGAATTCCAGCATGGATGCTTTCAGCAGCGGAAGCAGCAAGGAATCTTCTGCAGTCTTTTGATGCAGCAAAAAGAACACGTTCAAGAGAGCCTCAAGTTTCCTTTCCAGATTTAGGAGCAAGACAGAAGACCTCAAGTCGATGAACATGGAGCGAAGGATCACCAAGAGCCTCCACGATTCCATTGTGCAGGCAATGGCCAATGGAGTTTCCAGAGGAGGAAGAAGAACAGCCAATAGAACCAATGGACTGGAGGGAAATTAGAAATGAATTATCAAAAGAAAAGGGTTTGATCAGAGGATCAGGAGACATAATAATGCCAGTGACGTATGATGCACAAGGCCAAAATCCAAGGTGGGAAAGGTTGGGTCACGAAGTGATCAAAGACTTATCAAAGGCCATTCAGAACAATGGTCTGAATTTGCAGTTCTTCAAACAGCTCCTGAAGGGGACATTCAATGCGTATGATTTCATGCCATTCGACATTCGATGTCTTGTGTCGATGATTCTCACTGACACACAAAGTCTTATCTGGGACAGAAGATGGAGAAGATATCTCACAGAGTTGAGAGCCAGCTATCAAGGTGGGCCAAACGCAAACCTCACAGAAGCACAGTTAGCAGGAGATCCTCCAGATGACAATCCAGTGGAGCAAGCAGCACGGCTTCCACGACGGGTGTTGAATGACATCAAAGAAGCAGCACGCAAAGCAATCTTGCAGATTGCTCCGGCGGGAGTTCCGGACATCCCATTCTCATGCGTCAGGCAAGGTCCCACAGAACCATTCTCATCTTTCATAGATCGACTCACGCAAGCTGTGGATCGACAGGTGACGATTGATGAGGCGAAGCAACCTCTCATGGAAAGTCTAGCTTTCGGCAATGCCAACCCGGATTGTCAACGGGTCATCAGCGCAATGCCAGGACAGCCATCCTTGGCAGAGATGGTGGAGGCATGCAGCAGAGTGGGAACACCTCAGCACGTCGCGTCGATCGTGAGGGATGAACTGAGTGGAGAATGGGGAGAACAGATAAGAAGAAACCCGGAGAGGCAGTCAGAAGATCAGGACAAGGTTGAAAAGATGCTGGAAAAGGTACTCCAACAACAGAATGAAAACATAAATAAAGTTCTTGCAACTATCCAGAAGAAGAGCAATCCATCAGGAGGACAATGCTACAAATGTGGGGCGTTTGGACACTTGAAAAAGAATTGTCCACAGGCACACACACAAGTGCAGACACAAAAGCCTGCAAAGCCACTTTGTGCGCGGTGTGGAAGAGGAAGACACTCTGTGAAAGAATGTTTTTCCCAGACAGACGTGGAAGGGAATCCTCTACCACTTCCGGGAAATGGGAGATGGCAGCACAGATCATCATGAACGGGAGAACAAGATTGCTGACAATGGCGGGACGAGAATTTTCAAAGATTTATCTGCCTTTGAAAAAAGATTATTTTGATTGGGCGATGCAGAAATCAAAAGATTTGTTAATTGCATTGTTAGCTTTTCCAAGAGCTTGCACAATCAATTTTCCACAACATAGAATGTTGCAATCGCAAATATGCTACAGAGCAAAGCCAAAAATAAGTGAAGAACCTCTGGACGGGATCACAGTGTTCACTGATGGCTCAGGGAAGACACACAAGTCCGTGATCACGTGGATGAACTCAACGACAGGGGAATGGGAATCAAACGTGAAGACGGTTCAAGGCTCACCACAAATTGTGGAGTTGGCAGCTGTTGTCCGAGCATTTCAGTTGTTCCAACAACCGCTCAATTTGGTCACGGACTCTGCATACGTTGCAGATGTGGTCAAGCGATTGGAAGGTTCGCTCTTGAAAGAAGTCAGCAATGAAGTTTTATATTCCTATCTAGTGAGCATGAAAATAGTGCTAGAAAGCAGGAAAGAAGAATATTTCATCACTCACATCAGAGCGCACACAACACTTCCAGGATTTCTAGCGGAAGGGAATGCTCAGGCAGACAAATTGACAATGCCCATTTCACAAACACTTCCGGACATTTTTGAGCAAGCATGACTGAGTCATGCATTTTTTCATCAGAATGCGCAGGCGCTGATGGAATCCTTTCGTCTCACAAAAACTCAGGCGAGGGAAATCATTAGTGCTTGTCCAGATTGTCAACTCGTGCAACCACCTGCTTCAACAGGAGCAGTCAATCCACGAGGACTGCAAAGTCTTCAGCTGTGGCAAACAGATGTCACAAAATATCCATCATTTGGGAGACTCAAAAATGTTCATGTGTCAGTAGATACATTCTCAGGGGCAGTCTTTGCTTCAGCACATGCAGGGGAAACAGCAGAACATGCTTGTCGACATTTTTTACAAGCATTTGCATCATTAGGTGTGCCTCAAGAAATAAAAACAGATAATGGTCCAACATATACAGGCAGGGTGCTTGACAGATTCCTGAAAAAATGGGGTGTCAGACACACATTTGGCATTCCACATTCACCCACAGGTCAGGCAATCATTGAAAGAACACATCACACCCTGAAATCCCTTTTAGACAGGCAGAAAAGGGGGGAGCCAGAGGCGACACCACACATGAAATTAAACAAAGCATTGTATGTGTTGAATTTTCTTAACAGCTCGTCTTCTGAACCCAATCCGCCAATCGTGAGGCATTTTTCAAACAGCTCTCAGGCAAAACTAAGGGAGAATCCTTTGGTTTTGATCAGAAACCCAGAGACAGGACAAATAGAGGGTCCTTTCAAACTAATCACTTGGGGCAAGGGTTTCGCTTGTGTTTCCACAGGGCGAGGGCTGAAGTGGGTGTCAGCGCGGCACGTGAAGCCATTTCGGGGAAGAGAGCAGGAGAGCACAGATCCCAGAGGCAGAGAAACGAGTACGCAGACGGAGGAAGAAACTCAAGTTGTGAGCAGCGACTCAGAAGAAAAACGAAAAGAATAAAAACTTTGGGGGTTTTTTCCTTTGTGGCTTTGAGTGGGAGCATGACAATGAAATTTTATAAGGGTGAAGTCGTGAGCTTCATGATGCTCATGCTTTCATCTGTTGCTTTAAGCAATAGAGCAAATCTACCTGTCAGTCAGCCAAAACAAAATGTTTGGGAAGCGTTAGCCCAGGCAGCAAATTTAGAAAGTATCTGCCTGACACATTCGAAACCAGGGAAACCATTCACAGCATGCATGGTTGGGTTGCCAGTGGGCGAATGGCCAATTCCAGGACATTCTCCAATGGAGATTTCACAGGTCATTAAAGATCCTGTGAATGAATGGTGTGCTTGGACACATCTTTTACCTGTGGCTTCTACCGAACCGCAGGAACTGGAAATTTTTGGGTCCACAACAATGGAGCTATGCATGAAATTCGAAATTTCGAATGTGTCAAGGACAAACAAAAGTGTTGATGTCACACCAAATCACGAATATTATAGAAACGCATCAGCTTGGTGCAATCACACTGTGACGACAGCCAAAAGATCAATCCAAGTCCCAGTGCAATTGCCACGTGGGTTGTTTTTAATTTGTGGGGACAGAATTTGGCACGGCATTCCTGCAAATGCCAAGGGAGGTCCATGCAGCATTGGGAGAATTTCAATGTTGTCACCAGATTTGAAAGTATTAAGAGAGCAAAAACACAAAGAAAAAAGGTCCTTGCAACATTACAGTGCAGACTGTGATGATGAAGTGTACACTTGGGACAAGGCAAGGAGAATTGCGGCAGCAATTTTCTCACCTCAGACAGCGTCGGGGGTGGCCTTGACTCAACTGGACCACATGGGTTGTTGGTTGAGCAAGCATGCTCAATCAATCTCTCTCGCTTTGAGTGATATGTTAAAAGACATAAGCAGTGTGAGAGAGGCAACTCTGCAAAATAGGGCAGCAATCGATTATCTATTGCTTGCTCATGGACATGGATGTGAAGAGTTTGAAGGAATGGGCTGCATGAATCTCTCAGATCATTCAAGATCAATTCATGAAAATATTCAAAATATAAAAGACAGTATAAAGAAACTAGGCGAAGTCACTGGATCATGGATTGATGATGTGGCGGGATTTTTTGATCTTTCTCCCTTATGGAGAGGGTTTTTAAAAATGGGATTTTATATTTTAATAATACTCTTAGTCCTCATGCTCATCGTCCCATGCATCTTTTTGTGTGTGAGACGTGTCATGAGTCAAGTTGCCAAAGAAGTGTTCTTAGTGAAAACAGAAGGGGGAGATGTGGGATCTCAGCACATCATTCCTGATGTCCAGCGATGCCAGGAGAACCCTTGGGGGTCTCGAAAATCCTGGAATGTTGCCAGAAGTGTCTGGTGGCTTGATTTTGATCCATCCACAGAAATAACAAGAGTTTGAGGACAAGAGAATCACTTTAGAGTAAAAGGTGTAAAAGGGACACATTTAGAGGGTGAAATATAGACTTTAAGGTTTTTGGGTACAGGGGGGTTATGGAGACAAGATGGAGGGATCAGGGCGTGTCTTGTCCTTCTTCTTCCTTCTTCTTGTCCTCCATCTCCTGTGGTGATGTTGGCACTTGGGGATTGGTTTATGGTGAAGGTGCACTTGCAAACATGGGTGAAAAGCATTGGGAAATAAAGGTAAATATTATGTACGTAGATATTAGTATAAAAAGACTTGACCGCCCCGTGGGTGGTCAGAGAGTGCCTGTGACTGCTTGCAGATCAGACCTCTGTTGGGCAGACAGAAAATTTTGTAGATAAGAAATAATAAACAACCCGAAGACCGAAAAGCTGAAGAGTCCAGACTCGTCCTTTAAAACGCGTGCCACCCAAGAACCACACTACCCGTGTCGGGGCAGAGACAGACAGCCGGACCCGACATTTTCCATGGGAAAAAGAAGTCCTTTCCTCCAGGTCTGGGTATCAGTTGCAAGGTGACTTTTGGGGCTCTATAGCCTTGCAGGGTACTAGTTACTGGCAGCTTTAGTTTTAGCGCTATCCAGGAAAGTTTGCCAATGGCACGCTTGGCAATGCCCTGTGAGGCAGGGCCTTTTGAACTAAACAGACCCCACTTTCCGTAGGAATAAGAACTCATTTCCCACCGTCTGGGGATAAGATGAAAGGTGGCCTTTGGGGCTCTGAGGCCTTGCAGGGTCCTAGTTGCTGTCAGCTTTACTTTTGGAGAAATCCAGCAAAGTTTGCCAATTTCTAACCTGGCGCCGCCCTGTCGGTCAGGACAAGATGCTGCAAACGGATGCCATTTTCCATGGGAAAAAGAAGTCCTCGCCCCAGGGTCCTGGTATCAGATATATGGTGGCCTTGGGGCTCTAAGGTCTTGCCGGGTCCTAGTTGCTGGCAGCTGTAGTTTTGGAGAAATCCAGCAAAGTTTGCCCATTGCTAGCCTAGGACTGCCCTTACGGGCAGGGCCTGTGGAAGCAAACAGAGCCCACTTTCTGTAGGAATAGGAAGTCGTTTCCCACCGTCCAGGTATCAGATGAAAGGTAGCCTTTGGAGAAAGGCAGCT
The DNA here is from genome assembly GCF_012460135.2 of Molothrus ater. Taxonomy (NCBI): domain Eukaryota; kingdom Metazoa; phylum Chordata; class Aves; order Passeriformes; family Icteridae; genus Molothrus; species Molothrus ater. The sequence continues at coordinate 720,720 of NC_071661.1, forward strand.
TTAGTTTTGGAGCAATCCATCAAAGTCTGCAAAATTCTTACCTGGCGCCGCCCTGTCGGTCTGGGCGAGCGGCCACAAACGGGGGCCATTTTCCATGGGAAAAAGAAGTCCTTTCCTCCAGGTCTGGGTATCAGTTGCAAGGTGACTTTTGGGGCTCTATAGCCTTGCAGGGTCCTAGTTACTGGCAGCTTTAGTTTTAGAGCAATCCAGGAAAGTTTGCCAATTTCACGCTTGACAATGCCCTGTCAGGCAGGGCCTGTGGCAGTAAACAGACCCCACTTTCCGTAGGAACAAGAGGTCATTTCCCACTGTCTGGGGATCAGATGAAAGGTGGCCTTTGAGGCTCTATGAACTTGCAGGGTCCTAGCTGCTGGCAGCTTTAGTTTTGGAGAAATACCGCAAAGTATGACAGTTCCTAAACCCGGAGACCCCCTGTCGGTCTGGGCAAGCGGCCGCAAACAGTGCCCGTTTTCCCTGGAAAAAAGAAGTCATTTCCCCAGGGTTTTGGTATCAGTTGAAAGGTGACGTTTGGTATTCTAAAGACTTGCCGGGTCCTAGTTGCTGGCAGCTTCAGTTTTAGAGAAATCCAGCAAAGTTTTTCCATTTCTAACCTGGCACTGCCCTGTCGGGCAGGGCCTGTGGCAGTAAATGCGTCACACTTGCCACAGGAATAGGAAATCATTACCCACCTTCTGGGTATCAGTTGAAAGGTGAATTTTGAGGCTCTATGAACAAGCAGGATGCGAGTTGCGGGCAGCTTTAGTTTTGGAAAAATCCAGCGGAGTTTGCCAATTTCGAGATTGGAAACGCACTGTCTGACAAGGCGTGTGGCCGCAAACGAAGCCCAATTTCCTTGGGAATAAGAACTCAGTTCCCACCGTCTGGGTAGTAGATGAAAGGTGGCCTTTGGGGCTCTGAGGCCTCACAGTGTCCTAGTTTCTGTCAGATTTACTTTTGGAGAAATCCAGCAAAGTTTGCCAATTTCTAACCTGGCGCCGCCCTGTCGGTCAGGACAAGATGCTGCAAACGGATGCCATTTTCCATGGGAAAAAGAAGTCCTCTCCCCAGGGTCCTGGTATCAGATATATGGTGGCCTTGGGGCTCTAAGGTCTTGCAGGGTCCTAGTTGCTGGCAGCTTTAGTTTTAGAGCAATCCAGGCAAGTTTGTCAATGTCACGCTTGGCAATGCCCTGTCAGGCAGGGCCTGTGGCACTAAACAGACCCCACTTTCCGTAGGAATAAGAAGTCATTTCCCACCGTCCAGGTATCAGATGAAAGGGAGCCTTTGGCGAAAGGCAGCGTTAGTTTTGGAGAAATCCATCAAAGTCTGCAAAATTCTAACCTGGCGCCGCCCTGTCGGTCTGGGCGAGTGGCCACAAAGGGAGGCCATTTTCAATGGGAAAAAGAAGTCCTTTCCTCCACGTCTCAGTATCAGTTCCTGTAGAGAGCTTTTTGGCTAATTGGTTAGCTGAGAAAGGACATTTCGATGTGATGCCAATGGATAAGAATAGGGTAAACAAGCTTGGAACTGAGCAACCAGTGTCCAATCACTGACAAAGGTCACAGTGACCTTCTCTGAAACGGGAAGACGGGGGAGAAAATCGCTTGCCAGAAAATGTAGTTATCTTAGGTAGAAAAGTTAGAAGAATGCAAACATAGAAGCAAAATAATTGTTAGAAGATAGAAGTAGGTGTGGTTGATCAAAGTGTGCTTTAACCAATAATGAGCTCAGCTTTTGCAATATGTATAAGCTTCATTAACACCAATATAAATATGTGTGGGGTTTCAATAAACTTGGGGATTTGCTATTCATCGCATATGGTGTGTCGCATTTCTCCCACCGTTCACGACAAATGGTGACCCCGGACGTCTTTCTGCGGGAATAGCCACAGTCGGCGGCGTGAGCGAAGTCAGGTCCTATCGCAGCTGAGGACGGCAATAAGCACCGCTGAAAAAGGGAAGGTGCCGGCCCCGGGCGACTCCACAGGGGGGCCGGCTGATACGTGCTGCCGGAAGCCTGAAAAGAGCTGCAAGAAGCGCGCTGTTATCGTTTAACATAGATAAGGAAAGGCAAGCAGCATATGATTTATTTACTGATTTTCTACGAGGGCGTCAGGTTAAGGCTATAGATTTACAGAAAGCGCTTCCTGGGTTGTTAGCTTATGGGTGTGCACAGGGGCTTTTTCGTAATCCGCACACGGTGCATGAATTGTCGGAGTGGCGTATATTTGGGGATAAGCTGTGGCAGGCAGTCATAGATGATGATAAGGCCGCGAGAAAGTGGGGGAAGTTATGGCGTGTCATTCAAGATGAATTGCTAAAATACCAGGCAGAGGAAAGAGCTGCCCGGCAGGCCAGCGCAGCTCATGAAAGGAACAGGAGTTATGGGGACTGGTTTGGTTCCCCGCTGCCTCCTGTTACACCCACTGTAAATCTGCCGCCGGCATCGCCTTCTACTTTAAACGGCAGTTCCCCACCCCCATCGGCGCCTGCTCTAAGCAGCACGGCCCCGCCAGCTTCGGCACCTGTTTAAAGTAGCACCCCCTCACCGATTTTGGTTCCTGCCCCATATGGCGGTCTGCCGCCGGCACCGGCATCTGCAATAAGCGGCGGCTCCCCGCCAACCCCAGCCCCCGCTCCAGACAACGGCTCCCCGCCGCTACCAGTTCCTGCTTCGGGCAGCAGCCCCCCCCCGCGTGTCCTCCGGCCGTGCCGTCCGCGCCGCCTGTCCCGGTGTCAAGCCCTACACCTCCTCCGCTTAATGGTTCGCTCGTCCCCGGGTCGGACAGTGACCTTGCAAGGGCCATTGCATGGACTTTCCCAATCCCATTAACCTGGACCACGGATGTTCCGGTATGGGTTAAGCAGTGGCCTTTAAAAAGGGAAAGTCTCGAGCAGGTTCACATGCTGGTATACGAACAATATAAACAAGGACATTTACAGCTGTCAACAAGTCCATGGAACACGCCCATCTTTGTGATTAAAAAGAAGTCGGGAAAGTATCGCTTAATACACGATTTGCGAGTTGTGAATGAACAGATGGAGCCAATGGGAGCCCTACAACCTGGTTTACCTAACCCGGCTATGCTACCAAGGGACTGTCCACTTTTGATTATTGATCTGAAGGACTGCTTTTTTACTATTGCTCTGCATCCTCGAGATACTCAGAGGTTTGCGTTCACTCTGCCGTCTTTAAACAGGGCAGAGCCGGACAAGAGAGTTGAATGGGTAGCTCTTCCCCAGGGCATGCGGAACAGCGCCACCTTGTGTCAACTTTATGTCGATGCAGCTTTACAACCCTTGCGACATGCCTGGCCTGGCACAATCATTTACCATTATATGGATGACATTTTATTTGCACAACCGGAACCTTTTGCGCGTCAACAAATTCAGGCAATACATGATGCTTTGAAGCTCCATGGACTGACTGTAGCTTCTGAGAAAATTCAGTTATCTGCACCGTGGAAATATTTGGGGTGGACACTTACTGATCAAATTGTTACCCCTCAGAAATTGCAATTAAACATTAAATTACATACATTGCATGATGTTCAGAAATTACTGGGGGACCTACAGTGGCTACGCCCCATTGTTGGTATCCCTAATGACCTCTTGGATGAGCTTCCACCTTTACTGAAGGGGACTGATCCGGCACAGCCTGTTCGTATAACCCCTGAGCAGGTTGAGACACTGCAGCAGATATTGGACTGTGTTACACAAGGCAGTGTTCGGAGACGTGATCTCGATCTTCCTATACAGTTGACAGTTTGGTGTGGACCAAAATTTTTGCTGGGTGCACTTACTCAGCATAACAGAAAAACGGGGGAGACATGGGCCTTGGAATGGATATCTCCTCCACTTCAACAACATAAAACTCTTCTTCAGAAAATTGAAAGTTTAGCTGATCTGCTCAGAAAGGGTCGTGAACGGACAATACAGATTATGGGAAAGGAACCTGATCAGATACAGATACCAATGAAAAAGGATACATTGACATGGTATCTGGCAAACAGTATGGAGTTACAAGAGGCCCTGTTGGGAGCTGGTAGCGTGACTGCCACTGATGATATTCCCAATGTACCATTGAATTGGGTAGGACAATGGGGTTGGATTCAATGCCCAAAAAGATCACTGAAGCCCTTATCGGATGCTATAACTGCCTACACTGATGCAGGAAGAAAATCCAAAACTGCTGCAGTGACCTGGCGAGAAAAGGGACAATGGCATCTTCACATACTCCGAGCTACTGAGGTGGACACTTTACAAACGATGGAGCTATTGGCTGTTGTATGGGCCATGATGCATTTCTCTGGACCTCTTAACATTGTAACAGATTCTTTGTATGTTGCAGGAGTGTGTGAGCGAATAGAAGATGCCTCTATAAAAGAGGTTCAGAACAGGAGGTTACATGAGCTGTTTATGCAGCTTCAGAGAGCAATTAAGCTAAGAAAGCATTCTTTTTGTGTTATCCATATCAGAAGTCACAAATGGGATATTGGTCTGGGAGAAGGTAACATGCGAGCAGATAAATTAGTCTCAATCACACAAGCAACTCCGATTCCCAAACAAACCATAGCCAGAGAGGCACACTCCATGTTCCACCAGAATGCAAAGGGCCTCCATAGAGAATTTCAGATATCTATGGAGGAGGCTCAGGCAATAGTCAAAGCCTGTCCTATATGCAGTCATCATAATGGAGGCTGTGGCTTAGGTCTGGGAGTTAACCCGAGAGGGCTGAGCACAAATGAGACCTGGCAAATGGATGTCACACATGTGGCAGAGTTTGGGAAGTTGAAGTATGTACATGTTACCATAGACACTTACAGTCATTTCATATGGGCCACAGCACAGACTGGTGAAAAAGCAGGGCAGGTAGAGAGACATCTTAGCAGTTGTTTTGCAGTAATGGGAGTGCCACAGCGCATCAAGACAGATAATGGGCCTGCTTACTGTAGCAAGAGAATAAAGCAGTTTCTGCAAATGTGGGGGATAGAACACATAACAGGCATCCCCAATTCTCCTACAGGACAAGCGATTGTTGAGAGCGCAAATGGTACCTTGAAAAGATATCTGAGTAAATATAGGGATACCAGAGAGCCACAAGAGAGATTGTTAAAGTGCTTGTTTGTCTTGAACCATCTGTGTGTTTTTGGGGAAAATAAGGTTCCTGCTGTGATTCGTCACTATGTACATGAAACAGATGGTGTAAAGAAAGATGTATGGGTAAGATACAGGGATCCCAAGACAGGACAATGGCAAGGTCCTGCTAAGGTGTTATATTGGGGTCGCAGGTATCTTTGTGTTTCTACTCCTACAGGATCTTTGTGGGTACCTGCTAAGTGGACCCGAGCAGCTGTGTTTGATGGAACATCTCGACCGGCTGAACTCCAGGGGTATCAGCAGCAGGTGCTCATGCTATTTTAAATAAGTTAGGGTGTTGGCTTGCTAAACAAACAAATGCAACTTCTTTAGCAATTTCCAGTCTTTTGCTTGATGTAGATTCTATTCGCCATGCGACGCTTCAAAATAGAGCTGCAATTGATTTTCTCTTACTTGCACAAGGCCATGGTTGTGATGAATTTGAGGGCATGTGTTGCATGAATCTCTCTGACCATGCACAATCTGTACACTCACAGCTCTCTGAGTTACGGAGGTTAACTGGGAACTTACAGGTGGAATCAGGCCTTGGTATTGATGGATGGCTCAAATCTTTAAACGTAGGATCATGGTTACGTTCTATTGTTAAGATTAGCATTGTAGTAGCTATTGTAGCTTTGCTGTTAGTATTAGTCTTGCCTTGTTTTTGTATATGCTTACAGAATATGGTGCGAAAGATGATAACTACTGCATTTAATCAAACCATGATTGTTCAACAGAAAAACAGGGGAGATGTAGTGAGCTTTTTGGATAATTGGTTAGCTGAGAAAGGACATTTCGATGTGATACCAATGGATAAGAATAGGGGAAACAAGCTGGGAACTGAGCAACCAGTGTCCAATCACTGACAAAGGTCACAGTGACCTTCTCTGAAACGGGAAGACGGGGGAGAAAATCGCTTGCCAGAAAATGTAGTTATCTTAGGTAGAAAAGTTAGAAGAATGCAAACATAGAAGCAAAATAATTGTTAGAAGATAGAAGTAGGTGTGGTTGATCAAAGTGTGCTTTAACCAATAATGAGCTCAGCTTTTGCAATATGTATAAGCTTCATTAACACCAATATAAATATGTGTGGGGTTTCAATAAACTTGGGGATTTGCTATTCATCGCATATGGTGTGTCGCATTTCTCCCACCGTTCACGACAAGTTCCAAGGTGATTTTGAGGCTCTATAGCCTTGCAGGGTCCTAGTTACTGGCAGCTTTAGTTTTAGAGCAATCCAGGAAAGTTTGCCAATGTCACACTTGGCAATGCCCTGTCAGGCAGGGCCTGTGGCACTAAACAGACCCCACTTTCCGTAGGAAGAAGAGGTCATTTCCCACCGTCTGGGGATCAGATGAAAGGTGGCCTTTGAGGCTCTATGAACTTGCAGGGTCCTAGCTGCTGGCAGCTGTACTTTTGGAGAAATATAGCAAAGATTGCCAGCTCCTAAACTGTGGCCGCCCTGTCGGAAAGGGCGAATTCCCGCAAACAGTGCCCATTTTCCCTGGAAAAAAGAAGTCATTTACCCAGGGTTTTGGTATCAATAGAAAAGTGACGTTTGGTATTCTAAAGCCTGGCCGGGTCCTAGTTGCCGGCAGCTTTAGTTTTAGAGAAATCCATCAAAGTTTTTCCATTTCTAACCTGGCACTGCCCAGTCGGGCAGGGCCTGTGGCAGTAAATGCGCCACACTTGCTGTAGGAATAGGAAATCATTACCCACCTTCTGGGTATCAGTTGAAAGGTGAATTTTGGGGCGCTATGAACAAGCAGGATGCGAGTTGCAGGCAGCTTTAGTTTTGGAAAAATCCAGCCAAGTTTGCCAATTTCGAGATTGGCATCACCCTGTCTGACATGGCGTGTGGCCACAAACGGAGCCCACTTTCCGTGGGAATAAGAACTCATTTCCCACCGTCTGGGTAGTAGATGAAAGGTGGCCTTTGGGGCTCTGAGGCCTTGCAGGGTCCTGGTTGCTGTCAGCTTTAGTTTTGGCGAAATCCAGCAAAGTTTGCCAATTTCTTACCTGGCGCCGCCCTGTCGGTCAGGACAAGATGCTGCAAAGGGATGCCATTTTCCACGGGAAAAAGAAGTCCTCTCCCCAGGGTCCTGGTATCAGATATATGCTGGCCTTGGGGCTCTAAGGTCTTGCCGGGTCCTAGTTGCTGGCAGCTGTAGTTTTGGAGAAATCCAGCAAACTTTGCCCATTTCTAGCCTTAGACTGCCCATACGGACAGGGCCTGTGGCAGCAAACAGAGCCCACTTTCTGTAGGAATAGGAAGTCGTTTACCACCGTCCAGGTATCAGATGAAAGGTAGCCTTTGGAGAAAGGCAGCTTTAGTTTTGGAGAAATCCAGCAAAGTCTGCCAATTTCTAACCTGGCGCCGCCCTGTCGGTCTGGGCGAGCGGCCACAAACGGGGCCATTTTTCATGGGAAAAAAAAGTCCTTACCTCCAGGTCTGGGTATCAGTTGCAAGGTGACTTGTGGGGCTCTATAGCCTTGCAGGTTCTTAGTTACTGGCAGCTTTAGTTTTAGAGCAATTCAGGAAAGTTTGCCAATGTCACGCTTGGCAATGCCCTGTCAGGCAGGGCCTGTGGCGCTAAACAGACCCCACTCTCTGTAGGAATAAGAAGTCATTTCCCACCGTCTGGGGATCAGATGAAATGTGGCCTTTGAGGTTCTATGAACTTGCAGGCTCCTAGCTGCTGGCAGCTTTAGTTTTGGAGAAGTGCAGCAAAGTTTGCCAGTTCCTAAACTGTCGCCGCCCTGTCGGACAGGGCGAATTACCACAAAGAGTGCCCGTTTTCCCAGGAAAAATGACGTAAATTCCCCAGGGTTTTGGTGTCAGTTGAAAGGTGACGTTTGGTATTCTAAAGGCCTGCCAGGTCCTAGTTGCTGGCAGCTTCAGTTTTAGAGAAATCCAGCAAAGTTTTTCCATTTCTAACCTGGCACTGCCCTGTCGGGCAGGGCCTGTGGCAGTTAATGGGTCACACTTTCCATAGGAATAGGAAATCATTAACCACCTTCTGGGTATCAGTTGAAAGGTGAATTTTGGGGCTCAACGACCAAGCTGGATGCGAGTTGCGGGAAGCTTTAGTTTTGGAAAAATCCAGCAAAGTTTGCCAATTTCGAGATTGGCACCGCCCTGTCTGACAAGGCGTGTGGCCGCAAACGGAGCCCACTTTCCTTGGGAATAAGAACTCATTTCCCACCGTCTGGGTAGTAGATGAAAGGTGGCCTTTGGGGCTCTGAGGCCTTGTAGGGTCCTAGTTGGTGTCAGCTTTAGTTTTGGAGAAATCCAGCAAAGTTTGCCAATTTCTAACCTGGCGCCGCCCTGTCGGTCAGGACAAGATGCTGCAAAGGGAAGCCATTTTCCACGGGAAAAAGAAGTCCTCTCCCCAGGGTCCTGGTAACAGATATATGCTGGCCTTGGGGCTCTAAGGTCTTGCCGGGTCCTAGTTGCTGGCAGCTGTAGTTTTGGAGAAATCCAGCAAAGTTTGCCCATTTCTAGCCTTAGACTGCCCATATGGGCAGGGCCTGTGGCAGCAAACAGAGCCCACTTTCTGTAGGAATAGGAAGTCGTTTACCACCGTCCAGGTATCAGATGAAAGGTAGCCTTTGGAGAAAGGCAGCTTTAGTTTTGGAGAAATCCAGCAAAGTCTGCCAATTTCTAACCTGGCGCCGCCCTGTCGGTCTGGGCGAGCGGCCACAAACGGGGCCATTTTCCTGGGGAAAAAAAAGTCCTTACCTCCAGGTCTGGGTATCGGTTGCAAGGTGACTTTTGGGGCTCTATAGCCTTGCAGGTTCTTAGTTACTGGCAGCTTTAGTTTTAGAGCAATTCAGGAAAGTTTGCCATTGTCACGCTTGGCAATGCCCTCTCAGGCAGGGCCTGTGGGGCCAAACAGACCCCACTTTCCGTAGGAATAAGAAGTCATTTCCCACCGTCTGGGGATCAGATGAAAGTGGCCTTTGAGGCTCTATGAACTTGCAGGGTCCTAGCTGCTGGCAGCTTTACTTTTGGAGAAATACAGCAAAGTTTGCCACTTCCTAAACTGTCGCCGCCCTGTCGGACAGGGCGAGTGGCCGCAAACAGAGCCCGTTTTCCCTGGAAAAAAGAAGTCATTTCCCCAGGGTTTTGGTATCAGTTGAAAGGTGACATTTGGTATTCTAAAGCCTGGCCGGGTCCTAGTTGCCGGCAGCTTTAGTTTTAGAGCAATCGAGGAAAGTTTGCCAATGTCACGCTTGGCACCGCCCTGTCAGGCAGGGCTTGTTGAGCTAAACAGACCCCACTTTCCGTAGGAATAAGAAGTCATTTCCCACCGTCTGGGGATCAGATGAAAGGTGGCCTTTGAGGCTCTATGAACTTGCAGGGTCCTAGCTGCTGGCAGCTTTACTTTAGAGAAATCCAGCAAAGTTTGCCAATTTCTAACCTGGCGCTGCCCTGTCCGTCTGGGCGAGCGGCCACAAACGGAGGCCGTTTTCCATGGGAAAAAGAAGTCCTTTCCTCCTGGTCAGGGTATCAGTTGCAAGGTGACTTTTGGAGCTCTATAGACTTGCAGGGTCCTAGTTACTGGCAGCTTTAGTTTTAGAGCAATCCAGGAAAGTTTGCCATTGTCACGCTTGGCAATGCCCTCTCAGGCAGGGCCTGTGGCGCCAAACAGACCCCACTTTCCGTAAGAATAAGAAGTCATTTCCCACCGTCTGGGGATCAGATGAAAGGTGGCCTTTGAGGCTCTATGAACTTGCAGGGTCCTAGCTGCTGGCAGCTTTACTTTTGGAGAAATACAGCAAAGTTTGCCAGCTCCTAAACTGTGGACGCCCTGTCGGACAGGGCGAGGTGCTTCAAGCGGATGCCATTTCCCATGGGAAAAAGAAGTCCTCTCCCCAGGATCCTGGTATCAGATATATGGTGGCCTTGGGGCTCTAAGGTCTTGCAGGGTCCTAGTTTCTGGCAGCTGTAGTTCTGGAGAAATCCAGCAAAGTTTGCCCATTACTAGCCTAGGACTGCCCATATGGGCAGGGCCTGTGGCAGTTAATGGGTCACACTTTCCATAGGAATAGGAAATCATTAACCACCTTCTGGGTATCAGTTGAAAGGTGAACTTTGGGGCTCAACGACCAAGCTGGAGGCGAGTTGCGGGAAGCTTTAGTTTTGGAAAAATCCAGCAAAGTTTGCCAATTTCGAGATTGGCACCGCCCTGTCTGACAAGGCGTGTGGCCGCAAACGGAGCCCACTTTCCGTGGGAATAAGAACTCAATTCCCACCGTCTGGGTAGTAGATGAAAGGTGGCCTTTGGGGCTCTGAGGCCTTGTAGGGTCCTAGTTGCTGGCAGCTTTAGTTTTAGAGCAATCCAGGAAAGTTTGCCAATGTCACGCTTGGCAATGCCCTGTCAGGCAGGGCCTGTGGCACTAAAGAGACTCCACTTTCCGTAGGAATAAGAAGTCATTTCCCACTGTCTGGTGATTAGATGAAAGGTGGCCTTTGAGGCTCTATGAACTTGCAGGGTCCTAGCTGCTGGCAGCTTTAGTTTTGGAGAAATACAGCAAAGTTTGCCAGTTCCTAAACTGTCGCCGCCCTGTCAGACAGGGCGAGTGGCCGCAAACAGAGCCCGTTTTCCCTGGAAAAAAGAAGTCATTTCCCCAGGGTTTTGGTATCAGTTGAAAGGTGACGTTTGGTATTCTAAAGCCTGGCCGGGTCCTAGTTGCTGGCAGCTTTAGTTTTAGAGAAATCCAGCAAAGTTTTCCCATTTCTAACCTGGCACTGCTCTGTCGGGCAGGGCCTGTGGCAGTAAATGGGTCACACTTTCCATAGGAATAGGAAATCATTAACCACCTTCTGGGTATCAGTTGAAAGGTGAATTTTGGGGCTCTATGAAAGAGCAGGATGCGAGTTGCGGGCAGCTTTAGTTTTGGAAAAATCCAGCAAAGTTTGCCAATTTTGAGATTGGCACCGCCCTTTCTGACAAGGCGTGTGGCCACACACGGAGCCCACATTCCGTGGGAATAAGAACTCATTTCCCACCGTCTGGGTTGTAGATGAAAGGTGGCCTTTGGGGCTCTGAGGCCTTGCAGGGTCCTAGTTGCTGTCAGCTTTACTTTTGGAGAAATCCAGCAAAGTTTGCCAATTTCTAAACTGTAGCTGCCCTGTCGGTCAGGACAAGATGCTGCAAACGGATGCCATTTTCCATGGGAAAAAGAAGTCCTCTCCCCAGGGTCCTGGTATCAGATATATGCTGGCCTTGGGGCTCTAAGGTCTTGCAGGGTCCTAGTTTCTGGCTGCTGTAGTTTTGGAGAAAGGCAGCCAAGTTTGCCCATTTCTAGCCTAAGACTGCCCATACGGAGATGCTCCTGCTCACCCTCTGTCCAAAGGAGGGGAGCACACCCTGCTGCAGGATCTTGGCTTGGTCTCTGCAGGTCCAGGCGGATGCCAAACCTGCTCTTCACAGCCTTCTCCCTTGCCCTGCTCCTCTGCCAAGTGCAACGGGCCTCAAGGACTGAAAGGAGCACAGAGAGACAAAGGGGGACACTCGCACTTGCCTCACTGGGAGCTCCCTGGGAAGCACTTTCCTTGAGAAGCAAGCCCCTTTCCTCCAAAGGCATTTCCCCAAATGTGTGACTTTCCTGGGCAACACCAACACACCCTTAAGAAAAGCTGGCAAGGCTGAATGACTCCAGGTCCTTTCAGGACAGGCACTCCAGCTCTAGCTCGTATTCCCCCAAGTGTGTGTCCAGGTGAAGGTTCAGAGGTGCAGCCCCAGGCCCTCTACAAACACAAGCTGCCTGCTGCCTCTTCCCCTGCCTCAGCTCCTGCCTGTGCTCACAGCACCAAAACCAGGCTGTTCCCAGCCAGAGCCCAGAGCCCTGTCCCCACAGGATGCTCTTGCCAGCACCTTCCAGGACTCTCTGCTGTGCACACAGCGCTTTTCATGCCCACTCCCAACAGGCTTTGGAACACAGAGCACAACCTGGCTGGCTCTGCCACCAGCACAGCCCAAACACAGGTGGAGGAAGAAGCAGCAGGGGTTGATTTGCAGCCATGCCCAAGAGAGACTGGAAGGGTGCCCTCCCTCTGCTCTCCCTTGGTTGGCTTTCTGACTGGCTCTGAGCCTGGGGCTGCCATTCCTCACTTGTGGGGACCAGAACCACAGCCGGGATCCCGGCACTGCCTGACAGCGCTCCGGGCACCGGCATGGCCGCGTGTCCGAGTCTCGGGCACCGTGCTGCTGCTTCATTTGCCCTTAGGCACACCCAGAGCTCCCTGCTAAGCCCGGATGGTCTCTGGTTCTGCCCTCTTCCTCATCCTGTGCAGGGATGGAGCACTGCTGTGCTTTCAGGAAGCTGTTCTTGAAACCTTCCAGCATTCCAAGCTCCTTTGCCCTCCGTGGATGCTTGCCGTAGAATCCCTCTCAGCTGGGTTCAGAGCATCATCAGGTTTGCTCTTCCTACATCCAGGGGCTCCAGGGTGCTCAGCAAGATCTGGAACTCCACAGTTTTTTGGAACTGGACCTTCAGCACAGGAACCTTTCCATCCTGATCTGCCCTCGTTCCTCTGTGTCTGTGCACAAAACACGGCATGGAAGAGAATGGCAGCAGGGGCCTGTGTGTCCCAGAGCCCCGGATTTGCATCGCTCCAGCTCCACAGAGATGCAGGTAAAGCAAAGAAGCCAAACTGTTTATTAATGGAAGGCGAAGCAAAGGGATGAGCTGGGAGGGAAGAAAGGGGATGGGCAGGGTCTGAGGGCTGGAGGGAGGGAGCTGTCAACAGGGAGGGAGAAGGCAGGAGCCATGGGAGCTTCCCACAGGCTCAGTTGTGCCAGTCATCAGCTGTGCCTGGAACTCCAGCTGATCCCCTCTGGTCTCCAGGTGGTCTCACCTTCCAAGGGATTGGAGGTCTTAAAGAGACACTGGTTCTTCTGAGCCAGCAGATGAAAGTTCTGCAGCTCTTCCCTCAAACATCACCTGAACAAATGTGCTTATGCAGGAGGGGCTGTTGTCTTCACTCAGGGCTCGAAGGGCTGGAAGAGAGAGGAACAGAGCCACGGTCAGAACGTGGATGTGCAGGAATCCAAGGAGACCTTCCTGCCAGAGCCATCCCACCCAGCTCTTGCCATGGCCGCAAGAGAGGAGAGGCCAAGGGGATCAGCTGCAAGGTGCTGGCCATGAATCCCCCTGACTGCATCCCTGAAATCTCTGTGTGCTCTGCCCACGCCACCCCTGGTCCACACAGGGAGCAAAGCCCACCACAGCCGGGGCAGGGATTGCAGCTCCCTGCCCAGGCATTGCAGCTCCCCCAGCCAGCCCCCGCTGACAGCCCACTGCCCTCATCACCCTCACGGCGGGTCTGGAGCTCTTCTGCCCCATTTGGAGTGTGATAAATGAATTCACTGGATTCAAGGATCATACAATTATAAATTTATTATTATTATTATGCAAGCAAGAATAAGCAAAGTTCAGTGCTGCGCGGCCGGGAGTCTCCGCTCCTCTAGGCTCGCACCGTTCCTATCCCCAAAGTCCACCTTTTATTGCCTTTTTCTCCCGGGTCCAGGGATGACGTAGTCTGTCTTTTGCGCTTGCTCGTTCAGTTGTTAGGGGGTCTTTTTCTGCCTTCTGGTGGTCGTGGGATGAAGGCTCTACGTCTTCCTCTTTTAACCGCTGAGTGAACTTTTCCTTATAAGGCATACCTATAGAGTGGAATTTTTAGAACACTATACGATTCCTGCAAGCCTAAGCAATTCTTGTGAGTTTAGGGATTGTTATTACAGCTCTCCTCTGTGACCTCTTAGGTGAACTTTTCTTTACCATGGAATTCCCAAAGCACTATACGATTCCTGCAAGCCAAGCAACCATATGTGAACCATATGTGGCTATACATTTAAAATCAGGCGGTTTTAGCTATTTAGTTATTGCTTTGATATTGTATAATTATTTAGCTATTGATTCAATTAATGAACAAATGTATTGCTACTTATTACACGGAGCACCCAGGCAATCCCTGGGAAAACAGGCTAACCAAACTAAGGCTGCTGTGGCTATTATCCAGTTTGCTTTATGGCTTAATGAGGTGAGGAATTCATGGATCTTTAACTTCCTCTGGAAGGCAGTCACATGGATTCAGAGCTATCACACACTAAGTGTATGGTTTGGGGTTACTTTAATAATGGTCCTTACTGTGAGGAAATGACACGGGGGCAAATTTTTTCCCAGCCCTTCACCCAGCTCTTTGGGTCTGCCCCACCAGTTTTCAAAGGGTTCAGATCCACTCTAAATGCTAATGATATCATACAGTGCTCAGCGTTGCTGATAGGCCTGCTACATTTAGCATTCAGAGATAAGGGAAGATTAACCTGGATAACCACACTGACACCTACCCCAGAGACAAGGAATGCTGCTGCCCCAGAGCCTGACCCTGCCCCACAGCCCACCTCAGAAATGAACCACCCAGGCTGGATGAGGGTTCTAATGAAAGAGATGGGCCAGGTGCTGAAGGAGTACATTTCCACAGCTGGTGAAAAGCCATCCCCCTGCCTCAAAGAGGGAGAGTCTGATGGTGCAGCAGTGGAACCCACACATGTTACAACTGTCCAGGTTCCAGCTGAACTGCAAAGGCAGTCACAGCCAGCAGCAGTCGCCCCTGTGGAAACAAGGAGATCTAAGATGAAATCAGAGCACCAGATGAGGATATGAAATAAGGGCCTTCACAACACCCAGGAGAGGCAACAGTTGAGGTCATCACCGAGTCCCTGACGTACGAAAGTCTCCATAATCTGCACAAAGACATTGTAGGACAGGGACGTGAGGCTTATACAACCTGGCTACTTTGGGTCTGGGACCTTATGGGTACAGGTGTCCAGCTGGATGGTGGTGAGGCAAGGAATTTGGGACCCTTGACCCAGGACTCAGGTATGAATCTGATTTTTGTAAGGGAGGCAAGGTCCCTTTCCCTCTGGGGACAGCTTTTAATGAATGTCAGAGAGAGGTTTGTCCACAGGGAGAGAATGCAGGACCAGCACCATAGAATGCACTGGAAGATTCTTGAGGAAGGGATCCAACAGCTGAGAGAAGTGGCAGTATTGGAGGTACTCTTTGGGAGGGATGGACAGCATGATATTGACCCAGACAAGGTCAGGTGCACAGGGCAAATGTTGTGGAGTCTGGCAAATCTGGGGCCAGCTCAATACACCACCTTTATTGCAATGATTAATGCCAATAACAAACGAGAGACAGTAGGTTCTTTTGCCAACAAGCTTAGAAATTATGAGAGTGTGATCAATGGCCCAATGCAGGCTCATGTCTCTGCCGTGGTCCAAGAACTCAGAGAGGAGATGAGGGAGATGAGGGAGGAGGTGAGGAGGAACAGTTCCCACATTGCACCAGTGTGAGTCACAGGCCCCAGAGTCAGAGCCCAACGTTCCCCAGCTAGAGAGAGAGGGTACAGCCCACGGGCTGACCTGTGGTTCTTTCTGCGTGACCATGGGGCAGACATGGGAAGGTGGGATGGGAAACCCACTTCTGTCCTGGCAGCACGGGTACATCAGCTCAAGGAGGGAAACACTAATCAAGGGAATTCCAGTAAAGTGAAGGTAGCCCCAACGTTCCATGACTGAGCTGCTGGGTATGATCTGTCAGATCCCCTGGAAGGAGCCTCTACCATGTATGCCCAGGGTTAGAGGGGCCCTGCCTCTAGCCAGGGAGAGGCACGGGAAAACCAGATTTTCTGGACGGTGTGGATCCAATGGCCTGGCACATCAGAGCCACAAAAATACGATGCCTTAGTTGATACTGGTGCGCAGTGTACCCTGATACCATCGGGACATGTGAGGGCAGAACCTGTTTCCATTGCCAGGGTGATGGGGGGATCACAGCAATTGACCCTGTTGGGAGCCCAGGTGAGCCTGACTGGGAAGGAGTAGCAGAAACATCCTATTGTGACTGGCCCAGAGGGCCCGTGTATTCTGGGCATAAATTTCCTCCAGAATGGCTGTTACAAAGACCCAAAGGGACTCAGATGGGCTTTTGGCATAGCTGCTGTAGAGGCAGAAAACATCAAGCAGTTAAACACCTTGCCTGGACTATCAGAAAGTCCATCTGCAGTAGCTCTCCTGAAGGTGGAAGAGCAACGAGTGCTGATTGCCACCTCGACAGTGCACCGCCGGCAATATTGAACAAATTGAGATGCCGTGATCCCCATCCACAAAATGATCCGTGAGCTGGAGAGCCAAGGGGTGGTCAGCAAAACCCACTCACCCTTCAACAGCCCCATCTGGCCTGTGTGCAAGTCTGACAGAGAATGGAGATTGACTGTGGACTATCGTGGCTTGAATGAAGTGACTCCACCGCTGAGCGCTGCTGTGCCAGACATGCTGGAACTCCAGTACGAGCTGGAGTCCAAGGCAGCAAAGTGCTTTGCCACTATTGACATTGCTAACGTGTTTGTCTCCATTCTTCCGGCTGCAGAATGCAGGCCTCAGTTTGCTTTCACCTGGAGGGCTGTGCAGTACACCTGGAACCGACTGCCCCAGGGGTGGAAGCACACCCCCACCATCTGCCATGGACTGATCCAGGCTGCACTGGAAAAGGGTGAGGCTCCAGAACATCTGCAATATATTGATGACATCATTGTGTGGGGGAACACGACAATGGAAGTATTTGAGAAAGGAGAGACGATCATCAGGATTCTGCTATCAAGAAGAGTAAAGTCAAGGGACCTGCCTGAGAGATCCAGTTCCTGGGTGTGAAGTGGCAAGATGGACGGTGTCAGATTCCTACTGAGGTTATCAACAAAATCTCCACCAACTAACAAGAAGGAAACACAAGCTGTCCTAGGTGCCATAGGCTTTTGGAGGATGCACATTCCTGAGTAGAGTCAGATCGTGAGCCCTCTCTACCTGGTCACCCGCAAGAAGAACACTTTCCACTGGGGCCCTGAGCAGCAACAAGCCTTTGCCCAGATCAAGCAGGAGATCGCTCATGCAGTAGCCCTTGGCCCAGTCAGGACAGGACCAGAGGTGAAGGACATGCTCTATTCTGCAGCCAGGAACCATGGCTTGTCCTGGAGCCTTTGGCAGAAGGTGCCTGGGGAGACTCGAGGCCGACCACTGGGATTTTGGAGTCGAAGCTACAGAGGGTTTGAAGCCAACTACACTCCCACAGAGAAGGAAATCTTGGCTGCCTATGAAGGAGTCCAAGCCGCCTCAGAGGTGATTGGTACAGAAGCGCAACTCCTCCTGGCACCCCGACTACCGGTGCTGTGGTGGATGTTTAAAGGAAAGGTTCCCACCACCCACCATGCCACCAGTGCCACATGGAGCAAGTGGATTGCTCTTATCACACAGCCTGCCCGTATAGGTAAACTGAATCGCCCTGGGATTTTGGAGGTAATTACAAATTGGCCCAAAGATGAACATTTTGCTGTCACAGATGAAGAACAAGAACAGTGACATGGGCTGAAGAGGCTCCTCCATACAACCAACTGCCTCCAGAGGAAACACGCTACGCTCTTTTCACTGACGATTCCTGTCGCATTGCAGGGATGAACCAGAAGTGGAAAGCAGCCGTATGGAGCCCCACATGACAGGTTGCAGAGGCCACTGAAGGAGAAGGTGGATCAAGTCAACTTGCAGAACTCAAAGCCGTTCAACTGGCCCTGGACATCGCAGAAAGAGAGAAGTGGCCAAAGATCTACCTTTATACTGACTCATGGATGGTAGCCAATGCTCTGTGGGGATGGCTGGAGAGGTGGAAAGAGGCAAACTGGCACCATAGAGGAAAACCAATCTGGGCTGCTGAAGAGTGGAAAGACATTGCTACCAGGGTAGAGAAGCTGCCTGTGAAAGTCCGCCATGTGGATGCTCATGTTCCCAGGAGTAGAGCTAATGAGCATCACCAAAACAGTGAGCAGGTAGACCAGGCTGCAAAGATAGAGGTGTCAAAGATAGACTTAGATTGGCAACATAAGTTCCGAGCTCGATGGGCCCATGATGCCTCAGGCCATCAGGGCAGAGATGCCACCTATACGCACGAGCCCCAGGGGTGGATCTAACCATGGACAGTATTTCTCAGGTTATCCATGACTGTGAGACGTGTGCTGCCATCAAGCAGGCCAAGGGAGTGAAGCCCCTATGGTATGGTGGGCGATGGTCCAAGTACAAGTATGGGGAGGCCTGGCAGATTGACTCCATCACACTGCCCCAGACACGCCAGGGCAAGCGCTATGTGCTGACCATGGTGGAAGCCACCACGGGATGGCTGGAGACCTACCCTGTGTCTCACACCACTGCCCGGAACACATCCTAGGCCTGGAAAAGCAAATCCTGTGGAGTCATGGCACCCCTGAGAGAACTGAATCACACAATGGGACCCATTTCAGGAACAGCCTTATCAATACCTGGTCCAGAGAACATGGCATTGAATGGATCTATCATATCCCCTTTCATGCACCAGCTGCTGGGAAAGTAGAGAGGTTAAATGGATTACTTAAGACTACCCTGAAGGCACTTGGCGACGGAACTTTAGAAATTGGGAAATGACCTTAGCAAAAGCCACCTGGATGGTCAACACCAGAGGGTCCATCAGTTGAGCTGGTCCTGCCCAGAGGGAACCCTTGCACACAGTGGATGGAGAAAAGTCCCTGTTGTACACATGAAAGGTATCTTAAGAAAGACTTTTTGGATTACTCCCACCTCAGTCAAAGACAAACCCATCCGTGGAATTGTTTTTGTTCAAGGACCTGGTTTTACTTGGTGGGTAATGCAGAAAGATGGGGAAAGCCATTGTGTACCACAGGGAAACCCAGTCATAAGTGAGAGCTGTGTGTAAGGTTTCATTGTGATTCAGATGGAAATAGAATAAGGCATGGATAATGTCCTAGACTGCAAGGTAATGTGTGTGTTCCATTCCCATCTGTTAGAGGTGGGCCAGTTATCATCTGTTAATTGGGCAGTTTTTCTTTATCTCTTCCACAAACCAATCCTCCCTCTGGGAAGACATCTGCTGTTAATGGGCCATTGAGTGTCACTGCATGACTGATAAACTTACATCTTCCCATTGTGAGATGGTCTCCCCAGAGGGAGGAGCCAAGCATTCCTGCCTGGATACAATCTGAGATTTTGGGACACCAGAACAGTCTTTCCACTGGATTCCCAGAGGAGCACCTGCCCCTTCCACTGGATTCCCAGAGGAAGACCAGGCCCATCTACACCACCACTGGATCTTCAGAGGAAGACTGCAACCTTCTACAGCATCGCTGCTCCAAAAGAACCACATCTGTCTGCAGGAAGACTGTAGGAGGACTGCAGCCACCATTTTCATTGCACTGCTAGCAACACCCTGACCCACAGTGTGTCAGGTCATATTCTGATTCTATCAGTGTTGTTTTGTATTACTGCATTGTTTATTTTATTTTGATTTTCTTTGCTAATAAAGAACTGTTATTCCTGCTCCCATATCTGTGCCTGAGAGCCCCCTTAATTTCAAAACTTTAACAATTTAGAGGGAGGGGTTTTACATTTTCCATTTCAGAGGCAGCTCCTACCTTCATTAGCAGACACTTGTCTTTTCAAACCTAGACAAGGCAAAGGTTTCAAAGCCTCACTTATAAAGCAAATAAAGTTTGAAGGAACAAATAAAATAGGAATTGGGGATGTTCTATTAGATCCAGAAGCAGTGTGAAATTTCTTAGGACAGGATTTACAGGTGCAGTTTGACATTGGGGTGCTCCCAGTGAAAGGGAAAATGGTAGTTAAGCTTCTCCAATAAGGGAAGAAAATGAGGAGAAAATTCATGACATGATGTGAGCAAAACCAAAAAACTGAGGTAAATTAAACATGAAACCTATAGTAATAAAAGTAGTTAATGAAAACCATCCAGTTTGGGTATGACAATACCCACTTTCCCTGGAGGGGAGACAAGGACTACGGCCGCTGATCCAGGACCTACTTGAGGACAGGACCTTAGAACCATGTATGTCCCCCCATAATACACCCATATTACCAGCAAAGAAGTCAGATGGGACTTACAGGCTTGTCCAAGATTTGAGAGAAGTGAACAAAAGAACTGTGAAGCCATATCCGGTAATGCCAAATCCCTATACGCTCCTAAGTAACATCCCAGTGGTTTAGCCTGATAGACCTAAACGATGCTTCTTGGGCATACCCACTGGCAGAGGAAAGTGGGATATATTTGCTTTTGAATGGGAGGACCTTGATTCTGGGAGGAAGCAACAGCTTCAATGGACTGGGTTACCCCAAGGGTTTTCCGAATCCCCAAACCTCTTCGGTCAACGCCTAGGAGAAGTGCTACAGCTCTTCTCCATTAATCCTGAGATAAAGCTCATCCAATATATAAATTATTTCATTCTTTCAGGATGGGAAGAAAAAGAAGTTCAGGGATCTACCATAGCATTGTTAAATTTCCTGGGGGACCAAGGACTTTGGGTATCAAAAGGGATTCTCCAATTTGTAGAGCAAGAAGTAAAATACCAAGGACATGTGATTTGTCAAGGGAGCTGCCAGCTGAACCCTGAGAGAATTACGGGGATAGTCTCACTCCCATGGCCAAAAACTAAGAGAGAAGTCAGAAGGTTTTAGGCCTGTTGGGATATTGTAGGCTATGAATTGAAGGATACACGCAGGCCATCCAGTTCTTGTATGAAAAGTTAGCAGAAGAAGAGATGAGGTGGGAAAAAGGCGATGAACAAAAGTTTGAAGCTTTAAAGCAAAAAATAGTCAGTGCACTGGCACAGAGTCTTCCTGCCTTAGACAAACCCTTCTATCTGTTTGTGGATATAGAAAAAGGGGTAGCACATGGAGTGTCAGCCCAGGACTGGGGAGGATCCAGGAACCCAGTGGCCTATTTATCAAAACTGCTAGACCCTGTCAGCCGGGGGTGGCCAACCTGCATTCAGGCTGTGGCAGTGACTGCCCTACTCATAGCAGAAAGCAAAAAATTAACCATTTGGGGGAAAATTGAAGATATATATCCAAACTCAGTAAGCAGTATCCTGAGCCAAAAGGCTGAGAAATGGCTCACTGATTCCCAAGTGCTAAAGTATGAAGCCATCTTAATAGATAATGGTTTAGAGCTGATCGTGAGTAACCAACTCAACCCTGCCCAGTTTTTGTATGGAGAACCAGGTGAGGAACTAATACATAATTGCCTAGAGGTTATAAACCATCAAACTGAAGGAAGAGAAGACCTAAGAGATCAACCATTCTAAGGTGGAAAATGATTGTGCATCGATGGATCTTCACGGGTAATAAAGGGGCACAGGGTATCGGGGTACGCTATAGTGCATGAAGGGATGGTGGCCACAGAAAAGAGAATGTTACCTTCCAATTGGGCAGCCCAGGGTGTGAGTTTTATGCCATAAAGCGAGCTCTGGAAATATTAGCACAGAAAAGGAGAACAAAATATACAGACTGAAAATATGCTTTTGGAACAGTGCATATCTTTGGAAAAATTTGGGAAGAGAGAGGGCTATTAAATTCAAAGGGAAAGTGACCGATTCATGAAAAATTTGTCTTAGAAGAGTTAGAAACCTTACAATTACCAGAGGAAGTAGTGGTGGTACATGTTGAAGGACATCAAAAAGGGAGCAAGGGAACAATTTCGCTGATTTAGAAGCTAAAAATGCAACTGAATCAGAGACAGAAAAACTAATAATAGTATCAACCCCCATGAGAGAAATGCAAAAAGTCCCTGTATTCAGTGGGACAGAAGAGGAACAACTCCTTAAAATAGGAGCCAAGAAAGACAACAAAGGGAAATGAGCAGATGGAAGGAAATAATAATAAACCCCTTGCCAGGAAAATGCTAGAAGGCATACATGGAACAACACATTGGGGTACACAAGTGCTAAGTGATCAATATCTAAGGGGCTGGGGATGCACAGGAATTTTCAGAATAGCTAAGCAAGTAACTGAACAGGGTGTGATATGTCAACAAGTGAATAAGAAAATCATGAGGAAAACACCCAGAGGAGGGCGAGAACTGGCCTTATGGCCCTTCCAAAACATCCAAGTAGACTTTATTGAGCTTCCCCAGGTACAATGGTGGAAGTTTTGCCAGTGATAGTAGATCACTTCACTCATTGGTTAGAGGTGGTACCCACTGTGAAAGCCAATGCCAGTGTTGTGAGTAAAACACTTCTAGAATCAATCATTCCCTGATATGGGATGGCAAACAGGATTGATTCAGACTGGGGAACTCATTTCACATTGAAGATATTGCAGAAAGTTGTTCAGGCCCTGGGAGTAAAATGAGAATTACACACTCCATGGCATTCACAGAGTTCCGGTCAGGTTGAGAAAATGAATAAAACTCTTAAAAGACCTCTAGTTAAGCTAATGACTGAAACCCCAATATCATGGATAAAATGTCTCCTTTGCCTTTATTAAGAACTAGAACCCAACCCCAGTCAGATCTGGGGGTGTCACCCTATGAAATGATGTTTGGGTTTCCCTTCCTGACCTCACCCCAGAAGGCTGCCACCTATGAGGAAGGGGAAGCCAATGCCAAGAAACAAGTGATGTCTATAGCACAAACCTTAGGAGGGCTAAGACATAAAGGGGCAATTCCTCAAACTACCACCCTGGACTTCAGAATCCATAATATTAATCCCGGGGATTGGGTGATGATTAAGCCGTGGAGAGATCAGCCTCTAACTCCTCAGTGGGAAGGTCCCTTTCAGGCACTGCTCACCATCGAATCGGCCGTGCGAACTGCAGAGCGGGGATGGACTCATGGCAACAGAGTCAAAGGCCCAGGAGAAGAACCCAAAGAGTGGACTGTAACATCCAGGCTGGGGGAAACAAGATTGACTCTCAAGCAGAGACTGAAAGACAACCAGGAAAACACCAAGATGCCCAAAAAGCAGAGTCAAGCTTCCACCAGCCAGCTCAAGAACTGTCTTCCTGTTTTCATGGGTGAGAATTACCAGCAGCTGTTGAGGAGAAGTACACAAGGGACTGTAAAAGGCAATGGGACAGCTTCTTTAAGAAAATAAGACAAAGGAAGGAGGGCAAGGCCAGGTTGGTCCCTTTGTTTGCTACCAAGAAGGCTCCATAGCCCTGCTGTGGGTAGCAACCCCATGGGCATGGTAAGGTAGGGACAAAAGGCCACACCAGACCTCTGTAATTCCTCAGGTGTCTTTTAATTCAACAGGGACTGGAGGGCAGGACCGAGTTGGCCTCTGTGCTCACCCCTAAGATGCACCAACTCTGGGTAGCAGCCACAGAGGCACGGTAGATGGGAGTCAAAGCCATACTGGACCTCTGGGATGCCCTTTTGTCCATTCCAAATAAGTGTGTCTAAGGAAAACCTGAGATTTTTTCTCCTGTTCCCACTGTCCTTGCCCACATCAACAGATGCTGGTATGACTCATTCAAGAGAGAGAAATTTTTTCACTTAATTGTTCAAGCAAAATGACTTATAGAAAACAAAAAGGGGGTTTGTTATAGATGAGTAATTCTATGGTTGACTCTCACAATTAAGGGATGAATGTTAAATATATGTTATGAGAAGTTTGGTGGATATACAGTTATCCTTCCCCTCCCCCTTGCATTGCTATCACAGGATGGCCTCAGTAGTTGGGGCATTTGGGAGGGTTGGCTTGTTCCTATGGCAGCACCTGACCTCCAATCAAGGTGTGAGACAGTGATCTCCACCACTGGACAGAGAAGAAGGAGTCGATTGACAAGATTTTGGGAGGGGCTAGAGGTGTAAAAGACAGAGCATCCATTCTGTAGATGAGCACACAGTGACTGAATCCTTTGCTCCCAGTGCTGTATTCTTTTCTTTATTCAGTCTTTGGTTGTATTTTGATAAGGTCTTAATAAAGCATTTAAACTTTTGAAAGTAAAAATGGTTTCTCATATGGGGTTGGGGAATGTGAGGCAAGGCTGTCCACACTGGGTCAGCCCTCAAGGTACAACTTCACTGACCTGGTCAGACCTCCTTAGGAGAGACCCTGGATAAATATCAATCACAGAATGCTGCAATCAGCTCTTCTATAACAAGAATGGCAACAAAAGACACCCTTTAAGACAGGAATACATATTTCTTAGAAGCACTTTGAAATAATTCTATATAACTGTAAAAGGAAAATTTCCTGATGAACTGCATTAGCGCAGAAGGAAATCAAGGCAGAGCCATGGTTTGTCAGGACTTGCTTGATTAATGAGCCCCGTGGTGCATTTGGAGCTGAGCCCATGAGCCTCAGGGTCTGAGAGGAGATTGCAAAAACCTTTCCAGGAATCAAAGTCAGAAGAAAACCCCAAAGTATCTCAAAGCATGGATGGGTCTCCCTGAGGTCCATCCCCAACACAGGCTCCTCATGGACTCCTTGGAGGAGAGAATTGGAGGCCATGATGGCACAAAATCCTCTCAGAGACTCAGTGTGGAACGGAAATCCAAAGTACCTTAAAAACCTTGAGTATCTCAAGGCATTAATGAGCCCCACTGAGTGTCAGTACAAAGCTCTCAAGGGACTCATTAAAGCAGATAATTGGGGCCATGATTGCACAAACTTCTCACAGAGTCTGTATCAAAAATGAAACACCAAGTACCTTAAAATAATTGAGTACCTTGAAGCATTAATGACCGCACTGAGTCTCCTTACTGACAAAGCCTCCCCAGGGACTAATTACAGCAGATAATTGGAGGCTGTGACTGCACAATCATTCTCATGGCATCTGTATCAAAGGGAAACACCAAGTAGCTTAAAAAACTGAAGCACCTTGAAGTATTAATGAGCCCCACTGAGTGTTGTTACTGACAAAGCCTCTCCAGGGACTAATTACAGCAGATAATTGGAGGCCATGATTGCACAAACCTCTCAGAGACTCCAAGGCCAAAGCCAAACCCAAAGTACTTTGAAAAAGCTGCAGTCCCTGCAGGGAGCATGAAGGAGCCCCCAGGGCCATTGCTGAGCAAGGCTCCCCAGGGACTCCTTCCAGCAGAATCTTGAGGCCACTGGGATGTGAGCTAGGGGGGGATGCTGAGGGCAGCACAAGGGGCTGACAGTGCCCAGCCTGGCTGGGGCTGTGCCAGGAGGCCCCAGGGCCTCAGGACAAGGTGTCTCCTCCCAGCCCTTGGTGACACAGACCCTGCTGTGCCCCAGGGCACCAAGACTTGGCTTCTCTTTGTCCCCACCTGTCATCACTGCCTGCAGTTCTCTGCAGGGGCCTGGGGACACTTGCTCAGTCGTGTCCCTCTCTGGGACCCATTAAAAGTCCAAGAAAGTTTGGAGTTGGATTCTGCCTTGGAGTTCTGGAGAGGTTTCTTCAGCTCCCTCTCAGGGACTGATGTCCAGGGCCTGAGCACAAAGCCCCAGAGGCTGATTAAAGTCCTTGTGCTGTGTCTGTGCTGCTGAGCTGGGCTGGGCTCCTGGCCCAGAGGCAGCTCCTGGTCACCAAGAAGAGCTTCAAAAGCACATTTCTCTTGATGAGCAGCTCTTGTGCCAGCCCAGCAGGGCTGGGGCACTGCCTGCAGCCAGCCCGGGCACAGCACAGAGGCACAGAGAGCTTCAATCAGTCAGGTCTGGGAAGGGGCTGAGAAGTGCCTGGGGCACAATCACTGCCAGCCCTTGGCACAGGAACCTCTGGCTGCAGGACAGTGCAGCTGCAGCTCCTGGAGCCATCTCCTGCAGCTGGAACATGCCAATGCCTGCAGAGCCTGTGAGTACATTCTCTGCTTGTCTCTTGTGCAGAGCAGCCAGGGGTGCCCAGGGCTGTCCTGCAGAGCAGGGTCCTGCAGCCCAGGGCGCTGTGCTGGGGCAGGGACTGCTGCCTGCCAGGGAGAGCTCTCAGCCAGCCCTGGCAGCTGCTCCCAGCACTGGGGGACAAGATCTGGGTGGCAGGAGACAGCTGGTGAGGCTTGGGAGTGTTCTCCTTGTGTGGGGAGGATGCTGCATTGTTCAGGACTGCTCCCAGCATGGCATTGAACTGCAGAACATTTCCAAGTAAGTTATACAAGCAGCACAGCGATGCAGGGACTGGATGAAAGGGGAAATCATGCTTTTCAAATCTATTTTTCTGGGTTGTCTTGATAGGAAATTGCACATAGTTATTTATCTCTCAGTTCAGGTTTAAAAAAAAGACAATCCTCTCAGATGTTTATAAACCAGGCAGTTACAGAAATCGGCACAGAGCCCTTTAGAGGCAGCATCAGTTCTGCTTTTCCAGCCTCCTCAGGGTTGCTCTTGTTAGCGTTCAAAAACACACAATCACATAAGCGATTGTATGTGGTGCTTTTTATTCAAGAGCTCTGGGAATCAGGGTAGTTTCCACCCAAATCTGATTCTGACCATACATTCGAGGTGAACGTGTTTTATACTCTATCATTACTTAACTTTCATGTTAATTATTAAACTTATATTCATCGATTGTATACACAGATTTCAGCTAAACATAGCTCCCTTTAAATTTCCAACATAGTTTCTCACAATTCTTCCTTTGGTTATATAATAATTATATTTAATTACTAAACAATCATCACATCTAACAATTATATCTTTTATCATACTGCTTACACAGGTGCAGTGATCTGAGAAAACACAAAGCCTAATATTTTCAAAGACTATTTTTAACATTTTCCGGGGCCCCACTATCACTCTGAAGTTGCCATCAGAGCCTGCAGAGCCAGAGCTGCCCCTGGGCAGTGCCTGAGCTGGGAGGGCTCTGCAGGGCAGAGCTGAGCCCCCAGGGCTGGGCTGGGCTCTGGCAGCCCTGGCAGGGCCCAGCCTTGGGCACAGGGAAGCAGCTGCTGGCAGGGACAGCTCCAGGCAGCAGAGCCCTGGGCAGGCAGTGGGGGGAAAGTGTCCCCAGGCTGTGCTGGGATATTTCAAGTCCTCTCCAAACCCAACTATTCCATGATTACTTCTTTTATAGATCCCTATGCCAATACATTGGAAATGTCCAACAGCAGCTGCATCAGGCACTTCCTCCTGCTGGCATTGGCAGACACGCGGCAGCTGCAGCTCCTGCACTTCTGCCTTTTGCTGGGCATCTCCCTGGCTGCCCTCCTGGGCAACGGCCTCATCATCAGCGCCGTAGCCTGCGGCCACCACCTGCACACGCCCATGTTCTTCTTCCTGCTCAACCTGGCCCTCAGCGACCTGGGCTCCATCTGCACCACTGTCCCCAAAGCCATGCACAATTCCCTCTGGGACACCAGCAACATCTCCTACGCAGGATGTGCTACACAGCTATTTCTTCTAATCTTCTTCCTTGGATCAGAGTTTTCTCTCCTGACCATCATGTGCTACAACCGCTACGTGTCCATCTGCAAATCCCTGCACTACAGGACCCTCCTGGGCAGCAGAGCTTGAGCCCACATGGCAGCAGCTGCCTGGGCCAGTGCCTTTCTCAATGCTCTCATGCACACGGCCAATACATTTTCCCTGCCCCTGTGCCATGGCAATGCCCTGGGCCAGTTCTTCTGTGAAATGCCACAGATCCTCAAGCTCTCCTGCTCCAAATCCTACATCAGGGAACTGGGACTTGTTGCTGTTAGTGTGTCTTTGGTATTTGGCTGCTTTGTGTTCATTATTTTCTCCTATGTGCAGATCTTCAGGGCTGTGCTGAGGATCCCCTCTGAGCAGGGACGGCACAAAGCCTTTTCCACCTGCGTCCCTCACCTGGCTGTGGTCTCCCTGTTCCTCAGCACTGTCATGTTTGCCTACCTGAAGCCCCCCTTCATCACCTCTCCATCCCTGGATCTGTCAGTGTCAGTTCTGTACTCAGTGGTGCCCCCAGCCCTGAACCCCCTCATCTACAGCCTGAGGAACCAGGAGCTCAAGGCTGCAGTGAGGAGCCTGATCACTGGAAAATTTCAGAAGCATTAAACTGCTGGACAGTGTTTCCAAATCACTTGTAATAAAAGTCATATTTGATACTTCTTCTTGGTTTCATTTTAGAGTTTCTTTACCTTTGTTTTAATTTTTTCTTATTGTCCACAAAGAAATGACATTGTTTGTGCCATTTCTCATTTTGTTTCTCTCCACCTTCCCTGTGCCCACAGACTGTGTCAATGAGGGGCTGCACTCCGTGTGGCTTTAAAGGAACTAAAGGATCTCCCAGCAGAGTTTTCTGCAGAGATCCCCTTGTGTTCCCTTCTCTGGAGCTGCAGCAGCAATGTCTGTGTGCAGAGCTGAGGGCAGATCAGTGCTGGCACGGCAGCCCTGCTCCTGCTGGCCACACCATTCCTGATCCAGGCCAGGAGCCATTGGCCTTCTTGCCCACCTGGGCACACTGCTGCCTTATGTCCAGCCTGCTGTCCATCAGGCCCTGCAGGTCCCTTTCTGCCTGGCTGCTCTCCAGCCACTCTGTCCCCAGCCTGTAGCACTGGGGCCAAATATCAGGGCCTGGCAGTTGGATTTGTTAAACCTCACCTTGTTGGATTCATCCCCTGGATCCAGCCTGTCCAAGTCACTGTGCAGAGCCCTCCGACCCTCCAGCAGATCAACACTCACATCAAGCTTGGTGACATTTGTGAAGATGTCCTTGGTTCCATGGGGCCCCTCAGTGTCACAATGGCCTCTTGGTTACACCAGGCCCTGCACTGTCACACTGGTCTCCTTGGTTCCATGGGGCCTCAAAATGTGATAATGGTCCCCTTGACTCCATGGGGCCCAAGGATGTCACAATGGCCCCATGGCCACATGAGGTCCCACACTGTCACCATGGTCTCTGTGGTTCCACAAGTCCCCTCAGTGTCACAATGTCCTTGTTTCCACAAGGCCACACAGTGTCACAACGTTCTTCCAGATCCCTTGAGGCCCCATCGTGTCACAGTGGCCCCTTGGTTACACAGGATCCTGCAGTGTCACAATGTCCCCGTGGTGCCATGAGGCCCTGCAGTGTCAGAACGGCCCCTTGGTTCCACTGGGCCCTGCAGTCCCCCAATGGTCTCCTTGGTTTTGCAGTGTCAGAATGGTGAAACCCCTTGGTTACACGAGGCCCTGCAGTGTCACAATGGCCTCTGTGGTTCCACGAGGGCCCAGAGTGTCACGGGGCACTCCCTGGTTCCATTTGGCCCCACAGCACCACCATGGACCCCTGGTTCTGTGGGGCTGCACGGTGTCACCATGGTCCTCTGAGTTCCACAAGGCCCTGCAGTGTCACAATGGCCCCAGAGTGTCCCAATCATCAGAGAATGACACAATCAAATAGGCTGGAAAAGACCTTTGGGATCATCAAGTCCAACCAATGCCCTAATACTGCCTTGTCACCCAGACCATGCCACTAAGTGCCACTGGAGAGGGACAGTGACTCTGCCACCTCCCCCCGGCCAGCCCATTCCAGTTCCCACTCACCCTTTCTGTGAAGAACTCCTTCCTATTGTCCAGCCTGAGCCTCCCCTGGTGCAGCTCAAGGCTGTGTCTTCTTGTCCTGCCCTCCAGCAGATCCACACTCACACCCAGCTTGGTGCCATCTGCACTTTGTGAATGCTGGACTTGATCCCCTCACCCAGATCATCAGTGAAGATATTAAACAGGACTGGGCCCAGCACAGATCCCTGGGGACAGCACCAGTGCCTGGACACCAGCTGGGTGCAGCACCATCCCCACCACTCTCTGGGCCCAGCCTCCAGCCAGCTCTTAAATCTCCCAGCCAGGAGGGAACCTGCCCAAGCCGTGGGCTGCAGCTTTTCCAGGGAATGCTGTCAGAGACAGAGTCAAAGTCTCTGCTGGAGTCCAGGCACACAACATCCACAGCCTTTCCCACATCCACAGGTGGATCACCTGGGCGTAAAAGGAGACCAGGTTGGTCAGGCAGGACCTGCCACCCCTAAATCCACGCTGGCTGGCTCTGATCCCCGGGCCATCCTGTGGGTGCCCTGTGGTGGCACTCAAGGTGATCTGTTCCATAACCTTGCCGGGCACCCAGGTCAGGCTGACAGGCCTGGAGTTCCCCAGCTCCTCCTTCCAGCCCTTCCTGGGGATGGGCTCACCCTGGCACCTCCAGTGCTCTGGGACCTCCCTGCTGAGCCAGGACTGATGGTAAATGATGGAGAGCAGCTTGGGGAGCTCATCCACAGCTCCCTCATCCCCCTAGGATGGATCCCATCTGCTCCCATACATCTGTGAGCATCTGAGTGGCTCAGCAGGTCACCAACTGCTTACTCCTGGATTCCAGGGGTCTGTTCTGCTCCCTGTGCCCATCGACCAGCTCAAGAGAACACTTCCTGAGGACAGCCTGTCCTAATATTGAAAATTGACAAGATATTAAGTAGCTTAGTCTTTTACTTATCTTCAGTTTCTCTATTCTGAACTGCAATCAATAAAAAAGAATAGAGGTTCTCCTTCTGCCTCCTTTTGCTATAAATTTTTTTTAAAAACTTTTTTTATTCTTTATACAGAAACCGCCAGGTTAAGTTCTAATTGAGCTTTCACCTCTCAACTTTTTTTTCTGCATAACCTAACAACATCCTTAAATGCTTCCTGAGTTGCTGGCCCTTTTTCCCTGAGTTCCCACAAAAGCTCCATGGGCAGCCAGGCCAGTCCTTTTCCTCACCAGCTCATCTTTTGCCACACTGGGACAGGCTGCTCCTTCCCCCTTAAGTTTACTTCCTTGAAATGTGTTCATCCTTCCTGGACCCCATTTGTTTTTAAGGGCTGTTTCCCTTAAAAGAATCAGTACCTGATTTGGTACTCCCCAAATCTGCATCCTGAACAGGCCAAAGTCTGCCCTTCCTAATTCCTGTGTACAAGTTTTGTTACTGCCTCTCTTTCTTACCCAGAATATTGAAAACTTGAAAACCCCAATGTTCGAGTGGGTCTGGCTGAGCTGGCAGGACACTGAGGCTGCTGAACTTCCAGTTCCCCTTCTCACACAATGGGCCTTGTGTGGTTTCCATAGGCCTGGGGATGTGGAGAACAAGCTCCAGGTGTGAGCTCAGCTGGTGGAGACAATTGATCATCTGGTAACATGAGGTCACAGAGTGGGCTATGACATCACAGAGTGGGTCATGTGAGGTCATTGAGAAGCTATGACATCATAGACTGCCTCTGTGACATCAATAGGCAGAGGTCTAACATCCCAGAGCAGACTATGACATCACAGAGCAGACTATGACATCACTGAGTTGGCTGTGACATCAGAGACCGGCTGTGTGACATTAGGGAAGGGGCTGTGAGCTCACAGAGCAGGCTGTGACATCCCAGAGGGGCTCTGTGACATCCCAGCAGGGCTGTGTCAGGTCACTGGGTTGGTCACTCGGCCCCAGCTCCCCCTCACAGTTTCTCCCAACAAGTCCAATGCTGTCCATGCCCAGCGGGGTCCCTGTCCCCTGGGATCCCCCCGGCCCACCTGGAGCCACAGCCTCCAGCAAAGGATGTTGCACAGGATCCACCCCAGAGCCTGACATGGGGACAAGGGGCCAGGGCTGTGTGAGCAGGACATCAAGGACAGGGATTCTCCAGGTCACTGTGGCCTGGCTTGGGTTGCCCAGGGCAGGAGAGATGTCTGGCAGCTGGAGCAGGGCCTGGGAAGGGCCTCCAAGGTGGGGCTGGAGCCCTTGGGCTGTGAGCAGAGGCTGAGGGAGCTGGGCTGGTCCAGCCCAGAGCAGGGAAGGCTGAGGGGCTCCTCATCCCAGCCTGGCAGTGCCAGTGAGGAGGGGATGGAGAACACAGAGCCAGGCTCTTCACCGGGGGCCTGGTGGGAGACAAAAGCCAATGGGTGGAAGGGGAAAGAGGGGAGATCAGCCAGGACAGGAGGAGATGAAATGAGTCAGGCTGGTTTCAGCATTTCCTCAGCACCAAGAGCAGCCTGAGCTCCCTTCTCCATCCACCACTGGCAGCTTTGCAAATCAGGAATTGTTGGAGCTGTTTTGCCCCCACTCCAGGATGAGCATTCTGATACAAGAACTTAATTGTGTTTATATCTGTAACAGGAGCACGTTTTGTCTAAAATTACTTTTAGGATTTTGTCTAAAATTACTTCAGGATGGAAATCACTTGTGGATGGTGGACTCATCAGGCACTGCTGGGACATTGCACATAGCTCAGGGAAGAGCATGAGTGTTACTGAATTGTGTCCTGTTCAACTGTTGGCCATGAAGAGAAACTTTGTGTTCCTCTGAGTCTCAGCAGTTCCTGATCCCCAAAGAACACAAACCTGATGAGTTGTGGTTCCCACTCCAGTGCTGGCACTTGCACCTCCCTCCATAGCCAGAGCAGAGCTCCCTTGTCCCAGAGAGTCCCTGGCAATGCAGGGATGAAGGAAACAGGACAGGCTGTGGGGATCTGGGGCAGAGCCAGGGAGAAAAAAGACTTTTGCATTTGATGGAGCTGTGCCTTCCCTTGGCTTTGTTGGCTGACAAGAAATGAACATCCCTCTGTGTCTCGGGCAGCTCCTTCTGCAAGGAAAGCAGGTGGGAGTTGGAGCCAAGGAGCTGAAAGCTGCAGGTGCAGCCTGGGCTGGAGGGAGCTCAGATTTGCACAAGGCTGCTCTGAGTGCCAGGGCTTGGATGGGGGAAATGGTGGGCTGGGGGTAGGGACAGAGTCTGATTGATTGTCAGCCATGAAGGGTCTTGATTTGCATATCTATTTAAAATTCATGAGGAGGTACTTGGATTCAGTGTCAATTGGAGATTGCTCATATCAAGGTATTAACAGGAAAAAAAACCTAAACATGACCTAAAAAAACTTTTCTCGCTGTCTCTGTGAATATAATACATTCACTTTGAATACACTACTGAAATCTGTTGAATTAACCACAAAATATCTGAAAATTAAAATCAAATTATTCCCAGAGGCTTGGCTTGTTCAGGTGTTCTGAATGTCAATGAGCCCTGGGACACTGAATTCCTGCACTGAAGAGCTGAAGGCTGAACAAGCCTCTGGAGCAGGGAAATTCAGCAGCAGCCTCCAAGTTGCTGAGGATGTCAGCAGCCCCCACTGAGGCCATCCCTGCCCAGAGACCGTGGGGGAATGGGCAGACAAGGAGAGCGTCCCTGGAGCTGGGGCAGCACAACTCAGAGGCACCAGCGGCTCCAGCTGGGCAGTGGAGTGTGGAATGTGGCTGGGAAAGCCCTGCCTGGGCTGGGCCAAGCAGCACACACAAGCCCTGACCCCCATCCCCCAAACAACTCTCTCAAGGAGACATTTAAAGGAATTACAATTGTTTGTGTCCTCTGAGTTGGACTCCCTGGAGAAATACTGACAAGAAATCCTCAGGAGCTCAAAACAACCAAACAGCCTTTATTGGCAACTTTAGAAAATCAAAGAAATTTTCACAAAAGGTTTAATAGGACATTCAATCAACAAAAAACACTTCTCAAAACATTAATTTGGCCCATTCAACTTCACAAACTCTAAGCCTGTTCAATTTCAGGTTAATCAAAATTTGCAAGAGGACAAAAATAGAAGAAGTATTTTTCTTTCTCTTTCTCAGAGAGAGAGAAAGAAAAATAAGATATAGAGAAGCACACACACAGGTACCAACTCCTGGATTCCAGCACTGTTCAGATGGAAATTCCAAGAGGAATTTCAGGGTCAAGATGTGTGCTTGCCTTGTGGTCAGCCTTCAATACCCCTTGGTCTCCCTGGGCCCTTCCCCCAGGTGGGGCTTGGGCTCATTTGGTCCCTCAGGAGCTGGGCTGGGGCTGCAGAGGTGGCTGTGGAGCATTGCCTGTGCTGTGCCAGGGACTGGCAGCCACTGCTGGGCTGGGATAGAGGCTCTGGGGGGATTGGGGTTCCAGGGCAGGGCAGGGCTGGGCTTCCAGGGCAGGGCAAGGCTGGACCTGCCCCTTCCTCTCCCATACACAAAATGTTTCCAGTCAACAATCTCCTCCAGTCTGTCACAATAGGGAAGGTTGGAGGTGAAATCCCAATTCTGCCCATGGGCACCTGGGTGAGAAAGATAGTTCTTTTCCATAGCACAGAGCCCCAGTGTTTGGAAGGCAGGTGAGAGCCTCAGTAGGGCCGAGGTCTTCTTTGGGAATCCAGAAGCCATTTTGAAGGCAGGATCTTCCAGATGAGTGACAATGCCTCAACAAAACTGGAAGAAGGAACAGTGGAACTCTGAAAATCCAGAACCCAGTTCATGGCAGATTCAAGGCATATACGGGTGCTAAAATTTTCTATGATTTGAAAGTAGCTAAGTGCTTGTTTGGTGTAAGTAGCTAGTATAGTTAGGCCTCTAGTTGGACTTTTTTTGAACTATAGGGCTGCCTTGAGCAATCCAAAGATGAATCATACTGAAACCTGGAGCTAAAAATCTGAACATTAGGAATACTTAGAACAGACAAAGCTGCAGCCTAAATATTACTTTAAAATAGCTAGAGTGGACATCCTCTTCTTTTGGCTAAAGCACCCCTGCTCTCTCAGCTGCTCCTCACAGGACTTGGGAGAGACTGGAATGTTATGGCTAATGGCTTAAAAATTGTTATAAAGGACTTTCTGCCCATTGGGACAAAACTGTATAAAGAGGCTGCGACCACCCAAGCCCACCCTTTCCTGAAAATGCCTCTGGACTGGAACTTGGCACTGTGAGTTAAGCTGCCTAAGGGAACTTGAGACAAGACAAAGGTGACACTATTGTCCCATTAGCTCAGGGCTGGGCAGAAGTAAACAAGGCTGAGGAGAAAAACCTATCCACAACAAAGCCAAACCTAGCAGCTGTCCTGAAAATCAGCTCTGTCTGGCTTCAAGGTGGGCAAGTCATAGCCACAGACTCGTCTGCTGAGGCCAGGTTTGCACACAAACCTCCCATCAAAGACCTCCACAGTGCCCCCAGACCCATTCCTGAGGCCTTGCACCAGACGACTGCAGGGCACGCAAAGGAACACAACAGATCTGAAAATCCAGAAGCCAATTGATGGCAGACTCAAAGGACAGACAGATGCTAAAGATTTTATATTATTTGAAAGTAGCAATAGACAGAGTCCACCTTGCCCCACCCCAGGGAGGCACCTGGGAGGTCCCACCTTGCCCAAATCCGCATGAATCCATTGGAGTCTTACGTTTTGCCAGACCTCACCACAGAGAAGACCAGAAGAGGATTTTATGGTATTCCAATGGGATCCATGGAATGGTGATGTTTTTCACTTCATCTGTCTCTGTCACTCTCCTTCTTCCCCTTCTTCCCAACCCCCTATCCCCCCCTGCCACCCCCCCGCTTCTTTTTCTTTTCCTTTCTCTCTCTCTTCCTCACATTTACTGTTACATAAAATCCAGACTATTGATTTTGGCATATGGTCTCTTTTGCACCTAAATTCACAGGCCTCTCCATAATAATTGTAATAACCAGATGATAACAACCCACTGAAACTTGAACAGACCTTGTTCACCTTTAAGCAGTTTAAGCAACCACTATACGGGGAAAAAAAGTATAGACCAGTACATTTAGAAAATGTTGCATTTCTTCAGTGCAAAAAAAAAGCACAATCAGTAGAGCATATATTGTTCATCCACTCAGCTGTGCATTGTGGTGGTGTTCACAGGGGTCTTAGGATGAGGGAAGAGATGAGGATCTGACTCTAGATTTATTATTTTATGATATATATTCTATTAAAATTATACTAAAAGAATAGAAGAAAGGATTTCATCAGAAAGCTAGCTAAGAATAGAAAAAGAAAGAATGAATAAGAAAAGATTGTTTCTCAGACAGAGAGTCCAAGCCAGCTGACTGTGAGTGGCCATTAATTAGAAACAACTCTAGGAGACCAATCACAGATGCACCTGTTGCATTCCACAGCAGCAGATAACCATTGTTTACATTTTGTTCCTGAGCTCTCTCAGTTTCTCAGGAGAAAAAACCCAAGGAAAGGATTTTTCATAAAACATGTCAGTGACAGTGCAGACCACCGAACTGCTGCACCAGAAGACGGGCATTATCCCATCCTGTATTTCCCTTTGGCATTCTCTCTCAGAGTGCAGATGAGACAAAACCAAAAAGTTCAACTTGAGTCAATCTTTACCTTCAAAGGAAATTCAGGAACTTTCTGAACGTTGATGAACTCTTTGCCGAGGCCAATGCTCTGCACGCTCAGGAACTTTGCAGAGGCCAATGCTCCGCGAACAATTCCCCTGGCGAATCGTCCAGTGAAGCCACCTGCAGGAGCCCAGGCTGCACACAACCAGCCAGGGCCGCGTTCTCAGGCGACTGAGGCCGCGCCGCTGTCACAGACGCTGCCGCCGCGTTCGTGGTTTCCAGGCACCCGCGGAACCCGGCAGCCGCCGCCCTTTCCCGGATCCTGCCCCTCCGGCCCCGCACGCCCCCCAAGATGCTGCCGGGGCTCGGGGGCTTCGTCTGCCTGGGCTGGGGCTCGGCCTCCGCTGCGGGACAAGGCGAGGGGGGGTCCCCGGGGGTCGTGTCCCCCCGGGAGCATGTGTGAGTCCCCCATGTCCCCCCCAAGCTGGGGTCACCCCCTTTTCTCTGCCCAGAGCTCCTGAGCCAGCTCCTGCTGCCCCCTGGGAGGGGCTTTGGGGAGCCCCCCGGGGACCCCCTTGAATGCCCATTCCTGGGCACTGGGACCCTTCGCATCTCCTTCCCCAGCTGCAGGACCCGCTGCACCCCCTTATCCTGCCCCGACACCCCCTGCACCCCCTTTCCCGGGTATCCTCCTCTCTCAGCCCCTGGATCCCCCGTTTCCATGAGCCCGGGGTCCCCTGGACCCCATTCCCGGCCAGCCCGGGGCACCTCAGCCCCAGGCCTTCCTTTGCCCGGCGACCGGTGACGTCACTGCAGACTCGGGCCGCCATTGGCGAGCAGCAAAGAGCGCTGCCAATGGCGGGGCCGGAGGCGGCTCAGGGGCCGTGAAGAGCCTTGAGCTGTGAGGGGCTGTGAGGGGCCATGAAGGGCCGTGAGGTGTCACTCTTGCGCCGAGAATGATACAGGAACAGGCAGGAGGCAGTATTGCAGAAAGACTAAAAGAAGGTTTTATTCAAGAGAACTGTGCAGTTTTTATAGAGTGATACGATATATTCTATTTGATTGGCTAGTTGACAAAAAACATTCTTTATACACCGTCCTTGAGAAGAAGAGAAAGACGAAGTAGAAGAACACCACCTGCAGATTGTTTATACTTAAGTTCTCACATTCTTACAACTTGCTAATAATTCTCACAAGCTGCTGTGAGAAACACTTGCTGTTTCTCTCTCTCTGTCCCATGGCATCCACAGTGAGGGGCTGTGAGGGGTCTTGGGCAACTGTGAGGGAGCCATGAGGGGCTGTGAGGGGCCATGAGGGGCCATAAGGGTCTGTGAGGATCCATGAAGTGCTGTGAGGGGCTGTGAGGGGTCTTGGGGAACTGTGAGGGGCTATGGGGAGCCTGTGAGGGACCATGGGTAACTGTGAGGGAACCGTGCGGCGCCGTGAGGGGCCATGAGCTGTGAGAGGCTGTGAGGGGCCATGAAGGGCAATGGGGAACTGTGAGGGAGCCATGAGGGGCTGTGAGGAGCCATGAGGGGCCATGAGCTGTGAGGGGCCATGAGGGGCCATGGGGAACTGTGAGGGAGCCATGGGTAACTGTGAGGGAGCCGTGAGGGGCCATGAGCTGTGAGAGGCTGTGAGGGGCCATGAAGGGCAATGGGGAACTGTGAGGGAGCCATGAGGGGCTGTGAGGGGCCATGAGGGGCCATAAGGCTCTGTGAGGGGCTGTGGGAGGCCAGGCACCCCATGGAACCAAGGGGCCATTGTCACACTGTGGAACCAAGGAGATCATTGTTGACAGTAGGGAACCTCATGGAACCAAGGGGCCACTGTGGCGCAGCAAGGCCTTGTGGAACCAAAGGGACCATGGTGACACTATGGAACCTCATGGTACCACAGGTCCATTGTTACACGGCAGCCACAGCAGGGCTGCAGAACCAAGGAGATCATTGTGACACTACACAACCTCATGGAATCAGGGCGTCCATGTTGCACCAATGAACCTCATGGAGCAAAGGGTCCGTTGTGACACTGTGGAACCAAGGAGACTGTTGTTGGCAGCCTTACAAATTTATTGGTATTAGTTAGGGTGAGTTTAGGGTTATCTTTTATAGTGCTAATTTGGAAATGGAGAATACTACAGCAAATAGCAGTGTTGACCTCCTTATCAAATGTACATGGCAAAGCATTAAGGGACACCTATTATCGTAGAAATTTGTACTAAGTAAAATAATTTACTTGTTTCTAGAAAAGGGAGGAATGAAACAGGGGATTGGAAATTTAACTCAGGGTAGAAACCAATTTTTTACTTTTTTGTTTAGTCTTTTAACTTGCATGCTCGCCAAAAGGCCTGCAGAGAGAGAACAAAGGAGACTCAAGGCAACTCAGAAAATATTGTATCTGATTTGCAGGCTGCCCAGATGAAGAAAGGAATGATGAATCTGCCTCCATGTCCTCAGAAGGCTAATTTATTATTTTAAGATACCATATTATATTCAAGAATAGTATAGTGAACTATACTAAAGAATACAGAAAGGATACTTACAGAAGGCTAAAAAGATAATAATGGAAACTCGTGACTCTTTCCAGAGCCCCAACACAGCTTGACCCTGATTGGTCAATAAGTCAAAACAAATCACATGAAACCAATGGAACAGTCACCTGTTGGATAAACAATCTCCAAACACATTCCAAAGCAGCAAAACACAGGAGAAGCAAATCAGATAATAATGGTTTTCCTTTTCCTATGAGGCTTCTCAGCTTCCTGGGAGAAAAATCCTGGGCCAAGGGATTTTTCAGAAAATGTGAATGTGGCAAGAAAGTAATGCTGGAGATAAGAAGAGGCTCCCTGCTGACCTTGAGACTGAAGCAAACAGAAAAACTGAATCTGGGTTATAAACACCACATTACAACTACATGACTGAAGAACTGCACAGGCTCATAAAATTGATAAGTTGAATAGGTATGCATATTTTTAATGCAAATGCACAGATTAGGGGATAAAGTAGACTCGGGAATTTTCAGGGGTGCTCATGTCCTTGGGGAGCATGTCCAGCAATGAAATAAATCATACCAGCTTTACATCTTTTACAAGTTGAGGAGTTTTTTTCCACAAATCAGCCACCACTCCTCACTGGGTTGCTTTGAGCCAATCATCTGCTCCTCTGGTCAGCTACACCACTTAGACCAATTCAGGCAGTGAGAGAATTCAACCAGCTTAACTAGATAAACCCATTAAACTCGTTCAATTAGATGAACCAGTTAAACCGGTTGAACCAGTTATAAACTTATTGTGGAACCATTTACATAATTTAAACCATTTAAACCAGCTGAGTTAGATCTGGTAAAATAGATTAGATTAAATTACTTAAATTAGAGAAATCAATTAAACAAGTTACATTAGACAATTCAGCCAGTCAAACCAGTTACACCAGCTGAAGATGCCAGGCCCTGGAGGACTTTGCCCCGGACTCACCACCAGGAAGTTGGTTCCATTTTATCACCAGGAAGTTGTAATTTAGGATTTTTCCAGCCAGGGGAGGGATTTCCCTGCCCCAGGACATTCCCAACACCAGCGGAGACCCAGAAGGTGCTCAGAGGGGGAGACCACAGGGAAGGTCAGGGGCTGGGGTGGAGATTCTGGATCCAGGATCTCCCTGAATCCAAGGAGTGCTGACGAGAGCCCAGGACTGAGGAAACCCCAGAGCTGAGGAGAAGATTTCAATGCTGAGCAGACCCTGGATCCAAAGAGACACTGAATCTGAGAAGATTTCAGATCCAAAGAGATTCTGGATCCAAGGAATTTCCAGAGACAGGAACAAGATCCCAGAGCTGAGAAGATTCTGAATCCAAGGAGACCCCAGTGCTGCGGAAAAGATCCTGGATTCAGGAAGAAGATTCTGGAACAGAGAGAATCTGGAGCTGAGGAGGAGACCTTGGAGTGAGAAGATTACGGATTCAAGGAGACCCCAGAGCTGAGAAAATTCTGTCTCCAAGGTCACGATCCCAGATCTGAGGAAACCCCAGACTGGAGGAGTAGATTCTGTCCCCCTGGAGCGGCCAATCACGTGCCGAGATGTGGAATTTCCTGGAGAGGGCTGTGGAGATCCAGATATCCAACAGCACCCGGAATGTCACCCTGGAGAACCCCAGGTGAGGGGAAGGTGCGGGAGGACCCCTGGGTATGTGGTGGTTTTAGTTTGAAATTGGGTGGCAAAGCTAATTGTGTGTTGTGGTTTAGGCTTGCTAATTAAGGATTTTTTTAATTGGAAGTTTTTTTGGCTGATGTACTAAAGAATGTGGTAGGTTTGGTGTTGGCTAATTACTGATACATTTAGTTTTTGTTGTGAGATAGGATTAGGAGAAAGGAAAAGTAGGTTTAAAACTTTAAGAGGGTATAAAGCAAATTTGTTAGAAGTAATTAGAAGCAAAAAAGTAGTAAGAATGAAACCTTTTAGAACACTTTTCTTCTCTACAACTTTTTTTCCTCACTGATAATGTAAAGAAATTACACTTAAGATTTTTAGTTAGTTTACGACTTTTAAAATAGTTTTTCTTTAGTTTATTGAGGGAGAGAAGTCTTTTTTTTAAGGTGATGGAGACTTTTTTATAAGAGGAAAGGAAACAGGGTTTTTTGTGGTTCTTAATTGGTTACGAACAACAGTTCTTTGTGGAATTTTGCTATGAAGAAGTTTTTGTTATTGTTATGAGCACTTTCATACCTTATTGATGGGTTATGTTGATTTATGATGATTGTTTTAAAGATGAGTTGTTTAAAAGCAAAAATTCTCTTTATTGTCTTTTTTTAAAATTATTTTTATTTTGAGAATAGAGATTTTCTTTTTTTTTTTTTTTGGAAGCATAGGACTACTCTTTTTTCTGTTTAAACTTTCTTATCGGATTACAGCTATTTTAACATTATTTTAGTATGGAGGCTTTTGTTTTATATTAATTAGAACACTTTCATCTCTTGATAGTTTTATGTGCTACAAGGAAAAAGAGTCTTTTCTCTATAGCTTATAAGAGGATTTTAGCTCCATAAACATTTGTTTATTTTAGTATGGAGGCTTTTGTTTGATATCAATTTGATACACTTTTATCTCTTGATAGTTCTATGTGCTATAAGGAAAAAGAGCCTTTTCTCTATTGCTTATTAGAGGATTTTAGCTCTAAAAAACAAGGCATTTCTTTTTCTTTCTTATTTGGAACTTCTTCTATACTGACTTTGATGACTTTATGCTGTTCTTTTACATGTTTGCATTTTGGGGTTTTTTCTCATTTGAGGGAGGATTGAGGCACTGGAAGGGTTAACATTACACTTGAATTTGACTCCATGTCCTCAGAAAGCTGATTAATGACTTTATGATATTATATTATATTATCTCAGAATCTCTGCTGGTCACAGTGACCCCGAGATGTGTTAGAAAGTCTCTTTTCCCAGCCCAGCAGTTGAAGAAGGAGTCAGAACTCTTCTATTCTTGTTCTTAAGGTTGTTTATTGGTTTTTTTATCTATAAAATTTTCTTTTACTCGCTGAGCTCTGTGTGGCAGGTCGGGTTGGAGCACCCTGCCCATCCTTGGGGCAGTGTTATCTTTTTATACAAAAACTACATGTACACTATTTACAATAACTTCTCAATACCTATCACCTATGTTAGTGAGTTTTTACTCTAAACTAATCTAAAAATGCCAACATCACTTAAAAGATGGAGGAAGGAAGGAAGGAAGGAAGGAAGGAAGGAAGGAAGGAAGGAAGGAAGGAAGGAAGGAAGGAAGGAAGGAAGGAAGGAAGGAAGGAAGGAAGGAAGGAAGGAAGGAAGGAAGGAAGGAAGGAAGAAGGAAAAAGGACAAGGCACACTTAAATTCTTCTATCTTGGGACCCTGAGCCTCCATTCTAAAAATCTCAAAAATCTATTTTTCACCCCGTGACAAACTAACTATTATTCTACTTAAACTTTCTTGGCTTGTAATTCTTCCTATAAAGGTTGGTAATTGTTTTTTCCAAGGGCTAAATCAAAGGCACAGGGGTCTTGGGCTCTGTGCCAAGGTCTCTGAGCCCCCCGGGCAGGGGCTGGAGCCCTCCAGGGCAGCCAGAGGAATGTCCTGGGTTCCCTCAATATTATATTAAAAGAAATTATATACTAAAACTATACTAAAGAAAGAGAAAGGGTACATCAGAAGGCTGGAAAAGAATGAATAATAAAAACCCGTGACTGACCAGAGTCCTGACACAGCTAGACTGGGATTGGTGATTAAATTAAAACAATTCCCATGCTGGGTAAGCAATCCTCCAAATCACATTCCAAAGCAGCAAAACAGGGAGAAGCTGAAGCTTCCCAGCTTCCCAGGAGAAGAAATCCTGGTGAAGGAATTTTCCACAAAATATCACGGTGACACTGTTTGCCTTGGTTTGGTTGAGATGGGGGTTGTGGTTGGGGTTTGCTGCTTTTTTGTTGATTGGAAAGGAAAGAGAGAGTTTTTGGGGTTTTTGGTTTTGAACGTGTGTGTTTCACAGAGTTGTGCCCAGCTTCTCAGTGGTTCAGCAGCCCATCAGTTACACAAAAAGTTTTGCATCACTTCCCTCAATTTTCCTCCCATTCCAAACCAGGACAGGGTGGTGTTGCAGACATATTTTATGAAAAATCTTTTTGTTAAGATTTTTTCTCTTGAGAAGTTGAGAGACTTCAAAAATGAAATGTAAACAATGATTATTTGCTGCTCTAGAATGCAACAAGTGCATCTTTGATTGGTCTCATGTAATTGTTTTTAATTAATAGCTAATCACAGTCCAGCTGTCTCAGACTCTCTAGTCAGTCACAAGATTTTATTATCATTCTATTCTTTTCTATTCTTTGTGAGCTTTCTGATGAAATCTTTCCTTCTATTCTTTTAGTAAGTTTTAATATATCATTTTCTTTTAACATAATATATATCATAAAATAGTAAATCAACCTTCTGAAACATAAAGTCAAGATTCTCATCTCTTCCCTCATCCTGAGACCCCTGTGAACACCACCACAGGGTGGAGTCATCAACCCACGATGGGAGCATCTCCTAGGGCTTGGTCAATCTCCTACTTGTCTCCCAGTGCTCCCAGCACCTCCCAGTGGTGCTGAGACTGTCTCCTGCTGGTTCCACCACCTACCACTTGCTCCACGACCATCTCCCGGTGGTCTCACCATCCTCCCCTGATGGC
The DNA here is from genome assembly GCF_012460135.2 of Molothrus ater. Taxonomy (NCBI): domain Eukaryota; kingdom Metazoa; phylum Chordata; class Aves; order Passeriformes; family Icteridae; genus Molothrus; species Molothrus ater. The sequence goes on from NC_071661.1 coordinate 763,918, forward strand.
ACAGCCCCGTTTCTCCTCCCCAGGACCTACTTCTACAGCGGGCACAGCTCCGTCCCCCCAGCCCCTCCGTGCCCCCAGGCTCCTATGACACCTGCCAGTTCTCCAGCCCCCTGTTCCGCGGCTCTTGTGGAGTCCTGGTCTATGAGGCCCCCACCTTCACCGTGGCCATCTTCTTCTCCAACCCCCTGGACTACAACCGCTTTGCCATGGAGCTGGGCCTGGAGCTGTCCCTGCTCAAAGCTCACCTGGGCAGGTTGGAGGACACCTACCACCGCATGTCCCAGATGAGGATGTCCTTCACCACCAACGGGACCACTGCGTGCTGCCACGTCACCCTGGACACCTGCCAGGAGCTCGTCCAGGTGAGTGTTGGCCACGTCAAGGTGACAGCCACCATGTCCAACACACGGAGATCCATTATCAGGGTGGTTCTGCAGGAGCAGGAGTGCTCAGGAAGGAAGCTGGAGAGAGGCTTCCGTGCTATGTGATAGCAAAGGGATTAATTTAGTTTTTACTGGGCTTGTGAACAGAGAAACAAGGCACACAAAAACTGCTTTTCCCAGCAAGATCAGTTGGAAGAGAAGAAGAAGACATCCGGCTCAAGAATGTAGGAATAGACAAAACAAGGACTGAATCTGGGCTTGGTGGTAATGGGTAAATTGTAATATGTAAATTGCTTACTTGTAAATCATGTGTGCCCGAATGGTTAGGAGTATCCTTTGTGTGACCTCAGGCCTGAATAAATTATGCCTTTTTAAACAAAATTAGTGTTAAGGAGTTTTGTTCCAATATTTTGGAGATTTTGTGGCAGTAAATTGGAGAGCCAGCCAGAAGATCAGCCTAGAGCTTCAATGAATCCACAGATCTCCAGCCAGCACTGAGGAATTTTCAGGGAGAAAATCAACTTTAGACCTTCAGGGACTCGAGGCAAGATCCCTGGCCTAAGTGAAGGCATCATTTAAATTGTTTTCCTTTGGGTTATTGACAAGGGATGCAAATCCCCACACAGAGTTACTGGTAAGTGTCAGAACCCAGGAAATTCCTCTGGCTGCCCTGGAGGGCTCCAGCCCCTGCCCGGGGGGCTCAGAGACCCTGGCACAGAGCCCAAATCCCCTGTGACTTTGATTTTGACCCATGGAAAAAAAAATTACCAACCTTATATGAGGATCTGCAAGCCACGAAATTCTAAGTAGAATAATAGTCAGTCATGGGGTGAAAAATAGATTTTTGGGAGTTTTTAGAATGGGGGTTCAGGAGGCAAGATGGAGGAATCTGGGTGTTGTCCAGTCTTTCTCCTTCTTCTTCTTGGTCTCCAACTTCTGCTGTGATGGTGGCACTTTTAGATTGGTTTAGAGTAGAAGCTCACTGTCTAACATAGGTGATAGGTATTGGGAAGTTATGATAAATATTGTACATGTAGTTTTTAGTATAAAAGATAACACCACCCTGAGGGTGTCAGTGTGCCTCTGTCTGTCCTGCTGAGCAGACATCGGCAGGCCAGAAGAAAGAATTTTATAGATAAGAACCAATAAACAACCTTGAGAACAAAAACTGAAGAGTTCTGACTCCTTCTTCGACCACCAGGCTGGGAAAAGAGACTTTCTAACCTATCTCGGGGTCACTCTGACCAGCAGAGACTCCGAGAGCTAAGGGGGGTTTGAGCCCCTGGGTAAGCTTATCAGGGAGAAGTTTGAGTTCCTGACCTCAGGGAGTCAGAGTTTCCCCTCTCTGGAGTTCAAGTCCCCAAGAACTATCAGGGGTTCGAGTTCCCTAGGAAATATTAGAGGTTGTCTTCGGCAGGTATTGACAGTAAAAGATTTTAAAATCACAAAATTCGGGGAGCAAGAAATAAAGTTAGGCTTAGTAGGCCCTGGGAAAATGTTAAAGGTAGGCCCTGGGAAATGTTAGACCTTGTATTTGCTAGATCATGTGAAACTGCAGCCGTGTAGTCAGTATATGATAAATGATACAATTGTTAGATGTGATTAGATATAATTATTGTTTAAAGAATCATGAGAAACTATGTTAGAGGTTTGAGGGAATCACGAGGAATCCACGCTTGGATGATATCAATGTATACAATAGAACAATGTACGTTTAATAATTAATATGTAAATTATATAACAATAGAATATAAAACATGTTCGGTCCCAAAGCATGCCAGAGTCAGATTTGGGTTTGTGTCCCCTGACACCCAGAGCTCTTAATAAAAGCACCTGCATATAATCATTCTGTGATTATGTGTTCCTGAACACTAACAGTATCAGGAATTGTTGTATCAGACCAAGATCATAATTTCAAGAAAAATCATTGTTCTGCTCTCTTGTAGCATAGGCTGCAGTCATCTTAACTTGGATGGAGGAAAGAAGAAAAAAGAAAACCACATTCTTCATTTACAACTGAAGCCTGGCCACAGCTTCATCTGGAGCCACTTTTGTGGTGAAGATTGGTTAATTCCTTTGCATTCCTCACATTCTCTGCATTCTTCTTGAACTCTGAGAGCATGTTCATGTGAGAGTGGTACCTTGATGTGAGTTTGCCAGCATATCAACATGGGGATGTCCTTGATACAAAAATTCATTTGCAGAGGGAGTGTTGAGAGTGTTGGAGCGTGACTGAGTGTTTGCAGGTGGTTTGGAGTTGCTTTGTTTTTGTGTGCCTGGCTGAGATGGCATTTGTGGGCTTGAAGCCCCCTCTTTTGTCAGTTTGAGTGATTGCAGGTTTGGCAGTCCCCTTCCTCTTCCCCTCTCCCCCCTCCATGACAAAGCTGGAAATACCATTATGACTTTCAGAAGTAATAGCTTGTATATCTGTAATTATTGAATATGGGACCAGTTTCTTCTCAAGCTAAAGTGGGAGATGATATTCCAAATTCTCCATTGCAATGTTTGTTGAGCTACTGGAAACAGACCCACTAACTAAACCTAATCCAATATTGTAATCAGTGCTGGTCAGCATACAAGCTAAACTCCCAGGCTAAGTGGCCAGAGAATGGTACCTTAGTTTATAACAACTTTTTACAGCTGACGTTGTTTTGTAGAAGAGGAGGGAAATGGAATGAATTGCTGTTATGGATGGGTAATGCCACGGCTGGCTCTTGCAATTAAAGGATGGATATTATGTGAATGTTAAGAGAAGTTTTATTGATTTCTGGTTATGTTCTTGTGATTTGTTGTTTAGATGTCTTCTCTTCTCTCCGCAGTCCCCTTCCCTCCCAAATTGTTGCCCAGGGAGGGTCTTGCTAGCCAGGACAGATGGAGGGAGGGTGAGTACCTGTACCCCTGGCATGGGGCATTTGGGAGGAGGCAAAGCTGTTACCAGGAGGGGTGGCATGACAACACCTGGCTGTTGGAATCCTGCATGCTGAGAATTTTAAACTTTCTGTGCTGAAAGGCACAGACTCGCAAGAGAACACTGCATTTGACCTGGGGCTGTGGAGAAAGCTTCCAAAATTGATTAATAGCACTGGGATTATGGGTGCATAGTTGGATTTACAATTAAATATAAAAAAGAAATATTGTTCCTCCTTGATGCTATTCAACTGCCCAGAGAAGTGGCTGCACTACACCACAAAGCACAACACCAACAAGGGGATTCCCAAATTCCTACAGGGAACAGATGTGCAGATAAAGCTGCACAAGAGGTTGCACAACCTGGTGTTAATACCTGAGAAAGCCATTTCTCTTCCAGAAGTTAGCCCTGGATATTGTCAAGCAGATTTAAAATTAGCTACTTCTCTAAAAGCCCAGAATAAAGAGCAGAATGGCTGGTAACTCCCAACAATCCTGTCAGAGTCCCACCACAACTGGTGTTGCAAATTCTCAAGAGAAACACCAGCAAACCCACTGGGATTTCAATGCTATGGTGAGTAGTCTGCGGGCTCAGACACCCAGTGCTCTTATGACAAAAATTGTCAAGTCTGTTACAGAAAAATGCCTGATATGTCTTTAAAATAATCCTTTGAACTTGTAAAGGCCACCTTCAGATATCACTAAAAGAGGAAACACTCCCAGAGGTCACTGGTAAATTGATTTTTGAGCTACCATGCTGTGGTGGTTTGACAGGAAATGTGTTTTCTGGGATGCTGTGTTTTGGGCCAATGGATGTTCAGGCTTTAATATTGGCATTTAACCTGGCCATTGGGACATTAGACACGCCTCTGAGAACACGGGGTTAAAAGCAGAGCTCTCCCTTGGGAGGGTCCTTTTGGGTTTCCGGCGGGAAAGAGTTCGGGGAAAAGCCATGAGGCCGGGAGAGGTGGGCCTGACCCCGGGGGTGGAAGGGTGGAAGAGAGAAAGAGAGAAAAAGAGAGAGACGGTGCCTGGGACTGTAACCTTGAGACTGGATAAACATGGGCCTGTGCTGGCAGCACGGCTGGGAAGGGGAAAAGGGGGGGGGGGTGCAGCCAGCCACTTGTAGGAGCTTTTAACCCCTTTTTGGAGAATGAGAACTTTACAGATCATTGACCTCTCCTAGAAGATAGAGTGGAAGATGAGGAAGGAAATGTGCAAGTGTGAGAGAGGTCTGGGTGAGTGAGAGATAGTGGAAGAATAGAGAAGGATCCTAGTGGGAAGAGATGATGGAGTAGCTTTTGCTGGACTCTTTTTGTATAGCCATGGACAGAACCATGTTCCTTGTGACACAGAGACTGCATTCTAGGGGGAGGCAATGGCCACAGAACCAAGAGGGTTCAGTGTTGGTGCCCCTCGGCCCCAGGGGGTGAAAAAATATGGGGGGGACAGGTGTCCCAAAGGAGAGACTGTGCCTTTTTTGGATTGGGACAGAGCATCCTTAAAAAGACAACCCTAGAAGCAGCTCTGGTCTGTGTTCAGTACTTAGAGCACTGGACATGAAAAGGAAGAGGTCACGACGGCAGATGTACTCCGGGCGGTGCCACAAGTGACACAGAAACACACGAGGCTTCAGCTGTGTTTCCAGGGGAAGCCCATGGTACAAGAAGGACTCCTCTCCTCTTGGCGAACTGAGGATTGATTGTCTAAAAGGCAGTGCTAAACCGAGAGTTAGTGATTTGAGGAATAGATGTATTGTGTTGGGAATTTGGTGGGGGGAGGAGGAAATGCATTTGTGAGGTTTTCATTTTCCCTGTGTGTGTTCCTTTTATCTATAGTTGTAGAGTAGTTAATAAAGTTCTGTTTTCTTTTCTTTCCTAAGTAGGAGCCTGCTTTGCTTATTCCTGGTCACATCTCACAGCAGAAACCAGAGAGAAAATATCTTCATAGAAGCACTAGCATTGTGCCAGTGTCAAACCATGACACTCCCCTTTCTCAAATACTTCCATTGCCGTGTTCCCCCACACAATGATGTCATCAATGTACTGCAAGTGCTCTGGAGCCTCACCCTTTTCCAGTGCAGCCTGGATCAGTCCATGGCAGATGGTGGGGCTGTGCTTCCACCCCTGGGGCAGTCAGTTCCAGGTGTACTGCACAGCCCTCCAGGTGAAAGCGAACTGAGGCCTGCATTCTGCTGCCAGAGGAATGGAGACAAACATGTTAGCAATGCCAACAGTGGCAAAGCACTTTGCTGCCTTGAACTCCAGCTCGTACTGGAGTTCCAGCATGTCCAGCCCAGCAGCGCTCAGTGGTGGAGTCACTTCATTCAAGGCATGATAGTCCACAGTCAATCTCCATTCTCTGTCAGACTTGTACACAGGCCAGATGGGGCTGTTGAAGGGTGAGTGGGTTTTGCTGACCACCCCTTGGCTCTCCAGCTCACGGATCATTTTGTGGATGGGGATCACGGTATCTCGATTCACCCAATACTGCCGGCGGTGCACTGTCGAGGTGGCAATTGGCACTCGTTGCTCTTCCACCTTCAGGAGAGCTACTGCAGATGGGTTTTCTGATAGTCCAGGCAAAGTGTTCAACTGCTTGATGTTCCCAGCCTCTACAGCAGCTATGCCAAAAGCCCATCTGAGTCCCTTTGGATCATTGTAACAGCCATTCTGGAGGAAATCTATGCCCAGAATACACGGGGCCTCTGGGCCAGTCACAATAGGATGTTTCTGCCACTCCTCCCCAGCCAGGCTCACCTGGGCTCCCAACAGGGTCAATTGCTGTGATCCCCCCGTCACCCTGGCAATGGAAACAGGTTCTGTCCTCACATGTCCCGATGGTATCAGGGTACACTGCGCACCAGTATCAACTAAGGCATCGTATTTTTGTGGTTCTGATGTGCCAGGCCATCGGATCCACACTGTCCAGAAAATCCGGTTTTCCCGTATCTCTTCCTGGTTAGAGGCAGGACGCCCCCTAGCCCTGGTTATTATTTCTTTCCTGGGCATACATGGTAGAGGTACCTTCCAGGGGATCTGATGGATCATACTCAGCAGCTCAGTCATGGGAGGTTGAGGCTACCTTCACTTTACTGGAATTCCCTCGATTAGTGTTTCCCTCCTTGAGCTGATGCACCCGTGCTGCCAGGACAGAAGTGGGTTTCCCATCCCACCTTCCCATGTCTTCCCCATGGTCACGCAGAAAGAACCACAGGTCAGCCCGTGGGCTGTACCCTCTCTCTCTAGCTGGGGAACGTTGGGCTCTGACTCTGGGGCCTGTGACTCACACTGGTGCAATGTGGGAACTGTTCCTCCTCATCTCCCTCATCTCCTCTCTGAGTTCTTGGACCACGGCAGAGACATGAGCCTGCATTGGGCCATTGATCACACTCTCATAATTTCTAAGCTTGTTGCCAACAGAACCCACTGTCTCTCGTTTGTTATTGGCATTAATCGTTGCAATGAAGGTGGTGTATTGAGCTGGCCCCAGATTTGCCAGACTCCACAACATTTGCCCTGTGCACCTGACCTTGTTGGGGTCATGATCATGCTGTCCATCCCTCCCAAAGAGTACCTCCAATACTGCCACTTCTCTCAGCTGTTGGATCCCTTCCTCAAGAATCTTCCAGTGCATTCTATGGTGCTGGTCCTGCATTCTCTCCCTGTGGACAAACCTCTCTCTGACATTCATTAAAAGCTGTTCCCAGAGGGAAAGGGACCTTGGCTCCCTTACAAAAATCAGATTCATACCTGAGTCCTGGGTCAAGGGTCCCAAATTCCTTGCCTCACCACCATCCAGCTGGACACCTGTACCCATAAAGTCCCAGACCCAAAGTAGCCAGGTTGTATAAGCCTCACGTCCCTGTCACACAATGTCTTTGTGCAGATTACGGAGACTTTCGTACGTCAGGGACTCGGTGATGACCTCAACTGTTGCCTCTTCTGGGCGTTGTGAAGGCTCTCCTTTCATATCCTCATCTGGGTGCTCTGATTTCATCTTAGATCTCCTTGTTTCCACCAGGGCGACTGCTGCTGGCTGTGACTGCCTTTGCAGTTCAGCTGGAACCTGGACAGTTGTAACATGTGTGGGTTCCACTGCTGCACCATCAGACTCTCCCTCTTTGAGGCAGGGGGATGGCTTTTCACCAGCTGTGGAAATGTACTCCTTCATCATCTGGCCCATCTCTTTCATTAGAACCCTCATCCAGCCTGGGTGGTTCATTTCTGAGGTGGGCTGTGGGGCAGGGTCAGGCTCTGGGGCAGCAGCAATCCTTGTCTCTGGGGTAGGTGTCAGTGTGGTTATCCAGGTTAATCTTCCCTTATCTCTGAATGCTAAATGTAGCAGGCCTATCAGCAACGCTGAGCACTGTATGATATCATTAGCATTTAGAGTGGATCTGAACCCTTTGAAAACTGGTGGGGCAGACCCAAAGAGCTGGGTGAAGGGCTGGGAAAAAATTTGCCCCCGTGTCATTTCCTCACAGTAAGGACCATTATTAAAGTAACCCCAAAACCATACACTTAGTGTGTGATAGCTCTGAATCCATGTGCCTGCCTTCCAGAGGAAGTTAAAAATCCATGAATTCCTCACCTCATTAAGCCATAAAGCAAACTGGATAACAGCCAGGGCAGCCTTAGTTTGGTTAGCCTGTGTTCCCAGGGATTGCCTGGGTGCTCCTGATGGGGCAGAAGGAAGAGCTCCAGGCCCTCCATGAGGGTGATGAGGGCAGTGGGCTGTCAGCGGGGGCTGGCTGGGGGAGCTGCAATGCCTGGGCAGGGAGCTGCAATCCCTGCCCCGGCTGCGGTGGGCTTTGCTCCCTGTGTGGACCAGGGGTGGTGTGGGCAGAGCACACAGAGATTTCAGGCATGTGGGCAGGGGGATTCATGGCCAGCACCTTGCAGCTGATCCCCTTGGCCTCTCCTCTCTTGCGGCCATGGCAAGAGCTGGGTGGGATGGCTCTGGCAGGAAGGTCTCCTTGGATTCCTGCACATCCACGTTCTGACCGTGGCTCTGTTCCTCTCTCTTCCAGCCCTTCGAGCCCTGAGTGAAGACAACAGCCCCTCCTGCATAAGCACATTTGTTCAGGTGATGTTTGAGGGAAGAGCTGCAGAACTTTCATCTGCTGGCTCAGAAGAACCAGTGTCTCTTTAAGACCTCCAGATCCCTTAGAAGGTGAGACCACCTGGAGACCAGAGGGGATCAGCTGGAGTTCCAGGCACAGCTGATGACTGGCAAAACTGAGCCTGTGGGAAGCTCCCATGGCTCCTGCCTTCTCCCTCCCTGTTGACAGCTCCCTCCCTCCAGCCCTCAGACCCTGCCCATCCCCTTTCTTCCCTCCCAGCTCATCCCTCTGCTTCGCCTTCCATTAATAAACAGTTTGGCTTCTTTGCTTTACCTGCATCTCTGTGGAGCTGGAGCAATGCAAATCCAGAGCCCTGAGACACACAGGCCCCTAATGCCATCCTCTCCACGCCGTGTTTTGTGCACAGACACAGAGGAACGAGGGCAGGTCAGGCTGGAAAGGTTCCTGTGCTCAAGGTGCAGTTCCACAACACTGTGGAGTTACAGATCTTGCTGAGCACCTCGGAGCCCCTGGATTTTGGAAGAGCAAACCTGAGGATGCTCTGAACCCAGCTGAGAGGGATTCTATGGCAAGCATCCAAGGAGGGCAAAGGAGCTTGGAATGCTGGAAGTTTTCAAGAATAGCTTCCTGAAAGCACAGCAGTGCTCCATCCCTGCACAGGATGAGGAAGAGGGCAGAACCAGAGACCATCCGGGCTTAGCAGGGAGCTCTGGGTGTGCCTAAGGGCAAATGAAGCAGCAGCACGGTGCCCGAGACTCGGACACGTGGCCGTGCTGGTGCCCAGAGCGCTGTCAGGCAGTGCCGGGATCCTGGCTGTGGTTCTGGTCCCCACAAGTGAGGAATGGCAGCCCCAGGCTCAGAGCCAGTCAGAAAGCCAACCAAGGGAGAGCAGAGGGAGGGCACCCTTCTAGTTTCTCTTGGGCATGGCCGCAAATCAACCCCTGCTGCTTCTTCCTCCGCCTGTGTTTGGGCTGTGCTGGTGGCAGAGCCAGCCAGGTTGTGCTCTGTGTTCCAAAGCCTGTTGGGAGTGGGCATGAAAAGCGCTGTGTGCACAGCAGAGAGTCCCGGAAGGTGCTGGCAAGAGCGTCCTGTGGGGACAGGACCCTGGGCTCTGGCTGGGAACTGCCTGGTTTTGGTGCTGTGAGCACAGGCAGGAGCTGAAGCAGGGGAAGAGGCAGCGGGCAGCTTGTGTTTGTAGAGGGCCTGGGGCTGCACCTCTGAACCTGCACCTGGACACACACTTGGGGGAATACGAGCTGGAGCTGGAGTGCCTGTCCTGAAAGGACCTGGAGTCATTCAGCCTTGCCAGCTTTTCTTAAGGGTGTGTTGGTGTTCCCCAGGAAAGCCACACATTTGGGGAAATGCCTTTGGAGGAAAGGGGCTTGCTTCTCAAGGAAAGTGCTTCCCAGGGAGCTCCCAGTGAGGCAGGTGCGAGTGTCCCCCTTTGTCTCTCTGTGCTCCTTTCAGTCCTTGAGGCCCGTTGCACTTGGCAGAGGAGCAGGGCAAGGGAGAAGGCTGTGAAGAGCAGGTTTGGCATCCGCCTGGACCTGCGGAAACCAACCCAAGCACCTGAAGCAGGGTGTGTTCCCCTGCTTTGGACAGAGGGTGAGCAGGAGCATCTCTGTCCAGCCATGAGCCCCAAAGCTCTCTGTGAGAGCTGTCAATTAAAAGGCCTTTGCACACACACTTTTCACATCTTTCCAGTCTGCTGTGTTTCAACTCTTGGCAAAATGCATTTGCCTCCTGCTTGGTGGGAGCTGCTGTGGCCCAGGGCCAGCACAGAGCTGGGATGTGTGGGCCAGGCAGCGTGGAGAGCCTTGGCTGATCTTGGTGTGTCCCTGGCCTCAGAAAAGGCCTCCCAAGGTGTCCTGCTCATTGGCTCTCTCTGTGCATCTTGGAGAGAACAAGGTGGGCATTTCTGGCAGCTGGGCATCAGCAGGCCTCAAAATGGGGGCGTGTGGTGGAGTGAGCCCAGCTGAGATCCCCTGAGACGAGCCCAGTGCTCCTTGCTCCTCTCTGCTGACCCGGGAGCGTTTGTCTGCTTTCGGGATGGCCCTGGCTGTGTCAGGGCTGCTGCGTGGACACGAGACAGCCGCTCCTGTCCCGCTGGGTCCCAGCAGTGCCTGGCAGCAGCCCTGCATCCACGTCAGGATGCTGGCCAAGAGAGGCCCTGGGAGCTGAGGCAGCTGATTTGAAGCTTTTGCAGATTCACACAGGGCATGGCCAGCAGTGTTCCCTCAGGATACAGCAGTGCTGAGGCGCCTCCCCAGAGCTGCCTGATTCTGCCCACTCTTTCTGGCACCAGTTGCTTTCCTGTGGGATGTTCTACCTCCCCCAAGAGTGAAGAGGGAGCTGGAGAAAGAGCTGGCCAGGCTGCTCTGGATCCTTTCCCAGCAGCCCTGGCTGAGTGGAGCAGTCCGAGCTGAGCGCAGAGGTGCCCATGGAACAGCCGTGCCCAGGAAGGCTCGCTGGGAAGGGTGATCCAGGAACCACAGGCCTGGCAGCCTGAGCTGCCACCGGGGAAGGCCTTGGAGCAGATCCTCCTGAGTGCCATCCCACGGCACGTGCAGGGAACCAGGGTGTCTGCTAGAGGGTGGGAAAGCTCTGCAGAGGGACGGGCACAGCTGGGGCTCCTGGCGGGGTGTTGAGGGCTTCTGTGTTGGAATTTGGGGGGTTGGTGTTGGTGGGGTGTTGGGGAAGGATTTGTCTGGAAGGTGAGAGGTCTGGGCTGCAATTTGAGTCAGTTTGAAGGCAGCATCTATGCTTTGGCACAGCTTTGGTTATGGAGGGCAGAAAGAATATCTGTGACTATTTCTATTCATGGTCCTGTTTCACCTGCAGGGAACAAGAGGGGAGAGCTGTACTTTATTGGCCACTTAGATATCTGTACTGGGGGAGGATCAGCCCTTTTGCCATCTACTCATTTGCTTGGGTTACTCTTGTAACACTGAGTGGTCTTTCATTCCTTGAGAGCTTTTATTCCTTAAGAAAATTAGGAGATTATAATCCCTTCATCAAAATCCATTTGCAAATCAAAGAATGATCTTCTTTTTGGCTCTCTGTAGTGTTATGTTTTCTAAAGTGACATTCAATGGATGATAAGGCAAATGAGTTGCTGCTTCAGCATGGGACACAAACTTGTAGACCAGTCACATTCTCAGGCCATCCCAATAAATTTGGGAAGTTTGCAAATTTTGGAACTACTTGAGTTGAGCAATGGGAAGTACAACTTTCCTGAAGTGTGGATTCCTTAATGCCAGATTCTTCTGTGTCTTCATGGCCAAGATGTTTTTGTGGTGCAGGAAATGACTTCAATGAGAAAATAATTCCAGCATGGAGTAAGAGCTTCTGACAGAGACCAAGTGTTGCCAGCAGTTGCTGCAGGTGCTGCTGCCATCAGCCCCCAATGCATGTGGGCTTTGGCTCCCTGTGGCACAGAAGCCCCCCGCGAGCACAGGTCTCTGGGGCAGGAGACGGGCACCAGCGCTGCCAGGGCTCGGGGGTGGCAGCTCTGCTTGGGCAGGGACTCTGCCACAGCTGCTGCTGTCAGCGCTGCCCGGGCCCCAGGGCTCAGAGCAGCATTCGTGCCCTGGCCCACACATTCCTTGTCTGTGTCACACCCGTAGATTTAGGATGGCCACCGGCCAGGTGGTGTCCCAAGGAGGCCGTGCCAGCTTCCCTGGAAGGCCCCGTGCCCTTCCCAGCGCGGCTGCGTCAGCAGCCCTGGGGCTCCTTCTGCTGCCCTGAGCCCGCAGAGCAGGGCAGCGTTTGCTGATGCTCTGAGCCCTTCCTAAAGATCCTCTGGGGCTGCCTTAGACACCTGGGGCCAGGCATTCCGTCCAGCCTGGGCCACTTTGGCTGGCCTGGGGGCGGCCCCAGGGCAGGGGGCAGTGTGTGCAGGGGCCCTTTGTGACACGCTGCAGCACGGTCACTGTGGCATAGAACGGGTGTCCAAGGGCACTTTGTGACACGTGGGAAATAGAAGCTTGCCCGGCTGCTGGGAACAGGCAACGGGGCAGAACGGGACAGAGCGGTGCCGTGAGGAGCCCCCGCACAGCGCCCTCCTTCCTGTCTGACCCGGAGCCTTTCCCAGGCGTTATTCCTGCAGGTGACCTCGAGGCCAGACCACAGGACTTGCTGACCTGTGGTCTCCCTGAGGCTTCTCTTCTGCAGGAGCCTTCGAGGCCAGACCCCAATCCTTGACAGGAGTCTCCTGTCCTTGTGGCAGGAGCCCTTGAGACCGAGCGCAGGACTTGCCGTCCTGCAGCCTTCCTGAGGCTTCTGTCTTGGAGGTGCCTTCCAGGCAGCACTTGGTGACTTGGAGCTTTTGCAAGGCATCTCACCTGCAAATAGCCACAAATCCAGTCAGAGATATGGAGCAGAGACCCCCGAGAGTGCCCAAGCTGGCCTGGGTGGAGGAGGAGGAAGAAGGCCCTGCAGCTGCCCCAGCACAGGAGACCGAGGAGGTGTTGCCGTTCCAGCCACTGCAGGAGGGTGAGTGGCAGAGCTGGTCCACAGGGTTGGCGTCTGCAGCCAGCTTGACCCCATGCCATGCCATGCCATGCCATGCCATGCCATGCCATGCCATGCCATGCCATGCCATCCTATCCCCTGGGGAAATGCCCATGCACAGAAGAGGGCCTAGGCAGACACCCTGCAGTGGCCGCGCTCCATCCCCTGGGCCATCCCGGGGCTCTCCCTGCCTGGGCAGCGCAGGGCTGGCCTGTGTTCTCCAGCCTCTCCCGCAGCCCCTCAGCTCTGGCTGCGCTTGCTCTTTGCCAGATGCAGCCCTGGAGCACACACAAGAGAAGGAATCCAGCCGTGGCCTCTTCCGCAGCACAGCGCAGGTACCTGCAGCCACCCCCACCTGGGCTGGGCCTGCTGTCCCTGCTCAGCCCAGCACCGTGTGTGCAGCACTCCATGCAACATCCCCGGCTTCCTGCCCTTCTCCTACAGTTCATCTGAAAATTCATCAAGAGTATGCAGGAGGAAGAGACCATCGCCATGGGCGCTGGGCTCAGACCATACTCGCCCATCTTCAAAACCAAGCCCAGCGCTGCCCTCCTGTGTATGCTTGTAGAGGAAGGTTTTTACTATCCAAACCAAGTAAGCAGCCTGTGGGCAGGGTTTGATCCTCCCAGGAATTGCTTGGCCTCCCAAGCCACACATGCTGGTTGCTGTGAGCCTTTGAGGCCACATGGCAGTGCGCTGGGAAGGGAAGCACTTCTCTGGGCAAGCTGGGAACATTGCTCCCCCTGGCAGCTTTCCAAGTCTCCCTGTGCCTTCTCCAGGTGCCTGCCATGGTGAGGTTCATCCACCAGTGGCTCCTGGTCAATGATTGTGCTGAACCCAGGCTGGACGAGGCCCTGCTGGATCTGACGGAAGCACAGCCAGATGACGCAGTCCTGACGCTGCTGCGTGTGGCCCCGTCCTGTGACAGGTATGGGGCCCACCTGCCCAGAGGGCTCAGGCCTCCCCAGCCCATCAGCCTGTACAGCCTGCCGCAGGTGTCTGAGCAACAGAGACTTCCAGGGCCCTCTGGATGCTGCCTTTGCCAGCCCTGGCACGTTAGCCCCTGAGCCTGCTGCCATGCTCCCTCCCTGCCCCTCAGGGCTCTGTCCCCAAAGGCCTGGGCTGCCTGGCTGCTGCTGGCCAGGGCCAGTGGGCAGAGGCAGAGCTGGCAGCCAGCTCAGCTCCCCACGGTGCTGTGGCTGAGACCCCCCTGAGACAGAGCTCTGACCCCGCAGAGCTGCCATGGCCATGTGGAAGACCATCATGGGCTCAGCCAGGACTGCCGAGCTGGCACAGCTGATCCTCCTGGATGTGCTGGGGAGCTGGCCAGAGCACAGCACGTGCACCTCCGATGGGGACCAAATGGGTGTCTTTAACCTGGCTGTGAGTTTCTGCAAGTGGCCTTTGCTGGCCCCAAGGCCGCCTCTCCAGAGCTCTCCATCCTCCTTCCCCCACTGCATCTGCCTGCCTCAGGCGCTGGCCTGAAACCTGGCCCAGGGGCAGCTTCAGGCCCAGCAGGCCCTGTGCTCCCCCTGCCAAGGTCTCTGCGGGCCTCTCCCTGCCACGCTCGGGCCCTGCCACACGGACGCCTGGGCACTGAGCGCTGTCTCGGGGGCCTTTGTCCGTTGCAGGCAACCGTGGTGATGTGGAAGATCCTGCAGGTGCCCTGTCTGCCACGTATATTGAAGGTGTATTTCCCCCGCCTATTTGTGCATCTGCTCTCCCAAGTGTTCTTTAGCACTCTGGATATGCCAGAGGAGGTTGATGCCTTCTGGAAGGGATGCCAGCAAGAGCACGGCCTTGCCACCAGCCCCAACAGGTGCTCCATCCCACTCCTCCTGTCCCTGCCACGTGGCCTGCCAAGGAGCCAGTGCTGCCAGCGTGACCTGGCCTTTGCTGTGCACACAGGTTTGCAGTGCGCACCCTGAAGTCCCTGCTCTGCCTTCTCCGCTGTGAGGATGTGGTGGTGGCAATGGAACGCAGGTGTGGCTGGGACACGCTGCTCTCCCTTGACACCCACCACTTTGCCGTGGCTCTGCTGGCCAGGTGAGAGCCCCTTCTCCCCACTGCCTCTGACATTTGTGCTCTGTGCCCGGGATGTCCTACAAAGTTTCCATGGTCATGGGCCTTGTCACTGCGGGACAGCCAAGCAGACTGGAAAAGGCTGGGAGAGGAGGGTGCCCATGAGAAACCAACTTCCAAGTGGCCCAGGTCCCCTAGCTGGAAGGGCGGTGGGGCAAGATGAGAACTCTGTGAGTCACTCCTGGGAGAGATTTGCCCCACTGGCTCAGGGTCTTGTTTCCGTTTTCCTCTTTTTAGAGAAATTTCCCATTCAGCCCTACACTTTTGTTCCGGGATTGCATTCTACCTGCTCGCCATGCTGGGCCAAGAGATGCCATCCTGGGA
The DNA here is from genome assembly GCF_012460135.2 of Molothrus ater. Lineage (NCBI taxonomy): Eukaryota > Metazoa > Chordata > Aves > Passeriformes > Icteridae > Molothrus > Molothrus ater. Next base: position 779,212 of record NC_071661.1, read on the forward strand.
TTTCCCTGCCCTGGCATTCCTTGTGGAGGTGAGCCTCAAGGCCAGCGCTGCCTCCCAGCTCTCTGCACTCTCGTAGGCACAGCTGCCAGAACGGTGCCCGTGCCCTGTGCTGCTGCCTGGGCTCAGCCCTGTGCGGTTCCGGGCTCCTGCCGGCCGGCTCCCTGTCACTGCCCTGTGCCTTTCAGGTCCTCGAGTGCCTGGACTTGAGGGAATGCAGTGACAGTGTTCTGCAGATCATGGCACAGAACCTGCAGAGCGAGCACAGGGCCAGGCGTTACTTGGCACTCAGAGGCCTGGTAGTGCTGGGCAAGAATCCCTTGATGGTGAGAAGGGGGCAGTGGCTGAAGCCGTGCAGGCAGCGTGGGGCCGGGCAACGCTGTCGCTTGGCCTTGCCTGGGCTCGGGGCGCTGGGGCAGCTGCTCCCAGCTCTCCTGCCTCCCGCTTCAGCTGCCCCAGTGCTTTGGGACAGGCCTTTGGCCTCTGGGCCCTGCGGCAGCAGACTGGCCTTTCACAAACTTGTGTTCTGCACAGGCTGAAAAAATGGGGAGCCTGACCCAAAGTGTTGTGGAGCTCCTGCAGGAAAATGATAGCCACATGATCAGGATGACCATTCTTCTACTCCGATATTTGCTCCTGGATATTGGGGGTGCCCCAATAGCCACCCCCATTGCCCTGCAGCTGGCTGAGGCGCTCCTGCCACTCTTTGACCACGTAAGGCTCTGTGCCCACAGCCACAGCCACCGGCTGCTGCCCGGACACTTGGTGCCCTGTGCAGATGCCTGTGCCCTGGGGGGCCTGAAGCAGCTGATGCTGAGGTCTTTTGACCTTCCTCTCCTACAGGATGATATCCGGGTGCAGCTCAGCTCCATGTGTGTCTTTCAAGAGATGCTGGACTTATTAAGAGAAGATGGAAGAAAGGCCCTGAAGTGCCACGTGCGCCAGAGCCTGGTCCCACTCTACTTCCACTGCCATGATGAGAATCAGATTGTTGCTGAGGTGAGGACCTGTGGCCACCTGCTGTCCCCCTGGCAGGGGACTGGGCTGCCTCCTGCCCTGGCACCTTGTGGGCTGCAGCCTCCTCCAGGCTGTGGCACTGGGATGCTCCTGTGCCCTGACCTGTGCGGCCAAGACCGCGTCTCTGCTGCTCTCCAGGCCTCCCGGGAAATGCTGCATTCTGCAGCCAGATTCCTGAAGAGGAGGAATCTCGAACAAATGCTCCAGGTGGATCAGACATGGAGGTTTGGCGAGTGCATGGTAAGAGAAGCCGAGAACGCCCAGGCTCAGCCTGGAGAAGGCCCCTGAGGCGGTGCTCAGTGTATGGGGCCGGGCAGCTGTGCCCCTGCCCGCTGCTGCAGCCAGAGGCCGTGGGGGCTCTTCTCCAGGCTCCCGTGGGCCCGAGCCGGGTGCCCATGGAGCCCCAGCCTGGCGGGCCTGCGGGCCGGCACAGCGGCTCCCCGGGCAGCAGCCGGCCCTCTGCCCCTGCCCTCGGGAGCCCTTGGCCAGCGGCTGCTGGCCGCGCCTCAGGGCTGTGCGGGCAGGGGAGGCCGGGGCTGGGGGCGGGCAGCGCCCGGCCCAGGGGCGGAGCCCGCGCCAACCCTTCCCTCCTGCCGCTCTCTGCAGCTGGCAGAGGACAGGAGCCGAGCGGCCGAGCACCTGCGCCGGGCCCTGCATTACCTGCAGAGCCCACAGGAGCCCCTGCGAGAGGCGGCCATCAGGTTCATGGGTGAGTCACGAGCCCGGGCTCCCTCCCCGGCCCGGCCCGCCGCAGCTTGGCCCCGGCCCCGCCTGCTGCCCCGGCAGCGCCAGCCGGACCCGGCGCCATGGAGCCCCGCCTGGGCTGGGCATTGCTGCTGCCGCCCTCTGGCAGCCATGCCCTGGGGCGGCAGCGTGCGCGAAGGGCCGGGCTGAGCCCTGCCGGGCCAGCAGCCCGTGTGGCCACAGCGCCGGCAGCGCCGCTGGCAGGGAGCTGTGCTGCTGGCGCCATGACAGGCTCTGTGTTCACAGGCATGGCCGGGCGGCACCTGAGGGGGCAGCAGCAAGAGCTGCAGCTGATCTGCACTGGTGAGTGAGGCCAGCGGGCTGGCAGCAGGGGCTGCCGGGGGTAGAGCTGCAAGCCCTGCCCCAGCTGCGGAGGGCTTTGCTCCTGGGGGTAGAGCACACTGAGGTTTCAGGGCCACGTGGGCCATTGGTGGCCAGCAGCTTCGGGCTGATCCCCTTGCTCCCTGCTCCCTCCTGGCCATGGCAAGAGCCGGCTGGGATGGCCCTGGCAGGGGGCTCTCCTTGGCTCCCCGCAGATCCGGCATCTGACCGTGATTCTGTTTCTTTCACTTGCAGCCCTGGAACGCCTGACGGAGGACATGAGCAGTGCCGTGTCAGAGCTGGCACTTGAAACACTGCATGTCCTCCGAGCAACCGCCAGTGGGCGATATTCCATCTTCCAGAGGCTGCACGACCAGCTGCACAGGGCATGGATCACTCGGCCTCGTCTCTCACGGCTCGGCTGGCTGCACTGCTGGAGCTCTGAGGAGAGCTGATCCGGGAGGCTCTCTTTGCTGGGGCAGCCTGAGCCAGTGGGGATTTTTACTTTTCTTTAAGATTTTTCTTTTCTTCCATTCTATTTTTTACCCTATGTAACTATATACCATGTTATAATATACACACTCCCAGGATATTTTCTTTGCTGCCCAGGGTCCGTAGGGCATAGGGAAAGTGGAGAAAAGCCTGCTTCTACTTAGCATGCTGCCCATGCATGCAGTGCTGCAGGGAAAATGGCCAGAAGCCCCTTGGCCTGTGGTGGTTCTGCTGAAGCCTTTGTGCTGCCCACAGAGCGGCTGGGCAGGGGCCGGAGCTGCGGGGATCCCTGCCAGAGCGGTGCCTGGAGATGGCCACAAGCCCTGTTCCAGGCAGGAAGCGCCATCCGTGGCCTCCTGCCCGTCTGCTGCTGCCTGCCTTGCTGAGGGCTCCCAGGTGCCTCTTGCTGGGGCTGCTCTGGAGCTGCTGCGGGGCTGCGGCGCTGCTGCCGGGCAGCTTGGCCGGGCTGGGGCAGGGCCTGAGGGGCTGGGACGCTGGCAAGCCCTGAGCAATGGGGCTGTCAGAGGCCACAAGCAGCCCCCTGGCAGCCGCCTTCTTCCTGCCAGAGGTTACTTGCAAGACACATCCCGGGCACTCTGCAACTAACAGCATCAGTGTTGTTGGAAAGCCAAATGCAGGGAAATGTCAGACCTTTGGTCTTGTCAGCAAAGCTTAGAATTAAACACAGCATTTGATCTGAGACCTTGGAAAGGGCTTCCGAACTCAGGTGCTAGAAGCCAGAATGCGGATTTCTAGTTTCTAGCAGAGACACGGGGAGGAAAGTTGAAGTGGAGGAAATTTTAGAGTTTTAGAGTTCCAGATCTAGAAAAAATCAAAGTAGTTACAACAGTAAAAAGGAAATTTAGGATGCAGTGCTGTAGGTTTGTTGCGTCATGGCATGATTGGCTAAGGAAGCTTCCACTGTAGCATGATGTGGGAACCCAGGAAATTCCTCGGGCTGCCCTGCAGGACTCGAGACCCTGTCAGAGGGCTCAGAGACCTTGGCACAGATCCCAAGACCCCTGTGCCTTTGATTTAGCCCTTGGAAAAAACAATTCCCAACCTTGTATGAAGAATGCAAACCACAAAATGAAAGGGAATTTATCACAGAGTGGAAAAATAGATTTTGGGGCTTTTTAGAATGGGGCTTCAGGGGGCAAGATGGAGGAATCTGGGCGTGTCCAGCCTTTCTCCTTCTTCTTCTTGGCCTCCATCTTCTGCTGTGATGTTGGCACTTCTAGACTGGTTTAGAGTAGAAGTTCACTGTCTAACGTAGATGATAGGTATGGGAAAGTAATTGTAAATATTGTACAGGTAGTTGTTTTTAGTATAAAAAGATAACACCGCCCCGGGGGAGGCAGAGTGCCTTAGCCTGTCTTGCTGAGCAGACCTCGGCAGGACAGGAGAAATAATTTTATAGATAAGATACAATAAACAACCTTGAGACCGAGAAATGAAGAGCTCTTACTCCTTCTTCGACCACCGGGCTGGGAAAAGAGACTTTCTAACTTATCTCGGGGTCACTCTGACCAGCTAGAGACCCCGAGAGCATGAGTCCCTAAGAGGAAATATTGAAGGATTGGCTTCAAAACATAAATATCCTTGTTGGCCGTGTCTTCTTGGCCAAGAAATCCTTCAAAGCTCTTGGAACTAAATGTCTTGCGGCCCTGTGAGCCATGCGGTGGAGATGGGAGCCAAACTCACCCTTCCTGTCTATGTAGAAGAGAAGAAAAAGCAATAGCATCATCTAAAAAATTCAGAGGTCCGCTCTCTAGCTCATTCCAAACTCCTTCAACTCGCCCAAAGTGTGATTTAGCTACAAACACATGACAAGGACTCTTAGTGCTGCCTCTTTGACTCGAGAGTGGCTGCTTTAGAATCTTTCCCATAACCCTGTGTAGTTGTGTGCCAGAAATGTATCATTTGAAGAAACTTTCCCAACTGACTTGCATGGAGGTTTGTTTGAAGGGTGTTTGAGGGGAAAGGCTCCCAGCAGAGGTCTGGGCTTTGGCCTAGCTGTGTCCCCTGCTGATTGTGAAGTGTGCCATCAGCTGCAGGGCTTTCTGGGCTAAAAATATCATCAAGTCACTTGGACTTGCTCATTTTGGCCTCTAAAAGCTGGACCCACTTTCAGGGCAAATTTGGAGACCTCATCTATGTGTGGTTGGAGCACCTAGGATTTTCCCAGTTGCTGGGAATGGTTCTCCAGGTCCCTGGTGTATCCAGGGCCCTGGTAAGTTCCAGCTCCACACATGCCTTGGCAATGAGAAGCAGAGGAACCCAGACTTTTTGTGCTGCCTGGTTCACTGCACCGGGGCCATGGGATGGGCACACACAGCCCTTGTGCTGGAGCTGAGCTGCTCTGCCCAGCACTGGTGGCCGCCATCCAAGCTGGTTTTGCTTGTCCTGGTTCCCTGGCAGCTGGGGCCCTGGGCAGAGCCCTGAGAGCCTGGTCTCCCCCGAGGGAAGGAGCAGGAGCCCCTGGAGAAGCTGTACCGGGTGGGGATGCTGCTGCTGCTGCTGCTGCTGCTGCTGCTGCTTCTGCTGCTGGAGACAGCCAGGATGACATCAAGGATGACAGGCTCTTCCTCAGCCTGGCCACTGGAGGCTGAAGGTGATGGACTTTAATCCTGGCACCTTCTTCAAAGCCAGGCTCCACAGGGAATTTGCAGATGAGTCCCCAGTGGGGAAATTCTGCCAGATTTGGGCATGGCCCAGCCTGGCTGGGAAGCAAAGGTTCCCCCTTTGCTGGGGCAGATGCAACTCATCCTTCAGTCGCTGCCCAGCTGCTTTTTGGCAGGGCTGTGGGGATGGGCTGGGCTGGGTACGAAATGGGAGTGGGCTCCTGGCCCTGCCAACAGCCCCCAGCACCCACCGTGCCCCAGGCTGGGGCTGGGGCTGGGGCTGGGGCAACCAGCCTGACACAAACAAAGCCCCATGCTGGGAGCAGAGGTGGGACTCCAGAACCTGTGCAGGGGCTGCTTTGCTGTGCAGGCAAGGAAGGGCTTGGGCTGCTCAGCTGCCCTTGTTTGCTTTGGGATCATAGTGATTTTGGGGGCAGTGCAGGGGGGAAGAGAGAAAGTGTGGACTTCCCTCAGCCATGGCTGGGTTTTTCCCTACCATGTAGGAGTTGGGCCTTCCTCAAGGCCCTGACAGAGATAAGAGTTTTTCCTGTTTTTCTTGCTTTCCCTTTTTGCATCTAATCTCTTTTCAATAATGTGTTGTTTGTTTTTCCAGAGGAAGTGTTCTAGGTGGTCCAGTGTGGATGGGGAAGTGCTTGGGAGCAGCTGTGGCGTGGATGGGCGGTGCCCTTGGAGAAGGCTGAGGACATGGTTTGGGAGCAGCTTTTCTTGCAGCCGTGGCTGGCGTGAGGTGGGTCCCTGTGTGCTTGGCAGGGTGGGATCAGAGCTTTTGGGAGATGGCAGCGAGCACAGGAGCATCCTGCTCTGGGCAGCTGCTGAGGGCTGGATGTGCCGTGGCTGGCTGCAGGCTGGGCACATGTCCTGCCCTCCTGCTCTGCTGCCAAAGGCAGCAGGGATGGGCAGCTCTGGGCGCAGCTCTGGGCACAGCCAGCACGGCCTGGGCACCGCAGGCCTTGGCACAAGGGCACAGGAGCCCTCAGCTGACGGGTGGTTTCTGCTTTCTCTCCTTGCAGCCAGGCTCTGCGGCTGCTGAGGCTGCTCTGGGCTCTGCCAGGGCTCTGCTGGGCTCAGCCCTGGGCCCATCTGGGCTGGCTCTGCCCTCACATTTCTCTGACAGCTCTGCATCAGACGAGCCCGTTGCGAGCACAGCACCTGAGCTTTCTGCTTTGGCAGCTGAGTGAGACTCTGCTGCAGGCCCAGAGATTGCAGCTGGGGACACACATCCAATTGGCAAGGACCCAAACTCTCCACAGTCCCAGCTGAATGCCTGGATCTGCACAGGCTGTTTTGTCTGTCCCATTCTTCCTTCTTGATTGGCTGGAATGGTGCAGTTGCACTTTCTTCCTCCTCTAGAAGTGCCATGAGTGGGCCAAAGCTGGCAAGTGGGCCGTGCTCCTGAGGCAGTGCAGTCTGGAGCTGGTGGATGGAGAATTGCCCTTCTGCACCTCCAAACCAGAGCAAAAAGCTGTCAGTGGGACTTTGTGTCTTTAAGAAATCCCTGACAGTTTCAAAGGGAATGTGCAGCTCATTTCCAGGCTGAGAAGGAAGGGCATCTTCTAAAGGATTTGGGCTTTGACAGTTTCCATTCCCAGTCCTGCTTGGAGCTGGCAGGGCACAAAGCAATTTCCTCTTGCTTCGACCACAATTTCAAATACCAATGTTGGAAACAAAGCCCAAAACATTTTAAAAGGCTGCTGAGGTCAGTAAGATGGATCCATGGCATCAGCACATTTACAATGTAAATAACTGAGTTCTCTTTTTCAAAAGATCATGTACCTCTTAATGCAAAGAATGTAACTTTGCATTTATGTTTTGTTTTTTTCACTAACATTATGTTATGTTTTTTCACTAACACTTGGATTTTATTCTTATCTTTTAAAATTTACCTATTTTTTTTCCTTTTCCTTTTTTTTCCTTTAAATAGAAAACATGTCCTATAAAAGGAATGTCCTTTGCTCCTGGTTCCCGTGTGGAGCAGCTCCCTTCCTGCTGGCTGAGCTGCTCAGGCAGAGCCCGGCAGCTCCTGGCCCTGCAGGGCTGAGGCTTTTCCCCGTTGCTGGGCACAGACTGATGGAGCAGCACTGCTGAACACGGGCACACAGAGGGACCAGGAGCAGCTGCCTCTGCCCACCTGAGGCTCCAAGGCCCAAACTCTGAGCAGCCGGGGCTGGAAGAGACTGGCAGGATCTGATCCCTGACTCTGGGCCAGGGCGGCACAAATGACCCCACAGCAGCAGCAGCAGCAGCAGCAGATGGAGCTGACTTTCAGCACAGCCCCTGCCCCTGTTCCCTCCCGTGTGCAGCGGTGTCACAGCAGCCTGAGGCACCTGGGAGCCCCCAGTGCCAGCAGGGACTTGAGATGGCAGCCCTGGGCTCCTGGAGGCTATGCAAGGAACGGAGCTGGGCACTCCCTGTCCATGGGGAGCTTGCAGATGGAAAAGGCTGCTGTGCCCAGGCAGCTCCAAGGGCACAGAAAGGAGGCTCTGGAGCACTGGATCTGTGCCAGTGCCACAGTCCTGGGCAGCAGCCAGCCAGCCCTGGGGAACAGAGGGCACAGCACGAGGGACAGAAGCAGGTAAGGGCAGAGACTGGAGAGAGCCAGAGCCAGGAGCAGGAACAGCTGCTCCATTGCACTCTTGGAGAAAGCTCTGGGCTGGTTCAAAGTGCTGAAAGGCGTGAAGGGCAGAGAGGAGGCCACAGCAAACAATGCTCCTGTTTGCACAGCCTCCCCTCTCCGTGTCCCAGAAGGAATTGCATGGACTGTGTTCTTCTCTCCGAGTCGTCTCGTTCAGCATGAGCAGCTCAGCACCAGCAGCTGAAGGAGCTGAAGCCTCAGGCCACAGGAGCTGGGCAAGAGGAGACTTTTGGAGTAAAGTAATGCTGCTAAAATAGCCCTAACTGAATGCCATGGATAGAATCATGGAATCACAGAATCCTTTCTGTTGGAAAAGCCCTCTGAGCTCACCCAGTGCAGCTGCTCACCCAGCAGTGCCAAGCCCAGCACTAAACCACATCCCTGAAGTGCCAAGGCCTGGACACCAGCCCTGAGTGAGGCCTGAACAGCAGGCCCTGAGCCAAAGGTGGCCTCTGGATGAACCTTCCAGCCAAAGGTTATCTTTGTATCTGCTCCCTAATGAAATATGCATGGTCATTAGCACTGTGATAGATGTAGCCACTCATTAGTGAAACATGTATTGACCTTTGTGTATTTAGAAGCCGGACAAGGCCATGAAATCTGACATCTGGCCTTGTTTGGGGCTGAATGGTCAAAGTCATCTCCCTTGGTTCCTCCTGGGGCCCTGGCCAGCCTTTGGGAGGGAGCCAAGAGAGGATGAAACCAGATGTTGCCACACTAGAAGTGCTGTCAGTTTGTCCATTCAGCACTGTCAGAGCTGGGCCCTCTCCCAGCGGGGTTGGAGCCTCACCTGTGGCTGGAGGCACCTGCAGGAATTGCCAGTGCCCAGGAGTGGCTCTGCAGCCCTTGGCTGTGACAGCTTCCCCAGCTGCTGTGTGGATCTGGGCGATGGTAAAGGCTGAGGATAACTGGGGCTGGATCTTTCTCAATCACTGCAGGCAATCTTTGGTGGGGATGGTTGGGTGCATTGCTGAGCTGCTCCTTTTGAGATTCTTTGCTGCTTTGAACTGCAGGAAATGACACTGATTCCTTCAGTTGGTATCTGTGTCTTTGGTGCTGACCCTGCCCACTGGTAAAACAAAACTGGCCCAGTCTGGCCAGATCCCAACAAAATGTCACTTGTTCAGTGTCAATGTGAGGAATCAGTGCCATCAGAAATTCCCAGATGGGAAGCCCTTCCCTGCAGTTCCCTGGCTCTGGAGTGGGCTGAGGTTGGAGCCCCGTGGGAGCAGTGGGGCAGTCGGGTAAAAGAGGCTGCACCCCTGGATGGCTTCAAATGCATCCAAAAATTGCACATGGAAAAGGAAAAGAACTTGTGGGTTTGGGCAGACAAAGATGAATTTGTTAAGAGTCCATTGGAAACAGCACCTTCAGAAGGAACAATTATTGTTGGAATGCCCCCACACGGAGCAAGAGAAGAAGGTTTTAATCCTGAGCTCAGATGCATTTTTGCAAGTGAAATATCAATATAATAAATAACTATATACATATTTGTAGGATAATAGGATCTTAATATATATTTATAGATTTATATATATATATGTCTATATCTATCCAAATCTATATCTATATCAATATTTCTATATCACTATTTACATATAAAATTATAATAATGTGAAGTAGTGCTGACAATTCTAATTTGGTAGCTTTGGCTGCTCAGGGATGTAACACTAAATACCCTACAGAACAGGATTGGCCAGGACCCTAATGTCAGTGGTCAACTTTGTGAGATTGTATACAGTGAAAAAAGGAGGAAGGGAGGAAATTGGCTGTTTTTACAGGGTTTGCTGATACTGTGATGCAGAGTGTCTGTTCCTGTGAAAAATTCAGTGATTAAGCCTGCAGGGTTTTTCATGTGCCAGACTATGCACAAGCTGCAGGTTTTGCACGGGTGAAGGGGTTGTTAAAAGAGCAGTTGAAAAAATGAGGAGATGGGAACCTTTGCCCATGGAGAACCCATCTCCCAGATGTGTCCCATGCCCTTAACAATGGCCCACGGGGGAAATGGAAACCCCCTGGCTGTGCGTGGCTGCCCCCAATTTGCAAATCCAACCATGGGCAGTGAGACTTGGGCTGCCTGGGAAATTGTTCTGGCTGTGATGGCCCCTGGCAGGGCCAGCCCAGAGGCTGCTGGGCTGGGCCTTCATGCATTGGAATTAATGAGGAGAAATTCAAAGCAAATGAGAGCTATCAATACTGAAACAGGAATTCAGATTCCTCCAGGACACTTTGGTTTGATAACTGTTCACTCGAGCTTGGCCTTGCAAAGTGGTCATGTCATGAGAGGAGGAATTATTGTTGCAGATATCAAGGAGAAATTAAAGGAATTGTGTTAAACAATAGTGACCAGGATTGGATTAGTCAACCCCATGACAGGGTAGCACAATTATCAATATTGCAATATTAAGAAGGATTGTGAAGAAAGGAGATCCACCTGCAATCACCACCGTTTGTGGAGATAAAGGGTTTGGATCCAGCAGCCCTAATAGTGGAGCCAGAGTGTGGGTCCGGAGGCCAAAAGGCCCTCCCGAGGCAGCTGAAGGAGCAGCTCCTGGGAAAGACAACTCTGAGTCCTGAAACCTGGGCAGGAGCAATGGGAATGTGTCCCTGCAGCCAAGTGTTCTGTGTGAGAACAAGTAGATCTGACAGGACATTGTTTTACACATCCTGTCAGACCAAATCTCCCTGTTTGCCCCAAGGGCCCCTTTGGGAAATGCTCTGATCCACGGGGCTCCATGTGAAGGCTGCTGTGACACTGAGGGACTTGCACAGGAATTGCATCCAGGAGCCCGGGTGCCCCTCAGGGACTGGGACCCGGCCCCTTCCAGCCCGAGGGGAAAGGGCCCCCCCAGGCCTTGTTAGCCACAGACAGCATGGTAAAGCTGAACAACAAAGGGCCTGGGGGCATTATTCTGGAATTACCATGGTGCCAGCTCCATGGACAACAGAATTCTTGTTCCTAACTCCAATGAAATTGAGAAAAATGGATGAAGAACGGTGTCACTAAAGTACTGCTGGTGTCTGTAAGTTGTACCTTGATAGTCAGCCAGAATCTTTGTCTGCCACAAACACCTCTAGTGTTTGACCAAGGGGTTAGTCATCAAAATGTAATGATGAGTTCTGATGGATTGCTGAGCTTCTTTTGTAATTCTTTGCTAATGATGATGTGCTTTGCTGAGTTTATCCTTTTGTAATTCTTTGCAGCTGTGCATGATATAAATGACACAATTCCTTCAGTTGGTGTCTGTGTCTTTGGTAGTGACCCTGCCCACTGGTGAAACAGGGCCCCCTCTTGCCTAAGTGTTACCTGGCAAGGCAGAAACCCTCCCTCCAAAATTCCCCCTTCCTCCTTGTTCCCCCCCTTCATACCCTGAGCATGATGTGCTCTGGTCTGGGCTGTGCCCGGGGTCAGTTGGGGTCACCTGTCCTGGCTGTGTCCCCTGCCAAGCTCCCCCGCAGCCCCAGCCCCTCCCCAGCGTGGCTGGACGAGGGGCAGGACAGGCCTTGGCTGTGCTGCAGCTCAGCAAGAACAAAACCATCTCTGCGTGCTCAGCCCTGTGCTCAGCACCCGGCCCAGCAGTGTCTCAGTGCCAGGGGCTGTGCCCTCAGTGCCTGCCAGGGCTTTCCATGGCAACTGCCAGGACAGGTAACCCAGGTGCCCCCCCAGTGCCGGTTGCCATGGAAACAGTGCCCAGCACTGCCCCTTTCTATCTGGCTGACCTGGCCTTTGGCCCTGGCAGTGCCCTTGGCTGCTGGTTCCTGGTGCCCGAGCGGCCAGCGCGGCACAGGGCAGGTGGCCATGGCACAGCCCCCAGCAAGGGATCCCCTCTGGCCCTGGGCACTGACACCAGCCCTGAGCAAGGTCCAGCTCCGGGCATTGGTTGCCTTGGCACCAATCTAAGAAACGGGTCCCTGTGTCCATTGCCATGGCACCTGGTGGCACCAACAAGTGTCACTGCAATTGTACCTGGAACAGCCCTGGCACCGCTTTGTCCTCAGGGTTGCCATGGCAGCCCAGGGCAGCAACAGCTCTGCAGGCAAGGGGCCATGGAACCTGGCTGCAGAAATGGCTCCTTGGGCTGGTTTCCAAGGAAACCTGAACTGATGGGGTTTGCCATGGCACCCAAAGCCAGCAGTGGGGTCAGTGCAGTGTCTATGGCAACAGTCCCTTGCAATGGCCCAGTGCAGGTTGGGATGATGATCCACCCTCACAGCTGGCCTAGGGTAGGTCTGGAGTGGTCTTGGTGGCACCTTGGGCTTGGCACACACTTGTGGAGGGTGTCTGTTTGCAATGGGGAACCTCAAAGAGTTTTAGATTGCTTGAAAAACTAAAAGAAGCAAAGCCGCTCTTTGGCTTTGTGAATCCAGTTCTCTGAGCAAAGCAGGTCCCAGGTGAGTGAGGAGAGACAGGATGGGGTTGGGGAATGTGGAGCAAGGTTGTGCACACTGGGTCAGACCTCAAGGCACAGCTTCTCTGACCTAGCCAGACCTCCTTAGGAGAGTCCCTGGATCAATATCAATCACAGAATACTGCAATCACATCCTGTGTAATAAGAACAGCAAAAAAGACACCCTTTAAAATAGGAATGCATATTTCTTAGAAGCTCTTTGAAATATTTCTCCATAACTGTAAAAGGAAATCATCCTGATGAACTGCACGAGAGCAGAGGGAAATCAAGGCAGAGCCATGGTTTGTCAGGACTTGCTTGATCCTAATGAGCCCCGTGGTGCATTTGGAGCTGAGTCTGGAACCTCAGGGCCTGAGAGGAGATTGCACAAACCTTGCCAGGAGTCAAAGTCAGACGAAAAACTCAAAGTGTCTCAAGGCGTGAATGGGTCCCACTGAGGTCCATCCCTAACAGAGGCTCCTCATGGACTCCTTGGAGGAGAGAACTGGAGTCCAGGATGGCATGAAAGCCTCTCAGAGACTCAGTGTAGAAAGGAAAATCCAAAGTAGCTCAAAAACCTTGAGTATCTCAAAGTATTAATGAGCCCCACTGAGTGTCAGTACAAAGATCTCCAGGGACTCATTAAGCAAATGATTGGGGCCATGATTGCACAAACCTCTCACAGAGTCTGTATCAAAAATGAAACACCAAGTACCTTCAAATAACTGAAGTACTTGAAAGCATTAATGAGCCCCACTGAGTGTTGTTACTGACAAAGCCTCTCCAGGGACTAATTACAGCAGATAATTGGAGGCCATGATTGCACAAACCTCTCAGAGACTCCAAGGCAAAAGCCAAACCCAAAGTGCTTTGAAAAACCTGCAGTCCCTGCAGGGAGCATGAAGGAGCCCCCAGGGCCATTGCTGAGCAAGGCTCCCCAGGGACTCCTTGCAGCAGATCCTTGAGGCCACTGGGATGTGGGCTAGGGGGGGATGCTGAGGGCAGCACAAGGGGCTGACAGTGCCCAGCCTGGCTGGGGCTGTGCCAGGAGGCCCCAGGGCCTCAGGACAAGGTGTCTCCTCCCAGCCCTTGCTGGCACAGACCCTGCTGTGCCCCAGGGCACCAAGACTTGGCTTCTCTTTGTCCCCACCTGTCATCACTGCCTGCAGTTCTCTGCTCTGCCTGGGGCCTGGGGACACTTGCTCAGTCGTGTCCCTCTCTGGGACCCATTAAAAGTCCAAGAAAGTTTGGAGTTGGATTCTGCCTTGGAGTTCTGGAGAGGTTTCTTCAGCTCCCTCTCAGGGACTGATGTTCAGGGCCTGAGCACAAAGCCCCAGAGGCTGATTAAAGTCCTTGTGCTGTGTCTGTGCTGCTGAGCTGGGCTGAGTTCCTGGCACGGAGGCAGCTCCTGGTCACCAAGAAGAGCTTCAAAAGCACATTTCTCCTGATGAGCAGCTCTTCTGCCAGCCCAGCAGGGCTGGGGCACTGCCTGCAGCCAGCCCGGGCACAGCACAGAGGCACAGAGAGCTTCAATCAGTCAGGGCTGGGAAGGGGCTGAGAAGTGCCTGGGGCACAATCACTGCCAGCCCTTGGCACAGGAACCTCTGGCTGCAGGACAGTGCAGCTGCAGCTCCTGGAGCCATCTCCTGCAGCTGGAACATGCCAATGCCTGCAGAGGCTGTGAGTACATTCTCTGATTGTCTCTTGTGCAGAGCAGCCAGGGGTGCCCAGGGCTGTCCTGCAGAGCAGGGTCCTGCAGCCCAGGGCACTGTGCTGGGGCAGGGACTCTGCTGCCTGCCAGGGACAGCTCTCAGCCAGCCCTGGCAGCTGCTCAGGATGGGAACATTGGGGTGATGACAAAAAGATTTTTTTTATTTTATACAATTTTCATATATTTGTAGCTCTACAAATTACTGTTATATAGTTATAAATCTATTTTCCTTTTTTAAGTCTATTAAACTCTTAATGAACTCTATTACTATTATATATATCTATAACTATAATCCTTTATTAACTTTATTATTTTCCCTAACCTTTTTCTTTGATTTTAGAAAAATAAGGTGACTGTCTAAATGCATTCCTGAAATATATATAGTATACAATACATATAGTATCCTGTATAGTCTTATTATCAGGAAGAGGACCTACAAGAAGAACATTTTGGTTTTTGACCAGAATGTGAGCAGTCATAACAAAAAGTGAAGGTAAAGAAGCCCTTGGACCTACTCCAATGGATTGAGCCAGAGGCATGTAACTGGGGTAAGTTAATCTCCTATTGGATGTTCCTGTTAAATATCCTAATTAATCAACCTTAATAAATTGTTGAAATCAGGCCCTGGGTGTGCCCCATCCCCACTGGGACACCTGGAAGCTTCCAATTATTATCTGGTTTTTCCTTTACTGTTCTAACACTGTTGCAAGGGTTTTTTCTCTTTGGATTATAGACAACAAGGGGATGAGAGAAGCAGAACAGGAATTGTAATCCCAGAATCCCAGGACATTCTGAGTTGAAAGGGACACACAGGATCATCAAAGGAATGTTTGATCTTTTACAGGGACTGCAGAACTGTAAATTAAGTTGATCAGTGTCTCTGCTGGGAGCCTCCCAAAGGGCCCTCAGCCACTCCTCAGCCCTGCACAGCAGCAGCATCACCTTTGCAGGGCCCAGCAGGGCTCTCCTGAGCTGCCCTTGCCCTGCTGCACACAGAGCCTGCCCCAGCCAGGGCCCTGCACACAGGCAGGTTTCTGTAGGGCCCCAGCCAGGGCACGCAGGCTGGGATGGGCTCTGTGAGCGCTGGCAGGGACAAGGCTCCTCTCAGGAGGGAATGTCCAGGCCCAGGGAGATGCTCAGGGAAGGAGAGGGGGCTGAAGAGAGCAGGGCTGGGGCAGGAGGGCACTGTTGATGTGTGGGAGGTGCCGGGCACAGCTGGGCACGGGAACACTGTCCTGAGTGCCCGGCTGTCTCTGCCCTGCCCTCTCAGGCACAGCACCACAACATCTGCTCTTGGTTCTGCACTGCCCTGACATTGGCACTGTTATCTGCTGCTCTCAGGGAGGCTCTGGCATCTGCAGCAGCTGAGTCAGGCGCTGCCCTTGGCATTCCTGCCAGGCAGGGCTGTCCATGGGAATGGGGTGTCCAAGCTTCCCTGGCACCTGTGGGGCTGTGGGCAAAGCAGTCCATGGCAAAGGGGAATGAGCTGAGCCCCGTCCCTGAGATCCCATCATGGGCACAGCCAGGGATCTCCTTGCTGTGCCCTGCCAGGCTCTGAGCTGCCCTCCTGGGTGCAGATCTGTGCCAGAGCCTCTGGGAGTTCCCTGAATGTCCCACGAGGAAGGGCAGAGCTGCCACAGCTGAGGAAATGCTGCTGGGTTTGCCCAGGGAGCCGTGAGTGTCCTTGGCACAAGGGGGTGCTGAGACCTTGCCCAGAGACCTTGAGAGAGGGTGAGACATTCAGGGATCCCTCTGCTCTGGGCAGGGTCTGGTTTATCCCAGGGTGACCCAGGAGTGTGACTGTGCTCTGATTTCAGTCAAAGGTGCAAAGCCAGGGCAGCTGGGAACAAGCCCATCCAGCCCCTCACCTTCCCTGAGCCACAGGGAATCCTTTGCCTCTCCCATCTCTCAGTGGAAAACTCTGAGTGCAGCAGAAATGCTGGGGATTTGTGACCTCAGAGAGCCAGGAATGGTGTGTGGGTAGGAAAACAATTTCTAAAACCAACTTGTGCCATCCATTTCCTTTAGAACTAGGAGTGCAGATGCTACCAAGCCTGTCTGCATTAGGAGTGATTCCCCTCACAAATCCTGAATATCCAGCCTTGTTCCTCTGCCACATGGCCACAAACCCAGGGCAGTGGGGCAGGGATGGCTCCTCAAGAGCCCCCATGCACAGGCCTGGCTGCTCCTGGCACCCTCAGCCAGCACAACTGGAGCTCAGGCAGGGACCTGGGTGAAGGTTTTCCCAGAGCAGGAACAAGGCTGGGTGAGTCCAAGCGGGGCAGTCTGCAGGGAATGGCCCAGGTTTGGCTCCAAGCAGCCTCTGCTGACTTGTCACTGTCCTTTCCCCATGAACAGGTGCCCATGTGCAGCCGCAGCAAATGTCCAACAGCAGCTGCATCAGGCACTTCCTCCTGCTGGCATTGGCAGACACGCGGCAGCTGCGGCTCCTGCACTTCTGCCTCTTGCTGGGCATCTCCCTGGCTGCCCTCCTGGGCAACGGCCTCATCATCAGCGCCGTAGCCTGCGGCCACCACCTGCACACGCCCATGTTCTTCTTCCTGCTCAACCTGGCCCTTGCTGACCTGGGCTCCATCTGCACCACTGTCCCCAAAGCCATGCACAATTCCCTCTGGGACACCAGCAACATCTCCTACACTGGATGTGCTGCACAGGTCTTTCTGACTTTCTTCTTCCTTGGAGCAGAGTATTTCCTCCTGGCCATCATGTGCTACGACTGCTACGTGTCCATCTGCAAACCCCTGCACTATGGGACCCTCCTGGGCAGCAGAGCTTGTGCCCACATGGCAGCAGCTGCCTGGGCCAGTGCCTTTCTCAATGCTCTCATGCACACGGCCAATACATTTTCCCTGCCCCTGTGCCATGGCAATGCCCTGGGCCAGTTCTTCTGTGAAATCCCACAGATCCTCAAACTGTCCTGCTCCAAGTCCTATCTCAGGGAACTGGGGCTTCTTGCTGTTAGTGGCTGTTTAGGACTCGGTTGTTTTGTGTTCATTGTTTTCTCCTATGTGCAGGTCTTCAGGGCTGTGCTGAGGATCCCCTCTGAGCAGGGACGGCACAAAGCCTTTTCCACCTGCCTCCCTCACCTGGCTGTGCTCTCCCTGTTCCTCAGCACTAGTATATTTTTGTACTTGAAACCCCCTTCCATGTCCTCCCCATCCCTGGATGTGGCCCTGTCAGTTCTGTACTCGGTGGTGCCTCCAGCCCTGAACCCCCTCATCTACAGCCTGAGGAACCAGGAGCTCAAGGCTGTAGTGTGGAGACTGATGACTGGATGCTTTCAGAAATAATAAACTCCTGGCCAATTTCTGCAAATCACTTGTAATAAAAGTCATCTTAGATTGTACATGTTGGTTTAATTTTGGAAGTTCTTTCTCTTTTTATTTTAGGTTTTTAATCTTTTCCACAAATAAATCTCATTTATTGTACCATTTTTCATTTTGTTTCTCTTCACCTTCCCTGTGGCCACAGACTGTGTCAATGAGGGGTTGTGCTCTTGGTGTATTTAAAGGAACTAAGAGATCTCCCAGCAGAGTTTTCTGCAGAGGTGCCCTTTTGTTGCCTTCTCTGGAGCTGCAGCAGCAATGTCTGTGTGCAGAGCTGGGGCAGATCAGTGCTGGCCCAGCAGCTGTGCCCAGCAGCAGCAGCAGCACTTGGTGTTGCCAGTGCTGCTGCCGTGGCCCTGCCCTGCTGCCCTGGTGGCCCTGGTGTTGCTGCAGGCCCTGAGTGCTCTCCGGGCCGGGCACAGCCCTGGGGGTGGCAGTGCTGGGGCTGCAGCAGGGGCAGGCCATGTAATATAAATCACCTTTGATAATTCTTTTGGGTCTGGTTGTGGGTTTGTTCTTTTTTTCCCCATGTTTCAGTTTTTTAATATTGTCCACAAAGAAAAGCCATTGGGTTTGCCATTTCTCATTTTGTTTCTCTCCATCTTCCCTGTAGCCACAGATTGTGTCAATGAGGGGCTGCACTCCTTGTGGCTTTAAAGGAACTAAAGAATCTCCCAGCAAAGTTTTTTCCAGAGATGCCCTTGTGTTCCCTTCTCTGGAGCTGCAGCAGCAATGTCTGTGTGCAGAGCTGGGGGCAGATCAGTGCTGGCACAGCAGCCCTGATCCTGCTGGCCACACCATTCCTGATCCAGGCCAGGAGCCATTGGCCTTCTTGCCCACCTGGGCACACTGCTGCCTCATGTCCAGCCTCAGGCCCTGCAGGTCCCTTTCTGCCTGGCCGCTCTCCAGCCACTCTGTCCCCAGCCTGTAGCACTGGGGCCAAATATCAGGGCTCAGCACTTGGATTTGTTAAAACTCACCTTGTTGGATTCATCCCCTGGATCCAGCCTATCAAGGTCCCTGTGCAGACCACTCCTATGTTCCCTCAGATCAAAGCTCACATCCAGCTTGGTGACATCTGCAAAGATGTCCTTGGTTCCATGGGGCCCCTCAGTGTCACAATGGCCTCTTGGTTACACCAGGCCCTGCACTGTCACACTGGTCTCCTTGGTTTCATGGGGCCTCAAAATGTGACAATGGACCCATTGGTTCCATGGGGCTTCACAGTGTCACCATGTTCTCGGTGCTGCAGTTCCACAGTGGCCCCTTGGTTCGATGGGGCCCAGAGTGTCACGATGTCCCCTTGGTGCCATGAGGCCCCGCAGTGTCAGAATGGCCCCTTGGTGCCATGAGGCCCCGCAGTGTCAGAATGGCCCCTTGGTTCCACTGGGCCCTGCAGTCTCCCAATGGTCTCCTTGGTTTTGCAGTGTCAAAATGGTGAAACCCCTTGGTTACACGAGGCCCTGCAGTGTCACAATGGCCTCTGTGGTTCCACGAGGGCCCAGAGTGTCACGGGGCACTCCCTGGTTCCATTTGGCCCCACAGCACAGCAATGGAGCCCTGGTTCTGTGGGGCTGCACGGTGTCACCATGGTCCTCTGAGTTCCACGAGGCCCTGCAGTGTCACAATGGCCCCAGAGTGTCCCAATCATCAGAGAATGACACAATCAAATAGGCTGGAAAAGACCTTTGGGATCATCAAGTCCAACCAATGCCCTAATACTGCCTTGTCACCCAGACCATGCCACTAAGTGCCACTGGAGAGGGACAGTGACTCTGCCACCTCCCCCCTGGCCAGCCCATTCCAGTTCCCACTCACCCTTTCTGTGAAGAACTCCTTCCTATTGTCCAGCCTGAGCCTCCCCTGGTGCAGCTCAAGGCTGTGTCTTCTTGTCCTGCCCTCCAGCAGATCCACACTCACACCCAGCTTGGTGCCGTCTGCAGTTTGTGAATGCTGGACTCGATCCCCTCACCCAGATCATCAGTGAAGATATTAAACAGGACTGGGCCCAGCACAGATCCCTGGGGACAGCACCAGTGCCTGGACACCAGCTGGGTGCAGCACCATCCCCACCACTCTCTGGGCCCAGCCTCCAGCCAGCTCTTAAATCTCCCAGCCAGGAGGGAACCTGCCCAAGCCGTGGGCTGCAGCTTTTCCAGGGAATGCTGTCAGAGACAGAGTCAAAGGCTCTGCTGGAGTCCAGGCACGCAACATCTACAGCCTTTCCCACATCCACAGCTGGGTCACCTGGGCATAAAAGGAGACCAGGTTGGCCAGGCAGGACCTGCCACCCCTAAATCCACGCAGGCTGGCTCTGATCCCTGGGCCATCCTGTGGGTGCCCTGTGATGGCACTCAAGGTGATCTGTTCCATAACCTCGCCAGGCACCCAGGTCAGGCTGACAGGCCTGGAGTTCCCCAGATCCTCCTTCCAGCCCTTCCTGGGGATGGGCTCACCCTGGCACCTCCAGTGCTCTGGGCCCTCCCTGCTGAGCCAGGACTGATGGTAAATGATGGAGAGCAGCTTAGGGAGCTCATCCACAGCTCCCTCATCCCCCTGGGATGGATCCCATCTGATCCCATACACCTGTGAGCATCTGAGTGGCTCAGCAGGTCCCCAGCTGCTTCCTCCTGGATTCCAGGGGGCTGTTCTTCTCCCTGTGTCCATCTCTCAGCTCAGGAGAACACTTGTCCTAAGGAAAACCTGTCCTAATACTGAAAAAATATACTTGAGACAAACAAGGTGTTACGTAGCTCAGACTTTTCTTTATCTTTTCTTACTGTATTCTCCACTGCATCCAACAACGAGTAGATGTTCTTCTCCTACCTTTTGCTATAAATTTTTATAAAAACTCTTTTTTTTTCCTTACAGAAACCACCAGATTATGTTCTAATTGAACTTTGACTTCTATAATTTTCTTTCTGTATAACCTAAGGACATCTTTAAACACTTCCTGAGTTTCTGGTCCTTTTTCCCTCCGAGTTCTCACAAAATCTCCATGTGGAGCCAGGACAGTCATTTTCCTCTCTAGCTCATCTTTTGCCATCCTGGGACAGGCTGCTCCTTCCTCCTTAAGATTACTATATTGAAGCTTGTCCATTCTTCCTGGACCTCTTTGTTCTTAAGGTCTGTTTCCCTTTAAAACATCAGTACCTGATTCGATACTCCTCAAATCTGCATCCTGAATAGGCCAAAGTCTGCCCTTCCTAATTGCAGTCCAGAAGTTCTGTTGCTGCCCCCCTCCTTCTTTCACGGAACATTGAAAACTTGATGATTTCATGGTCACTGTGCCCCAGGCAGCCTCTGAGCCCCACATCTGCCCCCAGCCCTTCTCTGTTTGTGAACAGCAGCAGACAGAGCTTTCCTTGGCAGTGGGAGTGTTACCAAAAATTCAGTAAAACAGAAAACTCCTTAACCCCAGTGTAGCATTCAGAAGCAGCATTCTTTATTCAGCCTGATGCACAGGGGAGAGCTCCCCCCAAAGCCGTGCAGGCTGAGTACAGGAAAGTTTCTGTTTATTTTCTGTATTTTGCACACATATTCACCGATTCTCCTGCACTTAACACGCATATGATAATCATTTCCCCAAAATCATTTGTCTATTTCCCCTTCCCTTTACCCATGCTCTCTTCTGTCCTGGGGGTCTCTCTGGTGGTCCCTGGTGGTCGTCGACCCCAATGTTCCAGTGGGCCTGGCTGAGCTGGCAGGACACTGAGGCTGCTGAACTTCCAGTTCCCCTTCTCACACAATGGGCCTTGTGTGGTTTCCATAGGCCTGGGGATGTGGAGAACAAGCTCCAGGTGTCAGCTCACCTGGTGTAGGCAATTGATCATCTGGTAACATGAGGTCACAGAGTGGGCTATGACATCATAGAGTGGATTATGTGAAGTCATCAAGCAGCTTTGACATCACAGACTGCCTATATGACATTACAGAGCCAGCTGTGACATTACAGAGCAGCAGACTATGACATCACAGAGCAGACTATGACATCACAGAGATGGCTGTGACATCAGAGACCGGCTGTGTGACATTAGAGAATGGGCTGTGAGCTCACAGAGCAGGCTGTGACATCCCAGAGGGGCTCTGTGACATCCCAGCAGGGCTGTGTCAGGTCACTGGGTTGGTCACTCTGCCCCAGCTCCCCCTCACAGTTTCTCCCAACAAGTCCAATGCTGTCCATGCCCAGCGGGGTCCCTGTCCCCTGGGATCCCCCCGGCCCACCTGGAGCCACAGCCTCCAGCAAAGGATGTTGCACAGGATCCACCCCAGAGCCTGACATGGGGACAAGGGGCCAGGGCTGTGTGACCAGGACATCAAGGACGGGGATTATCCAGGTCACTGTGGCCTGGCTTGGGTTGCCCAGGGCAGGAAAGATGTCTGGCAGCTGGAGCAGGGTCTGGGAAGGGCCTCCAAGGTGGAGCTGGAGCCCTTGGGCTGTGAGCAGAGGCTGAGGGAGCTGGGCTTGTCCAGCCCAGAGCAGGGAAGGCTGAGGGGCTCCTCATCCCAGCCTGGCAGTGCCAGCGAGGAGGGGATGGAGAACACAGAGCCAGGCTCTTCACCGGGGGCCTGGTGGGAGACAAAAGCCAATGGGTGGAAGGGGAAAGAGGGGAGATCAGCCAGGACAGGAGGAGATGAAATGAGTCAGGCTGGTTTCAGCATTTCCTCAGCACCAAGAGCAGCCTGACTTCCCTTCTCCATCCACCGCTGAACTCTTTGCAAATCAGGAATTGTTGGAGCTGTTTTGCCCCCACTCCAGGATGAGCATCCTGATACAAGAACTTAATTGTGTTTATATCTGTCACAGAACCATGCTTGTCTAAAATTAATTCTAGTATGGAAATCTCTTGTGGATGGTGGACTCATCAGGCACTGCTGAGACGTTGCACATGGCTCAGGGAAGAGCGAGATTGTTATTAAATAGCATTCTGTTCAACCATGGTCTGTTGGCCATGAGGAGAAACTTTCTGTGCCTCTGAGTCTCACCAGCTCCTGACCCCCAAAGGACACAAACCTGATGAGTTGTGGTTCCCACTCCAGTGGTGGCACTTGCACCTCCCTCTGTAGCCAGAGCAGAGCTCCCTTATCCCAGAGAGTCCTGGCAATGCAGGGATGAAGGAAACAGGACAGGCTGTGGGGATCAGGGGCAGGCCCAGGGAGAAAAAAGACTTGCATTTGATGGAGCTGTGCCTTCCCTTGGCTTTGCTGGCTGACAAGAAATGAACATCCCTCTGTGTCTCGGGCAGCTTCTTCTGCAAGGAAAGCAGGTGGGAGTTGGAGCCAAGGAGCTGAAAGCTGCAGGTGCAGCCTGGGCTGGAGGGAGCTCAGATTTGCACAAGGCTGCTCTGAGTGCCAGGGCTTGGATGGGGGAAATGGTGGGCTGGGGGTAGGGACAGAGTTTGATTGATTGTCAGCCATGAAGGGTCTTGATTTGCATATCTATTCAAACTGCATGAGGAGGTACTTGGATTCAGTGTCAATTGGAGATTGCACACATCATTGTATTAACAGGGAAAAAAAAACCTAAACGGGACCTAAAAAATGTTTTCTCACTGTCTTTTTAAAAAGAATCTATTCAGTTTGAATACACTACTGAAATCTGTCTAATTAACCACAAATGATTTGAAAATTAAATTCAAATGATTCCCAGAGGATTGGCTTGTTCAGGTGTTCTGAATGTTAATGAGCCCTGGGACACTGAATTCCTGCACTGAAGAGCTGAAGGCTGAACAAGCCTCTGGAGCAGGGAAATTCAGCAGCAGCCTCCAAGTTGCTGAGGATGTCAGCAGCCCCCACTGAGGCCATCCCTGCCCAGAGACCGTGGGGGAATGGGCAGACAAGGAGAGCGTCCCTGGGGCTGGGGCAGCACAACTCAGAGGCACCAGCGGCTCCAGCTGGGCAATGGAGTGTGG
The DNA here is from genome assembly GCF_012460135.2 of Molothrus ater. NCBI lineage: Eukaryota > Metazoa > Chordata > Aves > Passeriformes > Icteridae > Molothrus > Molothrus ater. The sequence continues at coordinate 802,418 of NC_071661.1, forward strand.
AATGTGGCTGGGAAAGCCCTGCCTGAGCTGGGCCAAGCAGGACACACAAGCCCTGACCCCCATCCAATAAACAACTCTCTCAATGAGACATTTAAAAGGAATTACAATTGTTTGTGTCCTCTGAGTTTTATGTGCTGGAGAAATAACAACAAGAGTTTCTCAGGTGCCCAAAACAACCAAACAGTTTTTACTGGGAGCTTTAAAAATTTAGAGAAACTTTGGAAAAACGTTTAATATGAGATTCATTCAAAAAAACCCACTTTTAAAAGCATTGACTTGGCCTATTCAGCTTTGCCAATTCTAAGACTGTTCTATTTAAATTGAATCAAAATTTGCAAGAAGAGGGAATTAGAAGATGAAGACACAGAAAGAGAAAAAGACAAAATAGATACAGAGGAGCACACACACAGCTACCAACTCCTGGATTCCAGCAGTGTTCAGATGGAAATTCCAAGAGGATCCAGGGTCAAGATGTGTGCTTGCCTTGTGGTCAGCCTTGGTCTCCCTGGGCCCTTCCCCCAGGTGGGGCTTGGGCTCATTTGGTCCCTGAGGAGCTGGGCTGGGGGCTGCAGAGGTGGCTGTGGAGCATTGCCTGTGCTGTGCCAGGGACTGGCAGCCACTGCTGGGCTGGGATAGAGGCTCTGGGGGGATTGGGTTTCCAGGGCAGGGCAGGGCTGGGGTTCCAGGGCAGGGCAAGGCTGGACCTGCCCCTTCCTCCCCCACACACAGAATGTTTCCATCCAACAATCTCCTCCAATTTGTCACAATAGGGAAGGTTGGAGGTGGAATCCCAATTCTGGCCATGGGCACCTGGGTGAGAAAGATAGTTCTTTTCCATAACACAGAGCCCCAGTGTTTGGAAGGCAGGTGAGAGCCTCAGTAGTCCAAGGCCATCCAGACTTGTCAGGAATGGCAGATTTTGTCTGGGAGCAGTCCTTGCATTTAAGGAATTTTGGAGTTGGAAACCCAATTTCGGCCATGGGCACATGCAGAAGCAGCACAGTTCTTTCCCATAGGAAGGAAAGCACAGAGCCTTCCCCAGTGTTTCATGGACCAATGAGAGGTGACCCTTCTGAAACCATTGCCAGCCAGACTTGTCCTGGCCGTATTCCTATGGGAAAAGTCTGTGGAAATAAGGAAATTTGGAGGTGAAATCCTAATTGTGGCCATGGGTGCCTGGAGGAGAAGGAGATTTCTTTCCCCTGGCAAGAAAAGCATGGAGCCCCAGTGTTCCAGCAGCAGATGAGAAGAGAGCCTCAACATGCCAAGACCAGCTGGACCAATTAGGCAGTCCATGGGAGGCCAAACCAACCAGACCTGTTCCATGTTCCCTTGGGTTTATGAGGTCCTGCACTATCACCATGGTCCCCTTGGTTCCATGGGGCCCCACAGTGTCCCAGTGGTGCTTTGATTCCATGGGGTCCAGCAGTGTCACAATGGACCCTTGGTTCAGTGGGGTCCCAGAGTGTCACAATGGTGCCAACGATGCCACAAGGCCCTGCAGTGTCACAATGGTCCCAGTGATTCCACGAGGCCTTGCAGTGTCACAATGGCTCCCCAGGCCACAGAATGTCACGCGACTCCTCTGTTCCATGAGCCCTGCAATGTCACAATGGACCTTTGGACCCTGGGGGTTTGCAGTGTCACAATGGTCTCCTTTGGCTCCACAGTGTCACAATGGACCATTGATGACTGGAGGCCCCTCTGTGTCACCCTGGAAGTTTGGTTCCACGCAGTCCTGCAGTGTCACAATGAACCCTTGGTTGAATGGGGTTCCACAATGTCACCATAGCCCCTCGGTTCTATGCAGCCCTGCAGTGTCACAATGGTCTCCTTTGGCTCCACAGTGTCACAGTGGTCCACTGATGACATCAGGCCCTGCAATGTCACAATGGACCTTTGGTTCCATGCAGCCCTGCAGTCTCACAAAGGCCTCTTGGTTTCACCAGGCCCCACAGTATCACAATGGTCCTCTTGGTTCTGTGGGGACCCCCAGGATCACAGTGGTCTCACAGTTTCCATGAGGCCTCACAGTGTCACAATGCTTTGCTTATTCCATTTGGCCTCATAGTGTCCCAATGATTCTATGAGTCTCCATGATTCTATGAATCCCCTCAGTCTCACAATGGACCTTGGTTCCATGAGGCTCTGAAGTGTCCAAATGGTCTCTCCATTAGGTTCTATGAGGTCTTGCAATGTCACAATGGACCTTTGGCTCCCTGGGGTCTTGCAGTGTCACAACGGTCCCTTAGTCTCATGACACCTCAAAGTGTCACAATGGCATTACAGTTCCATGAGGCCCACGGTGTCACAATGAACACTTGGTTTGATGGGGCCTCTCAGTGTCACAATGATCCCTACATTCCATGGAGCCACAGAGTGTCAGTATGGTCCCCATGGTTCCATGAGGCCCAGCAATGTCACAGTGCTCTCCATGAGTCCATGAGGCCCCACAGTGTCACAGTGGTCCCTTGGTCTCACAGGGCCCCACAGTGTCACAATGCTCCCTTGGTTCCATGGGCCCTGTGCTGCTGCATTCCCCCCTCCCCTTCTCAGGCCTCCCTGCCAGCTGAGAAATGCTCCTTGGGGCTCGGCCTTGGCCAACAGTCTCTGGGCTCAGCTCCTCTGCAGCTCATCACAAACACTGTCTGCTCCAGGCACTGCTGCTGCCCAACCAGCTCCTGCTTTCTGGAGGAGCAGCCCTGGGAACTGCTTTTGTTCCCTCAGTGGCACAACATCCCTGTTCTCACACTGCCAAAGAAAGCTGTTGGTGCCAAGTGTGGCCAGGATGACTTAACCTTACCTACATTTCCTGTAGGTAAGGTTAAGTCACGAGGTCTAAGTGAAGCTAAACACTGCTAAGAGCTGTTGTTTCCCTAAGTTGCTATGTTTAATATAAGTTATAAGCTGAGTTAAATACTGTTAAATGTTAATCCTCTGTTAAATTGCAAAGTCATAGGTTAAAAGTTAGATTAAATCCTGCTAAATGCTGTTTTTTGCTTAATTGTGAAATTGAAGGTATCAGTTAAGATTAAGGTATAAGTTAAGTCCTGTTAAGTTTGAGCTCTGTTAAGCCTTTGGGCCGTATTCCTTTCATCCTTGCCCTCACTGTCCTTGTGTCACACACATGCACAGGGACAGTTCTCGGTTCATTTCTAGTTTGATTGCCTGGACTTTGTTTGGTTTTTTTGTTGTTTTGTTTCCTTGGTGTGCCTGAAGTGTCCAGTCAGGAGCAGAGTGACTCTTGCCAAGGAACTTTGTGCTGCTGTCCCTTAATATTCAATCTGGTTTTTGCTGCTCCCTTGCTGGGGATTTTTTCAGCGCTCTCAAGGGCTCGTTGGTAACAGGGTGAAGGAGCCCTGGCCCAGGCTCTGGCCCTGGGGGACACGGGGATGCTGCTGGGGGGTCCCTGTCCCCCTGTGCCACCCCCAGGGCCCCGGCCCCCGTCCCCGTGTCAGGCTCTGGGGTCAATCTCGTGGAACATCCTCTGGAGGAGGCTGTGGCGCCGGAGGCGGGGGGACCCGGGGGGATAGGGGACCCCACTGTGCGTGAGCAGGGTTGGACTGCTCTGGGGGGAACAATGAGGGGGGCCGGGGCAGAGTGACCTCCCCAGTGACCTCACAAAGCCCCTGGGATGTCACACAGCCATCTGTGATGACACACAGCTCCGGTGATTTCACATTGCCTCCTATGACGTCACACAGTCAGCTGTGATGTCACACAGCTGCTCTGTGATGTCACAGAACACTCTGATGTCAAAGAGTCACACTGCGATGTCACAGTTTGTTCTGTGGTGTCACAGCCTGCTCTATGATGTTACACAGCCACTCGATGATGTCACAACCCACGCTCTGATGTCACAGAGCAATCCTCTATGATGGCAAGATCTGCTCTATGGCCTCACACTACGATGTCACAGACAGCTGTGTGATGTCACAACCCCCTCAGTGATGCCACAAAACCCGCTCTGTGATGTCATACTGACACTCTGTGATGTCACAGCACACACTTTGACCTTACAGCCAGCTCTATGATGTCATACAGCCATGCCATGATGTCACAGCCTGCTCTGTGATGTCACACAGTTCCCTCTATGATGCCATAGCTGCTCAGTGACCTCACACAACAAACTATGTGATGTCATAGCCCAATCTGTGACCTCACACAGCCCACTCTGTGCTGTCACACAGCCCCTTGCTGACATCCCAGCTGCTCTGTGCCTCCATGACACAGCCACAGAGGAGCTGCTGTGACACAGCCCCCTCTGGGACATGCCACAGCCCCTGCCAGGGCTGAGCCCCTGGGAGCTCTGTCTGTGCCCTGCTGGTGTCCCTGAGGGGCCCTGGCAGTGCCCCAGCCCTGCTGGGCTGTGCACAGGAGCTGCTCCTGGCCAGAGCTGTCTCTCTGCAGCTCTGCTGCCCTTGCCAGGAGCTGCCTCTGGGCCAGGAGCCCGGCCCAGCTCAGCAGCACAGACACAGCACAAGGGCTGTAATGACCCTCTGGGGCTTTGGTGCTCTTTGCATCAGACTCAGTCCCTTACAGCATGCTCAAAGAACTTCTCAAGAACTCAAAGTGTGGTTTCTCGTGCATAAAATTGTTCCTTCTGAGGGACAGGACTGAGAAAGTGTCCCCAGGTTCCAGGTAGAGCAGAACACTGGTGGCAGTGATGACAGGTGGGGACAAGCAAGGCAAAGGTGTCTCTGGTGCTGAGCAAACCTGTGCCTCTGTCCCTGCAGGCTGTGGGCATCCCCCGGCTGCCCCACCTGGCTGGCCCCTTCCTTTGCTGACAGCTCTGCCTCCTGCCTGCCTCTGCCTGCCCACACAAAGCCTTGGGCTGCTCCAGGCTCCTGCTGGGGGACGTGCTGCACCACAGCCATGCCCTGGCAGGGAAATTCCTTTCTCCTGGTGTCCACTCTGGGCCTCCCCAGCAGCCCTTGGTGCTAATATGGCTTTTTCAGGCTCATTCCCACTAGGAAGAAAAGCTCCAGCCTCTCTGAAACCACCCCTCAATCCCTCCCAGGCTATTCCTGTTCTGTCCTCAGTCTCCACACCACAGAGCGCAGAGCCTGCAGAGTCTCCCTGCCGGTTTTATGATGAGGCCTCCAAACCCCATCTTGGGAGAATTTTGGAAAAAAATAAGGTCTGTGAAAATGGAAAAACAGTGATTAAGGTTTTTTTGTCCCAAATCTTGCCTTGACAGAAAAAGGGTCAAAATCATTAAACGGAATGAGGGTGGCTTTACAGTTTTTAGAAGGAGGAAATATTTTACAATTATAAGAGTGGCTCAAAACTGCGAGTGTACTTCCAGAGTAGTGGATTCTCCTTTACAGGAATTATCCAAGATCAGGAGCTTTGTGCAGCCTGACCCAGTGAAACCCTCTCATCCCCAAGTACAGAATTCCTTCTACTGTGGATTCTCTGATGTGCTGGGTGCCCTCACAACGCTTCTGGCCAGAATGTCTGCTGAGGGCAGCCAGGCTGCTGCAGGGGCAGTGCCCTCACAGCCATCACCATGGCAGCCCTGTCCCCTGGGCCTGGCTCTCCCCTTTCCTCTGCCCCTGCCTTGGCTCTGCTGGCATGAAGAGTTTTGTCATTGATATCTTGTCCCTAAGGTGCTGGGGCCAATGGCTTCCCAGTCAGGCTCCTGGAGCAGCAGTGGTTTTTCAGAGGCCAGCCAGGAATGAGCCCTGAGGCAGCAGCTCTGCAGTGGTGGCCACCAGGCCGGGCTGCCAAGGGAGGCTTCTGGCCATGGCCTGCAAGCAGCTGCTGCTGCCAAGGTGCCTTTGGTGCCTCAGGCTCTCCCTGGCACAGCTGCCAGCACGGCACTCTGCCCTTGTGCCTGAGGCCTTCCCTGTGCTGGGGCTGGCCTGGGGCTTTTCCTGCAGCGGGACCTGCCCTGCTGATGGCACAGGAAAGGCAGTTCCTGCTGGAGCAGGAGGCTCTGCCTGCAATGGGCTCCAACAACTCCAGCAAGGCCCTATTTGCCAAGCCTCCAGTGGGAAATGAAGAGGGGGGGGTCACGCTGCTTTTGGGGTGAATAATGCTGAAACCAGCCTTACTCCCCCATCCCAAAGTTCAACTTCCTCAGAGGGAGCTGAAGCTGAGGCAGAGCTGGAAAAATCCCCGGAGAAAGGAACAACCAAGTGACACCAGTGAGAGCTTCTGCAGAGCTGCTGAGCTGGCCCAGCCTGGGCACATCTGACTGACAGGGCAGCACCTAAGTCTAGAAAAGCCCCATCCCAAATCTTAACCGCAGCATCTCCTGACATTTCCCTTCTTGGGGGGTGTAGAGTTTCCTCCCTGTAAGGAGGACACCCCTCAAGGTCACTGCTCCAGGCTGAGCCAAAGGGATTTGCTCATGGTCGTTGGTCTGGGGGACTGACACCAATCTCTGCTTAATTACTGGTTTTGCTTTAATAAAATTGATTTGAAATCACTTCACAGTTATTAATATAATATAATATAATATAATATAATATAATATAATATAATATAATATAATATAATACAATATATTGTTATATAAATGTGACAACTCCTATACCTTGGCATAAATATTTCTGATAAAGATAATTTTATCTAATCATTACCATAGTAGATAATTAGATTAATATCTCTGGTTTGCCATCCTTAATCCTGAGGGACAAACACTATAAAGTTTTAATTTCACCTTGATAATTTTTTACACACTAACACTTGAAAAGTCTGAGGCTGGGATTGGAACCAGCTGCTCCAATGCTCCTCTCTTAGAAGGAGTTTAGAAAGCCTGGAGGTCCTAGGGCGTATTTGGGGATCGGTGGAGACTATTGGGGCTTCTTTCTGTACCTTGTGACCCAACAGGAACTTTTGTAAAAAACTTTGCCTGAAGCTCCCACTGTGTCCATGACAGGAACCCCTGTGAGTGTCTGGGATATCCCGGCTCTTTGGCAGCCTGGGGACTCCTGGGATGTCACCGTGGAGCCCCCGTGAGTGCCTGTGACAGATGGGTGCCTTTGCAGCCCAAGGTGCTCTGGGATGTCACCATGGAATGGCTGTGACTGCCTCTGACCACAGGGTTCTTTACCATCCCAGAAAGCCCTGGGAGGTCTCAATGGAGCCCCTGTCTGTGCCTGTGACATTGCAGCTCTGGAACAGCCTGGAGACTCTTGGAAAGTCCCCATGGAACCCCTCTGAGGGCCTGTGACAAATCTGATCCTTAGGAGGCAACCATCACCAGCCCCCTGTTGCTATGGTCAGTTTCCATGGCAACCATCACCAGCCCCCTGTTGCTATGCTCAGTCCCTTGGCAGCTCCATGGAGACCCCATGCCAGGGGTGGTTGCCATGGACACCAGCTCAGGCCTGCAGCCAGAGCCCGTTGCCATGGCAACCATTGGCAGCCCCATCCCCAGGCTGATGGGATCCCAGAAGCACAGAATTGGCTGAGCTGGGAGGGACCCATCAGGATCCTCCAGTCCAACTGCTGGCCCTGCACAGGACACCCCAACAATGCCAGCCTGGGCCTGGCAGCGCTGGCCAAACGCTGCTGCAGCTCAGAGAGCCCTGGAGCTGGGACCCTTCCCTGGGGAGCCTGGCCAGGGCCCCAGCAGCCTCTGGGCAAAAACCTTTTCCTGACATCCAACCTGAGCCTGCCCTGACTCAGCTGCAGCCGCTCCCTCCACTCCTGTCCCTGGGCACCAGAGGGAAGAGGTTCCCACAGCCCCAGCCAGGGACCCGCTCCCAAGGCTGCTGCCATGGCCACCAGGGCTGGCACCAGCTGGGATGCTAGGTTTCCATGGGCCAGGCTTCAGGAATGGGATTCCCCAATTTCCTGCTCCCGCTAAAACGGCGCTGCCCTCGCTGCCCTCCTGCCTCCCATGGAAAGCACAAAAGGCAAAGATCCCGGGCGGGGATAAGAACAATTAACTGGGAACAGCAACGAGATAAGGAACAAACAGGAATAAAAACAATATTGTCAACAGAAAGGATAAGAAAAACTATTTACAGGGAAAACTACAACATCAACAACTGTCTGCCTGGCCACGTATTTCATCCTGTCTGGAAAGGACACCCTTCTCCTCAGGGAGAGAGAGTCCCTTTCCTGCCCCTGGCAATGCCCTGAGGTGGGAGCAAATGTAATGACAAGGCAATGGCCAGACCCTTACGTTCTTCCATCCCACATCATGTCATTGTCAGGGGCAGGAAAAGGTGCAGGTGTCTTCCTAGCATGGATCACAGGGAACATGGATCACCAGGGCTCTTCCCAATGTGGGTTCTCCCATGGGGGATGAAGCTGGAGTGGTGCATGAAGCTGTTCCTGCAATCGAGGCATTTGCAGGGCTTCCCTTACTGGTGCCTCTGTTGGTGTCTTTTCATATGAGAACTTCTGGGGAAGCTCTTCCCACACTGGGGACACTCGTAGGGCCTCTCCCCAGTGTGGATGCGCCGGTGGGTGACGAGATTGCAGTTGTGCTTGAAGCCCTTCCCACAGTCAGGGCAAAGGAAGGGCCTCTCCTGGGTGTGAATCCGCTGGTGTTGGAGGAGATGGGAGCTGGTCTGAAACCGCTTCTTACACTGGGGACACTCATAGGGCCTCTCGCCAGTGTGGATGCGCTGGTGCCTGATGAGGTGGGAATTCTGCTTGAAGCCCTTCCCACAGTCAGGGCAGAGGAAGGGCCTCTCCTCTGAGTGAATTCGCTGGTGCTTGAGGAGATGGGAACTTCTCCGAAACCTCTTCTGACACTGGGGACACTCGTAGGGCCTCTCCCCGTTGTGGATGCATTGGTGGATGATGAGGGCAGAGCTGCAGCTGAAGCCCTTCCCACACTCCCCACACTCGTAGGGCCATTCCCCAGTGTGGATCATCTGGTGGCTGATCAGGGTGCTGCTCCACCTGAAGCTCTTCCCACACTCCAAGCACTTGTGGGGCTTCTCCCCATCCTGAAGCTGCTCCTGGGCCACCAGCTTTGAGCTCTGGCTGAAGCTCTGCCCACCTTCCTGGCTCAGGGTGGGTCTTTCCTCTTCAGAGCCCCCTGGGCTGGGTTTTGGGCCCCTCTTGCTGTAGAATCTCTGGGGCTTTTCCTCTATGTTGGAATTCTGCAGTGTGGAGCCACTCAAAACTGCCTCTTCCACGAGGTTTTGCTGTGGGGATTTTTCCTCCCCGGTCTCCATCCTCAGTTTCTTCCCTGGGGGAGGAAGGACAAGCAGAGGATGGGATTTGCCTCTGTGCCACAGGGAAGGGGAAGGAGATCCCCCCAGTGCATCCCCAGCAGGACGGGATTGGCAGCAGGGTTGTCCTGCAGCCGGGGGCTGTGCTGGGCTGGGAGATGGAGCCGGAGAGAGAGGGAAAGGGGCACTGACTTCCTCCTCACCTGCCTGCGTGTCCCAGGGCTCCTTCCTCTTCCTCACAGCCCCCTCCTCCATTGACTCAAGGTTTGGGAATGGGAAATCCTGTTCTGGGAACCAAACAAAGGGTGCACACATTGTCTTTTGTACAGGATTTAAGGGAAACCTTGGGGACAGCCTAATCAGAATTACAATTGAATAAGAAAATGAAGATCAAGGCAATGATACAGAAACACTGCCTTAAAACTGACAGAGTCAGGATATAACCTGACACCCTGTTGCTGCTCAGGGTGGTGGCTGCAGTCCTGTGGGAGTGATGAACGTGATTCTGTCCAAGCAGTGATCCTGTAGAAGGGTCTGGTCTTCCTCTGAAGATCCAGGGGTGGTTCTGGAGCTCTTGTCCTCTGGGAATCCAGTAGGCAAGATGCTCCTGGTGTTGCAATGCTCAGCTTATATCCAGGTAGGAATGCTTGGATCCTCCCCCTGGGCGGAGCATCCCACAATGGGATGATGGAATTTTATCAGTCCTGCAGTGACACACAATGGCCCATTCACAGCAGATATCTCCCCTGGAGGGCGTTATCAGGGCTGAGTCATGGAAGAGATCAAGAACACTGTCCCACCTGTTTCTAGCAGTTGATGAAGATGGGGATTGAAAACATGCATTGGGTTCCATCTTACATTGCAGCCTGAAACAGTGGGGTAATCCCTGCTCAGGGGGTGAACACCACCCCCCTTACCCAAACTGGCTCAGGTGTAAAACCCCCACCCCGGGAAGGCCACACACACAGAGGGGACCATGTCACACTTGCCCTGCCCCAGGGGAGGTCTCTGTCCCTCTCAGTCCCTGGCTGTGCCCCCTTTTCTATTTTTTTCCATCTCTCTCTCTACCTCACATTTACTGTTCAACAGAACCTGCTTTGGATTTGGTCTCGTTAGCACCTGAATTGGGGCAGATGCATCTCTCTAACAATCTTCTTAACCAGACTGTTACATAATTCTGGCATTGTGAGTTTAGGCACTGTTGCCTGACCCCAGGTGCCTTTAACAACAGCATGGTTCCCTCCTCTGAGGAAGTTGTGGCTCTCTCTGGAGGAACTCTTGGAAACTTGGAAACAGTCCCTCCTCCTCCTGTGGAACTTATGGGAGAAATTATGAGGAAAATGGCTGCTGTTGGTGGCCAGGAAAAGTAAAATATTTTCTTTTCCTTCCTTGAAAAGTTTCTTAAAATCACAGGGGAAGAGGGAGCAAATGATATCCGCATGACTGATAAAGTTCATTTACTCAAAGGTGAAGAACACAAGGCTACTAAGAGTCCCACAAGAAGCCCAGCTCAAGTAGCTAAATTCCCAAATAACTCCAGCCAGGGGTCTCCAGGATGATTTTTTTGGAGAGTGTTCAGAGTCGGCAGATCCCGGACTCGAGCCCCGGATATCTCCGGGCTCCCTAAGAGGAGCTTTTTTGGGGCCAGAGGAGCCGCGATCGCCCCTCAGGAGGGTCCCGGGGGGTCCACGTGGGGATGGCCCAGTACCGACGGGGCGGGACATTGGTTTTGTGGATCCTTGTGAGAGCCGGGGCTGTGGAACGGGGGACCCCCGGGGTGGGGAGAGGGGAAGGGGCAATACCGGAGCTGGGGCACCCCCAGCAGCCCGGAGATGAGGCGGGGATGGGACCCCCTGACCCTGACAGGGGCGTGTCCTGGTGTGACTTCATGATGCTCGTGCCCCATCGGTCCCTTTAGCCCAGAAATGAGTTCTGCACCTTCAAGGCTGGTTCTGAGAGCCAAGGGGAGGAGGAAGAAGTTGCAGTTTGTTTTCAGACACTGCACTCACTCCTCCACATTCCGGCTCCTGGATGGACAGAAGGTGGGACAGAGCTCTCCTTTGCTTTTAGTTAGTTTTTAGCTCTCTGAGGCAGAGAAGTTCCCTGGGCTGTGGTTGTTCTTTTTCTTTGGAGCTGTTTAAAACCTGCTCTGGACTGAACACCCAGAACACCACTGGCAGCTCCCACCTGTGGCCCACTTGGCTGGGCGTGGACCAAGGCATTTCCAGCGCTGGAGGGACTGATAAGAGACTGATAAGAGACTGATAAGAGACAGAGTGCACTGAGCTACAGCCCAAGGAGGGACTTGTGGAGTTTGTCATCTTTTTTGAAGCCGCAGGAGGTTTTATTGCTTAATATTGTTCAATTTTTGTGCTGTTGAATGCTTTGCCTGGTAAATAAAGCGTTTTTTTTCCACTTTTCTCCAAGGAAATATTTTCCCGAACTGGCTGAGGGTGGGGCTGCTGAATCTGCATTCTAGAGGAAACTCCTTTTGGGGGTTTTCAACCAAATTTGCCCTAAACCAGGACAGGGCGGTGGAAAGAAGGGGGAACCCCAAGTGGCTGGATTGAGGGGAGGCTGGAGAGGGTGACCCTGAGACTCCAAAATCGGCCTGCATCCCTAAGAAGGACCCTGGAGAAGGGGGATCCCCAGGACCCATGGGATCCCCAACAGCCTGGACACAGGAGACCACGAGAACACCAGAGGGATGAGACTGGAAATGGGACACTCGTGGTGGCTTTTTTTTATTCACTCTTGATTTTTGAAGGTTTTTATGGACATCAGATGACTTCTAGTGATGGACTTGTGTGGGAGGAATCCCCAACCCAAGGCATTCACACCTTGTTTTTCCCCAAATCAGTATTTTCCCCAAACCTTCTCACAGTGACATCCCCCCTGTCCTGCTATGGGTGAGCTCAGTCCCAAACCTGACCCTGATCCTGGTCTCAATCTCTCTCCACATTCACAGTTCTGTATTTAATCCCATCCCAGTGCCACACTCATCTAGCCCCAGACCCAATACCAACCCCAGCCCTAAAGCCAATCCCATGTCTAGCCTTAACCCCAATCCCAGCTCTAATCCAAATCTCAGCCCCAACTCCAAGCCCAGACCCAACAAACTCTGTGATGTCACAGCCCAATCTGTGACCTCACACAGCCCACTCTGTGCTGTCACACAGCCCCTTGCTGACATCCCAGCTGCTCTGTGTCTCCATGACACAGCCCCAGAGGAGCTGCTGTGACACAGCCCCCTCTGGGACATGCCACAGCCCCTGGCAGTGCTGAGCCCCTGGGAGCTCTGTCTGTGCCCTGCTGGTGTCCCTGAGGGGCCCTGGCAGTGCCCCAGCCCTCCTGGGCTGTGCCCAGGAGCTGCTCCTGGCCAGAGCTGTCTCTCTGCAGCTCTGCTGCCCTTGCCAGGAGCTGCCTCTGGGCCAGGAGCCTGGCCCAGCTCAGCAGCACAGACACAGCACAAGGACTGTAATGACCTTCTGGGGCTTTGGTGCTTTTGCATCAGACTCAGTCCCTCAGAGTGGGCTCAAAGAACTTCTCAGGGACTCAAAAAGAGCGTGAAACACTGAAGTTTCTCATACTTTAAATAGATCCTTCTGAGGGACAGGACTGAGAAAGTGTCCCCAGGTTCCAGGTAGAGCAGAACACTGGTGGCAGTGATGGCAGGTGGGGACAAGCAAGGCAAAGGTGTCTCTGGTGCTAAGCAAACCTGCGCCTCTGTCTCTGCAGGCTGCCCCACCTGGCTGGCCCCTTCCTTTGCTGACAGCTCTGCCTCCTGCCTGCCTCTGCCTGCCCACACAAAGCCTTGGGCTGCTCCAGGCTCCTGCTGGGGGACATGCTGCACCACAGCCATGCCCTGGAGGGAAATTCCTTTCTCCTGGTGTCCACTCTGGGCCTCCCCAGCTGCCCTTGGTGCTAATATGTCTTTTTCAGGCTCATTCCCACTAGGAAGAAAAGCTCCAGCCTCTCTGAAACCACCCTTCCATCCCTCCCAGGCTACCCCTGTTCTGTCCTCAGTCTCCACCCCACTGACCCCAGAGCCTGCAGAGTCTCCCTGCAGGTTTTATGATGAGGCCTCCAGACCCCATCTTGGGAGATTTTTTCTCCTCTCCAAGGTCTGTGAAAATGGAAAAACAGAGATCAAAGTAATTTTCTCCCAAATCTTGCAGTGACAAAACAAGGGTCAATATCTCTAAGCTAAATGAGGGAAGATTTACATTTGTTAGAACAGGAAATATTTTGCAATTATGAAAGTGGCATGAAACTGCAACTGTTTTTCTAGAGAATTGGATTCCCCATCCCAGGAATTATCCAGGATCAGGAGCTTGGTCCAACCTGACCCAGTGAAACCCCCTGCCCTCCCCAGTGGCAGAATTCCTGTCGTGTGGGTTCTCTGCTGTGCTGGGTGCCCTCACAATGCTTCTGGCCAGAATGTCTGCTGAGGGCAGCCAGGCTGCTGTAGGGGCAGTGACCTGACAGCCATCACCATGGCTGCCCTCTCCCCTGGGCCTGGCTCTGCCCTTTCCTCTGCCCCTGCCTTGGCTCTGCTGGCATGAAGAGTTTTGTCATTAATATCTTGTCCCCAAGGTGCTGGGGCCAGTGGCTTCCCAGTCAGGCTCCTGGAGCAGAAGTGGCTTTTCAGAGGCCAGCCAGGAATGAGCCCTGAGGCAGCAGCTCTGCAGTGGTGGCCACCAGGCCGGGCTGCCAAGGGAGGCTTCTGGCCATGGCCTGCAAGCAGCTGCTGCTGCCAAGGTGCCTTTGGTGCCTCAGGCTCTCCCTGGCACAGCTCCCAGCACGGCACTCTGCCCTTGTGCCTGAGGCCTTCCCTGTGCTGGGGCTGGCCTGGGGCTTTTCCTGCAGCGGGACCTGCCCTGCTGATGGCACAGGAAAGGCAGTTCCTGCTGGAGCAGGAGGCTCTGCCTGCAATGGGCTCCAATGACTACAGCAAGGCGCCCTGTTGCTTCCTAGAGCACAATATTCTAATAATTGTTATAGCTCCTGAACTGTGGAGTAAATAACTCTGCTTAAGATCTTTCTGTCCGATCATGATCAGACGCAATCAGAGCTGTATTTATACTAATTTATCTGGTATTCCATCGTTAATCTTGTGAGACAAATTGTGCTAAATTTGAATTCCACCTGTTCAATCTTTTACACCTTTGCAAAATTCTAGGACTGGGATTGGATCCAGCCGCTCCCAGTCTCCACTCTTAGAAGGTTTTTAGGAGTCTAGGGGCCCTGCAGGAGTTTGAGGATCCATGGTGGCTGTTGAGTGTCATTTCTCCACCTCATGACTCAGAAGGAGTTTCTCCAATAAAGAAAAAAAGCTTTTGCCTGAAGCTCCCACTGTGCCCATGACAGGAACCCCTGTGAGTGTCTGGGCCATCCCAGCTCTGGCAGCCTGGGGACTCCTGGGATGTCACCATGGAATGGCTGTGACTGCCTCTGACCACATGGCTCTTTACCATCCCCAGAAAGCCCTGGGAGGTCTCCATGGAGCCCCTGTCTCTGCATGTGACATTCCAGCTCTGGAACAGCCTGGAGACTCTTGAAAAGATCCCATGGAGCCCCTCTGAGGGCCTGTTATAAATCTGATCCTTTGCAGGCAACCATCACCAGGAGCCTGTTGTTATGGTCTGTTTCCATGGCAACCACCACCCGGCCCCCTGTTGCTGTGGTCTTTTTCCATGGCGACCATCCCCAGCCCCCTGTTGCTATGGTCAGTACCTTGGCAGCTCCATGGAGACCCCATGCCAGGGGTGGTTGCCATGGACACCAGCTCAGGCCTGCAGCCAGAGCCCGTTGCCATGGCAGCCATTGGCAGCCCCATCCCCAGGCTGATGGGATCCCAGAAGCACAGAATTGGCTGAGCTGGGAGGGACCCATCAGGATCCTCCAGTCCAACTGCTGGCCCTGCACAGGACACCCCAACAATGCCAGCCTGGGCCTGGCAGCGCTGGCCAAACTCTGCTGCAGCTCAGAGAGCCCTGGAGCTGGGACCCTTCCCTGGGGAGCCTGGCCAGGGCCCCAGCAGCCTCTGGGCAAAAACCTTTTCCTGACATCCAACCTGAGCCTGCCCCGACTCAGCTGCAGCCGCTCCCTCCACTCCTGTCCCTGGGCACCAGAGGGAAGAGGTTCCCACAGCCCCAGCCAGGGACCCGCTCCCAAGGCTGCTGCCATGGCCACCAGGGCTGGCACCAGCTGGGATGCTCGGTTTCCACGGGCCGGGCTTCAGGAATGGCATTCTCCAATTTCCCGCTCCCGCTAAACCGCGCTGCCCTCGCTGCCCTCCCGCCTCCCATGGAAAGCACAAAAGGCAAAGATCCCGGGCTGGGATAAGAACAATTTATTTGGAACAGCAACAAGATAAGGAACAAATGGAACAGAAACAATATTGATAACAGAAGGGATCAATAAAACTATTTACAGGGAAAATAAAACCACAACTCACTGGGTCTGCCTGGCCACAATTTCCCATGTCTGAAAAGGACACCCTTCTCCTCAGGGGTGAGAGAGAAAGAGTCCCTTTCTTGCTCCTGGCAATGACCTGAGGTGGGAGTGAATGTAATGACAGGACCATGGCCAGACCCTCATGTTTTTCAATGCCACATCATGTCACTGGGAGGGGCAGGAAAAGGGACAGGTGTCTTCCTCACATGGATCACAGGGAACATGGACCACTGGGGCTCTTCCCAATGTGGGACCTCCAATGGAGGACCGAATTTGGAGCAGTGAACGAAGCTCCTCCTGAAACTGGGGCATTTGCAGGGCTTCACTTACCCAAGACCCTGTTTGTGTCTGGTCAAGTTACAGCTGAAAGTGAAGCTCTTCCCACACTGGGGACACTCGTAGGGCCTCTCCCCAGTGTGGATGCACCGCTGGTGCCTGATGAGGTGGTATTTCCGCTTGAAGCCCTTCCCACAATCAGGGCAGCAGAATGGCCTCTCATCTGAGTGAATTCGCTGGTGCTGGAGGAGATCGGAGCGGGTCTGAAACCTCTTCTGACACTGGGGACACTCGTAGGGCCTCTCCCCATTGTGGATGGACCGCTGGTGCCTGATGAGGTGGTATTTCCGCTTGAAGCCCTTCCCACAATCAGGGCAGCAGAATGGCCTCTCATCTGAGTGAATTCGCTGGTGCTGGAGGAGATCGGAGCGGGTCTGAAACCTCTTCTGACACTGGGGACACTCGTAGGGCCTCTCCCCAGTGTGGATGCTTAGGTGTTTCACAAAGGTGGATCTGCAGCTGAAGCCCTTCCCACATTCCCCGTACTCGTAGGGCCTCTCCTCAGTGTGGATGCGCTGGTGCCTGATGACGTGGGATTTCTGCTTGAAGCCCTTCCCACAGTCAGGGCAGCAGAAGGCCCTCTCCTCTGAGTGAATGCGCTGGTGCTTGAGGAGATGGGAACTTCTCCGAAACCTCTTCTGACACTGGGGACACTCGTAGGGCCGCTCCCCACTGTGGATGCGTTGGTGGATGATGAGGGCAGAGCTGCAGCTGAAGCCCTTCCCACACTCCCCACACTCGTAGGGCCATTCCCCAGTGTGGATCATCTGGTGGCAGATCAGGGTGCTGCTCTGCCTGAAGCTCTTCCCACACACCAAGCACTTGTGGGGCTTCTCCACATTGTGAAGCTGCTCATGGGCCACCAGCTCTGAGCTCTGGCTGAAGCTCTGTCCACCTTCCTTGCTCAGGGTGGGTCTTTCCTCCTCAGAGCACCCTGGGCTGGGTTTGGAGCCCCTCCTCCTGTGGGATCTCTGGGGCTTTTCCTCTATGTTGGAAGTCAGCAGTGTGGAGCCACTCAAAATGGCTTCTTCCACGAGGTTTTGCTGTGGGGATTTTTCCTCCCCGGTCTCCATCCTCAGCTTCTTCCCTGGGGGAGGAAGGACAAGGAGAGGATGGGATTCGCCTCCGTGCCACAGGGAAGGGGAAGGAGATCCCCCCAGTGCATCCCCGGCAGGACGGGGTTGGCAGCAGGGTTGTCCTGCAGCCGGGGGCTGTGCTGGGCTGGGAGATGGAGCAGGAGAGAGGGGGAAAGGGGCACTGACTTCCTCCTCACCTGCCTGCGTGTCCCAGGGCTCCTTCATCTTCCTCACAGCCTCCTCCTCCATCCAATCAAGACTTGGGAATGGGAAATCCCGTTTCAGGGACCAAACAAAGGGTGCACTCATTGTCTTTTGTACTGGTTTGAAGGCAAACCTGGGGAGAGTCTAAGCCAGAATTACAATTGAAAAAGAAAATGAAGATCAAGGCAATGATACAGAAACACTGCCTTAAACTGACAGAGTCAGGATATAACCTGACACCCTGTCGCTGCTCAGGGTGGTGGCAGCAGTCCCATCAAAGGGTGGCTGCAGTCCTGTGGGAGTGATGAACATGATTCTGTCCAAGCAGTGATCCTGTAGAAGGGTCTGGTCTTCCTCTGGAGGTCCAGGGGTGGTTCTGGAGCTCTTGTCCTCTGGGAATCCAGTAGGCAAGCTGCTCCTGGTGTTGCAAGGCTCAGCTTATATCCAGGTAGGAATGCTTGGATCCTCCCCCTGGGCGGAGCATCCCACAATGGGATGATGGAATTTTATCAGTCCTGCAGTGACACTCAATGGCCCATTCACAGCAGATATCTTTCCTGGAGGGCATGGGCATTATGAGGGCTGAGTCATGGAAGAGATCAAGAACACTGCCCCACCTGTTTCTAGCAGTTGATGAAGATGGGGATTGAAAACATGCATTGGGTTCCATCTTACACTGCAACCTGAAACAGTGGGGGAATCCCTGCTCAGGGGGTGAACACCACCCCCCTTACCCAAACTGGCTCAGGTGTAAAACCCCCACCCCGGGAAGGCCACACACACAGGGGACAATATCACACTTGCCCTGCCCCAGGGGAGGTCTCTGTCCCTGTCACTCCATGGCTGTCCCCCCTTTTCTCTTTCACAGGCCGGGGGCTTTGCCAAATCTAAGAATAATTTTTTTCTTTGTTCCTGTAACCTTTGTGAAATCTACGCAGAGCTTTCCCTTCCTTTTCATAATCTTTTCATAAAACAGGTATCACAATGTATTGGGCCAAATTTCCACTTTTCTTTTATCAGAATGTGCCAGCAGCTGAGCTAGGGCTGTGCAGGACCAATGGATTTTGGAATTGCCACAGAATTGCTTCTACTGTCAGTTTATTAAATTTTGGGATTTGTTTGTCTTTTCACCACAAGTGACTTGTGGGAAGAGCAAATTCATGGCATTTTCTGTAGGATTAAGTTTGATTTTTGTAAAGAAACAACTTTACTTTGTCCGGTGCCTAGGGGATGCTCAAGGGGTCTCTGTGCCTCTCACACTGGGGGATGCTTGGGAATGGCTTGGGAGGGTTGTCCCTGTCCCTGTGACCCCAGGCCATTCCCCAGGGGTGTCCCTGTCCCTGTGTCCCCAGGCCATTCCCCAGGGGTGTCCCTGTCCCTGTCACCCCAGGCCATTCCCCAGGGGTGTCCCTGTCTCTGTCACCCCAGGCCATTCCCCAGGGGTCTCCATCATTCTCACCCAGGGAATGCCTGGGGGTCTCCCTCCCTCTCACCCCTGTGCCAGGGGGTGCTTGGGGCAGTCTCTGTCCCTCTCAGCCCAGGGGATGCTCGGGGCTCTCTGTCCCCTCGCCCTGGGGGATGCTCGGGGGGTCTCCATCCCTCTGGCCTCAGGCAATGCCTGTGCAGGGCTGGGCACCAGGGGCTCTGTGTCCCTCTCACTGCTAAGGCTGCTTGGGGCTGGGGGGGCTCTGCCACCTTCTCACCCCTGGGGAGGCCGGGGGGGTCTCTGTCCCTCTCAGCCCTGCTGTGACCCCACCCAAACATCATCGGGGCCACAGGGACAGAGACACCCCCAAAGCCCCAGAAGGGCTGAACCTGGGATTTGGTTTGGGGCCGAGGATTTAGGAAGGGTCTGGAATTGGGTCTGGGCTTGGAGTTGGGGCTGAGATTTGGATTAGAGCTGGGATTGGGGTTAAGGCTAGACATGGGATTGGCTTTAGGGCTGGGGTTGGTATTGGGTCTGGGGCTAGATGAGTGTGGCACTGGGATGGGATTAAATACAGAACTGTGAATGTGGAGAGAGATTGAGACCAGGATCAGGGTCAGGTTTGGGACTGAGCTCACCCATAGCAGGACAGGGGGGATGTCACTGTGAGAAGGTTTGGGGAAAATACTGATTTGGGGAAAAACAAGGTGTGAATGCCTTGGGTTGGGGATTCCTCCCACACAAGTCCATCACTAGAAGTCATCTGATGTCCATAAAAACCTTCAAAAATCAAGAGTGAATAAAAAAAAGCCACCACGAGTGTCCATTTCCAGTCTCATCCCTCTGGTGTTCTCGTGGTCTCCTGTGTCCAGGCTGTTGGGGATCCCATGGGTCCTGGGGATCCCCCTTCTCCAGGGTCCTTCTTAGGGATGCAGGCCGATTTTGGAGTCTCAGGGTCACCCTCTCCAGCCTCCCCTCAATCCAGCCACTTGGGGTTCCCCCTTCTTTCCACCGCCCTGTCCTGGTTTAGGGCAAATTTGGTTGAAAACCCCCAAAAGGAGTTTCCTCTAGAATGCAGATTCAGCAGCCCCACCCTCAGCCAGTTCGGGAAAATATTTCCTTGGAGAAAAGTGGAAAAAAAGCGCTTTATTTACCAGGCAAAGCATTCACCGGCACAAAAATTGAACAATATTAAGCAATAAAACCTCCTGCTGCTTCAAAATAGATGACAAACTCCACAAGTCCCTCCTTGGGCTGTAGCTCAGTGCACTCAGTCTCTTATCAGTCTTTTATCAGTCTCTTATCAGTCCCTCCAGTGCTGGAAATGCCATGGCCCGCGCCCAGCCAAGTGGGCCCGGCCAAGTGGGCCACAGGTGGGAGCTGCCAGTGGTGTTCTGGGTGTTCAGTCCAGAGCAGGTTTTAAACAGCTCCAAAGAAAAAGAACAACCACAGCCCAGGGAACTTCTCTGCCTCAGAGAGCTAAAAACTAACTAAAAGCAAAGGAGAGTTCTGTCCCGCCTTCTGTCCATCCAGGAGCCGAAATGTGGAGGAGTGAGTGCAGTGTCTGAAAACAAACTGCAACTTCTTCCTCCTCCCCTTGGCTCTCAGAACCAGCCTTAAAGGTGCAGAACTCATTTCTGGGCTAAAGAGACCAATGGGGTACGAGCATCATGAAGTCACCCCAGGACACGCCACTGTCAGGGTCAGGGGGTCCCGTCCCCACCTCATCTCCGGGCTGCTGGGGGTGCCCCAGCTCCGGTATCGCCCCTTCCCCTCTCCCCACCCCGGGGGTCCCCCGTTCCACAGCCCCGGCTCTCACGGGGATCCCCAAAACCAATGTCCCGCCCCGTCGGTACCGGGCCATCCCCACGTGGACCCCCCGGGACCCTCCTGAGGGGCGATCGCGGCTCCTCTGGCCCCAAAAAAGCTCCTCTTAGGGAGCCCGGAGATATCCGGGGCTCGAGTCCAGGATCTGCCGGCTCCGAACACTCTCTAAAAAAATCCTCCCGGACGCCCCTGGCTGGAGTTATTTGGGATTTTAGCTACTTGAGCTGGGCTTTTTGTAGGACTTGCAGCAGCCTTGCGTTCCTCACCTTTGAGTAAATGAACT
This sequence comes from Molothrus ater, assembly GCF_012460135.2. Lineage (NCBI taxonomy): Eukaryota > Metazoa > Chordata > Aves > Passeriformes > Icteridae > Molothrus > Molothrus ater. The sequence continues at coordinate 823,175 of NC_071661.1, forward strand.
TTATCAGTCACGCGGATATCATTTGCTCCCTCTCCTCCTGTGATTTTAAGAAACTTTTGAAAGAAGGACAACAAAATATTTTCTTTTTCACTGGCCACCCACAACAGCCATTTTCCTCATCATTTCTCCCGTAAGTTCCCCAGGAGGAAGGAGGGACTGTGTCCAAGTTTCCAAGAGTTCTTCCAGAGAGAGCCACAACCTCCTCAGAGGAGGGAACCATGCTGTTGTCAAAGGCACTTGGGGTCAGACAACAGTGCCCTGAACTCACTGTGCAAAAATAATGTCGCAGTCTAGTTACGCAAATTGTAAGAGAGATGCATCTGCCCCAATTCAGGTGCTAACGAGACCAAATGCCAGGTGGATTTTATTGAACAGTAAATGTGAGCGAGAGAGAGAGATGGAAAGAAAGAGAAAAGGGGGGACAGCAAAGGAGTGACAGGGACAGAGAGCTCCCCTGGAGTGGGCCAAGTGTGACATTGTCCCCTGTGGGTGTGGCCTTCCCGGGGTGGGGGTTTTACACGTGAGCCAGTTTGGGTAAGGGGGGTGGTGTTCACCCCCTGAGCAGGGATTACCCCACTGTTTCAGGCTGCAATGTAAGATGGAACCCAATGCATGTTTTCAATCCCCATCTTCATCAACTGCTAGAAACAGGTGGGACAGTGTTCTTGATGTCTTCCATGACTCAGACCTGATAACGCCCTCCAGGGGAGATATCTGCTGTGAATGGGCCATTGTGTGTCACTGCAGGAGTGATAAAATTCCATCATCCCATTGTGGGATGCTCCGCCCAGGGGGAGGATCCAAGCATTCCTACCTGGATATAAGCTCAGGCTTTCAACACCAGGAGCAGCTTGCCTACTGGATTCCCAGAGGACAAGAGCTCCAGAACCACCCCTGGACCTTCAGAGGAAGACCAGACCCTTCTACAGGATCACTGCTTGGACAGAACCACGTTCATCACTCCCACAGGACTGCAGCCACCATTTAATGGGACTGCTGCCACCACCCTGAGCAACAGGGTGTCAGGTTATATCCTGACTCTGTCAGTTTAAGGCAGTGTTTTTGTATCATTACCTTGATCTAAATTTTCTTATTAAATTGTAATTCTGATTTAGACTCTCCCCCCTGCTTTGCCTTCAAACCACTTCAAAAGACAATGTGTGAAACCTTTGTTTGGTTCCCGAAACAGAATTGGAGAATGCCATTCCTGAAGCCTGGCCCGTGGAAACCGAGCATCCCAGCTGGTGGCAGCCCTGGTGGCCATGGCAGCAGCCTTGGGAGCGGGTTCCTGGCTGGGGCTGTGGGAACCTCTTCCCTCTGGTGCCCAGGGACAGGAGTGGAGGGAGCGGCTGCAGCTTAGTCGGGGCAGGCTCAGGTTGGATGTCAGGAAAAGGTTTTTGCCCAGAGGCTGCTGGGGCCCTGGCCAGGCTCCCCAGGGAAGGGTCCCAGCTCCAGGGCTCTCTGAGCTGCAGCAGAATTTGGCCAGTGCTGCCAGGCCCAGGCTGGCATTGTTGGGGTGTCCTGTGCAGGGCCAGCAGTTGGACTGGAGGATCCTGATGGGTCCCTCCCAGCTCAGCCAATTCTGTGCTTCTGGGATCCCATCAGCCTGGGGATGGGGCTGCCAATGGCTGCCATGGCAACGGGCTCTGGCTGCAGGCCTGAGCTGGTGTCCATGGCAACCACCCCTGGCATGGGGTCTCCATGGAGCTGCCAAGGTACTGACCATAGCAACAGGGGGTTGGTGATGGTTGCCATGGAAACAGACCACAGCAACAAGGGGGCCGGGTGGTGGTTGCCATGGAAACAGACCATAACAACAGGCTCCTGGTGATGGTTGCCTGCAAAGGATCAGATTTATAACAGGCCCTCAGAGGGGCTCCATGGGATCTTTTCAAGAGTCTCCAGGCTGTTCCAGAGCTGGAATGTCACATGCAGAGACAGGGGCTCCATGGAGACCTCCCAGGGCTTTCTGGGGATGGTAAAGAGCCATGTGGTCAGAGGCAGTCACAGCCATTCCATGGTGACATCCCAGGAGTCCCCAGGCTGCCAGAGCTGGGATGGCCCAGACACTCACAGGGGTTCCTGTCATGGGCACAGTGGGAGCTTCAGGCAAAAGCTTTTTTTCTTTATTGGAGAAACTCCTTCTGAGTCATGAGGTGGAGAAATGACACTCAACAGCCACCATGGATCCTCAAACTCCTGCAGGGCCCCTAGACTCTTAAAATTCCTTCTAAGAGTGGAGACTGGGAGCGGCTGGATCCAATCCCAGTCCTAGAATTTTGCAAAGGTGTAAAAGATTGGACAGGTGGAATTCAAATTTAGCACAATTTGTCCCACAAGATTAACGATGGAATACCAGATAAATAGTATAAATACAGCTCTGATTGCGTCTGATCATGATCGGACAGAAAGATCTTAAGCAGAGTTATTTACTTCACAGTTCAGGAGCTATAACAATTATTAGAATATTGTGCTCTAGGAAGCAACAGGGCGCCTTGCTGTAGTCATTGGAGCCCATTGCAGGCAGAGCCTCCTGCTCCAGCAGGAACTGCCTTTCCTGTGCCATCAGCAGGGCAGGTCCCGCTGCAGGAAAAGCCCCAGGCCAGCCCCAGCACAGGGAAGGCCTCAGGCACAAGGGCAGAGTGCCGTGCTGGGAGCTGTGCCAGGGAGAGCCTGAGGCACCAAAGGCACCTTGGCAGCAGCAGCTGCTTGCAGGCCATGGCCAGAAGCCTCCCTTGGCAGCCCGGCCTGGTGGCCACCACTGCAGAGCTGCTGCCTCAGGGCTCATTCCTGGCTGGCCTCTGAAAAGCCACTTCTGCTCCAGGAGCCTGACTGGGAAGCCACTGGCCCCAGCACCTTGGGGACAAGATATTAATGACAAAACTCTTCATGCCAGCAGAGCCAAGGCAGGGGCAGAGGAAAGGGCAGAGCCAGGCCCAGGGGAGAGGGCAGCCATGGTGATGGCTGTCAGGTCACTGCCCCTACAGCAGCCTGGCTGCCCTCAGCAGACATTCTGGCCAGAAGCATTGTGAGGGCACCCAGCACAGCAGAGAACCCACACGACAGGAATTCTGCCACTGGGGAGGGCAGGGGGTTTCACTGGGTCAGGTTGGACCAAGCTCCTGATCCTGGATAATTCCTGGGATGGGGAATCCAATTCTCTAGAAAAACAGTTGCAGTTTCATGCCACTTTCATAATTGCAAAATATTTCCTGGTCTAACAAATGTAAATCTTCCCTCATTTAGCTTAGAGATATTGACCCTTGTTTTGTCACTGCAAGATTTGGGAGAAAAAAAATTTGATCTGTATTTTCCCATTTTCACAGACCTTGGAGAGGAGTAAAAAATCTCCCAAGATGGGGTCTGGAGGCCTCATCATAAAACCTGCAGGGAGAGTCTGCAGGCTCTGGGGTCAGTGGGGTGGAGACTGAGGACAGAACAGGGGTAGCCTGGGAGGGATGGAAGGGTGGTTTCAGAGAGGCTGGAGCTTTTCTTCCTAGTGGGAATGAGTCTGAAAAAACCATAATAGCACCAAGGGCAGCTGGGATGGTCCAGAGTGGACACCAGGAGAAAGGAATTTTCCTGCAAGGGCAGGGCTGTGGTGCAGCACGTCACCCAGCAGGAGCCTGGAGCAGCCCAAGGCTTTGTGTGGGCAGGCAGAGGCAGGCAGGAGGCAGAGCTGTCAGCAAAGGAAGGGGCCAGCCAGGTGGGGCAGCTGGGGGATGCCGACAGCCTGCAGGGACAGAGGCGCAGGTTTGCTCAGCACCAGAGACACCTTTGCCTTGCTTGTCCCCACCTGTCATCACTGACACCAGTGTTCTGCTCTACCAGGAACCTGGGGACACTTTCTCAGTCCTGTCCCTCAGAAGGATCAATTTTATGCACGAGAAACCACACTTTGAGTTCTTGAGAAGTTCTTTGAGCATGCTGTAAGGGACTGTGTCTGATGCATAGAGCACCTAAGCCCCAGAGGGTCATTACAGTCCTTGTGCTGTGTCCGTGCTGCTGAGCTGGGCCAGGCTCCTGGCCCAGAGGCAGCTCCTGGCAAGGGCAGCAGAGCTGCAGAGAGACAGCTCTGGCCAGGAGCAGCTCCTGTGCACAGCCCAGCAGGGCTGGGGCACTGCCAGGGCCCCTCAGGGACACCAGCAGGGCACAGACAGAGCTCCCAGGGGCTCAGCCCTGGCAGGGGCTGTGGCATGTCCCAGAGGGGGCTGTGTCACAGCAGCTCCTCTGTGGCTGTGTCATGGAGACACAGAGCAGCTGGGATGTCAGCAAGGGGCTATGTGACAGCACAGAGTGGGCTGTGTGAGGTCACAGATTGGGGTCTGACATCACATAGTTTGTTGTGTGAGGTCACTGAGCAGCTACAGCATCATAGAGGGAAATGTGTGACATCACAGAGCAGGCTGTGAGATCATGGCATGGTTGTATGACATCACAGAGCTGGCTGTGAGGTCAAAGTATTTGCTGTGACAGTACAGAGTGTCAGTATGACATCACAGAGAGGGTTTTGTGGCATCACTGAGGGGGTTGTTACATCACACAGCTGTCTGTGACATCATAGTGTGAGCTCATAGAGCAGATCGTGCTGTCATAGATGGTGGCTCTGTGACATGAGGGAGTGGGTTGTGACATCACCGGGTGGCTGTGTAACATCATAGAGCAGGCTGTGACATCACAGAACAAACTGTGACATCGCAGTGTGACTCTTTGACATCAGAGTCTTCTGTGACATCACAGAGCAGCTCTGTAACATCACAGGAGCTTATGGGACATCACAGGAGATTGTGTGACATCATAGGAGGAAATGTGACATCACAGGGGACTGTGTGACATCACAGGGGGCTGTGTGACATCACACAGGGGCTCCATGACATCACAGGGGCCTGTGTGATGTCACACAGGGACTCCATGACATCACAGGGACATGGGTGACATCCCAGGGGCTTTGTGACATCACAGGGGCTGTGTGAGGTCACTGGGGAGGTCACTCTTCCCCGGCCCCCCTCACAGTTCCCCCCAGAGCAGTCCAACCCAGCTCGTGCACAGCGGGGTCCCCTGTCCCCCCGGGTCCCCCCGCCCCCGGCGCCGCAGCCTCCCCCAGAGGATGTTCCATGAGATCGACCCCAGAGCCTGACACGGGGACGGGGGGCCGGGGCCCTGGGGGTGGCACAGGGGGACAGGGACCCCCCGGCAGCGTCCCCGTGTCCCCCAGGGCCAGAGCCTGGGCCAGGGCTCCTTCACCCTGCTACCAACGAGGCCTTGAGAGCACTGAAAAAATCCCCAGCAAGGGATCAGCAAAAACCAGATTGAATATTAAGGGACAGCAGCACAAAGTTCCTTGGCAAGAGTCACTCTGCTCCTGACTGGACACATCAGGCACACCAAGGAAACAAAGCAACAAAGAAACCAAACTAAATCCAGGTAATCAAACCAGCAATGAGCCAAGAACTGTCCCTGTGTGTGTGTGACACAAGGACAGTGAGGGCAAGGATGAAAGGAATACAGGCCACAAGCTTAACAGAGCTCAAACTTAACAGGACTTAACTTATATCTTAATCTTAACTGATACCTTCAATTTCACAATTAAGCAAAAAATAGCATTTAGCAGGATTTAATCTAACTTTTAACCTCTGACTTTGCAATTTAACAGAGGATTAACATTTAACAGTATTTGACTCAGCTTATAACTTATATTAAACATAGCAACTTAGGGAAACAACAACTCTTAGCGGTGTTGAGCTTCACTTAGACCTCGTAACTTAACCTTACCTACAGGCAATGTAGGTAAGGTTAAGTCATCCTGGCCATACTTGGCACCAACAGCTTTCTTTGGCAGGGTGAGAACAGGGATGTTGTGCCACGGAGGGAACAAAACCAGTTCCCAGGGCTGCTCCTACAGAAAGCAGGAGCTGGTTGGGCAGCAGCAGTGCCTGGAGCAGACAGTGTTTGTGATGAGCTGCAGAGGAGCTGAGCCCAGGGGCTGTTGGCCAAGGCCGAGCCCCAAGGAGCATTTCTCAGCTGGCAGGGTGGCCTGAGAAGGGGAGGGGGGAATGCAGCGGCACAGGGCCCATGGAACCAAGGGACCATTGTGACACTGTGGGCCCCTGTGAGGCCATGGGGCCATGGTGACACTGTGGGGCCTCATGGAATCATGGAGAGCACTGTGACATTGCTGGGCCTCATGGATCAAGGGGACAGTACTGACGCTCTGTGGCTCCATTGAATTTAGGGATCATTGTGACACTGAGAGGCCCCATCAAACCAAGGGTCCATTGTGACACCACGGGGTCTCATGGAACTGTGGAAACCATTGTGACACTTTGAGGTGTCATGGGACCAAGGGGCCATTGTGACACTGCGAGACCCCATGGAGCCAAAGGTTCATTGTGACATTGCAAGGCCTCATGGAATCATGGAGACACCATTAAGACACTTCACAGCCTCATGGAGCCACAGGGCCATTGTGACACTGTGGGACACCATGGAACCAAGGAGACCATTGTGACACTATGAGGCCCCATGAAATAAGCAAAGCACTGTGACACTCTGAGGCCTCATGGAACCAAGAGGCCTTTTTATACTATGGGGCACCAGGGAATCATGGAGACCGTTGTGACACTGAGGGGACCCATGGGATCATGGAGACCATTGTGATGCTATGAGGGTCCATGGAATAAGCAAAGCATTGTGACACTCTGAGGCTTCATGGAACCAGTGAGACCATGGTGACCCTGGGGGTCCCCACAGAACCAAGAGGACCATTGTGATGCTGTGGGGCCTCATGAAACCAAAATGCCTTTGTGACACTGCAGGGCTGCATGGAACCAAAGGGCCATTGTGGCATTGCAGGGCCTCCTGTCATCAGTGGTTCATTGTGACACTGGGGAGCCAAAGGAGACCATTGTGACTCTGCAAACCCCCAGGGTCCATAGGTCCATTGTGACATTGCAGGGCTCATGGAACAGAGGAGTCCCGTGACATTGTGGGGCCTGTGGAACCACGGAGATCATTGTGACACTGCAAGGCCTCACATGGAACGGTTGGGACCATTGTGACACTGCAGGGCCTTATGGAACCTAGGGGCCATTGTGACATTGTGGGACCCCATCAAACCAAGGGTCCATTGTGATACTGCAGGACTTTGCCATTGTGACACTGCTGGACCCCATAGAAACAAGGCACCATTATGGCACTGTGGGGCCTCACGGATCCAAGGCACCATTGTGACACAAAACCAAGGGAGCACAGAACAGGTGTGGCTGTTTTGGCCTCCCATGGGCTGCCTAACTGGTCCAGCTGACCTTGGCATGTTGAGGGTCTCTTCTCATCTGCTGTTGAAGCACTGGGGCTCTGTGCTTTCCTTCCTATGGAAAAGAACTGTCCTTCTTCTTCAGGCACCCTGGCCAGATTTGGGATTTCATTTCCAAATTTCCTTATATCCAGGGATTATTCCAATAGGAATATTGTCAGGACAGGTCTGGCTGGCAACGGTTTCACAATGGTCACCTCTCATTTGTCCCCAAAACACTGGGGAAGGCTCCGTGCTTTCCTTCCCATGGGAAAGAATTGTCCTGCTTCTCCAGGTGCCCATGGCTGAGACTGGGTTTCCACCTTCAAAATTCCCGTAATTGAAAGACTGATCGCAGACAAAATCTGCAATTTTTGAGAAGTCTGCCTGGCCATGGCCTACTTCGGCTCTCACCTGCCTTCCAAACACTGGGGCTCTGTGCTTTCCTTCCTATGGAAAAGAACTGTCCTTCTTGTCCAGGTGTTCATGGCCAAATTTCGGGTCCACCTCCAACTTTCCCTATTGTGACAGACTGGAGGAGATTGTTGGCTCAAAACATTTTATGTGGGGGGGAGGAAGGGGCAGGTCCAGCCTTGCCCTGCCCTGGAAGCCCAGCCCTGCCCTGCCCTGCCCTGGAACTCCAATCCCCCCAGAGCCTCTATCCCAGCCCAGCAGTGGCTGCCAGTCCCTGGCACAGCACAGGCAATGCTCCACAGCCACCTCTGCAGCCCCAGCCCAGCTCCTGAGGGACCAAATGAGCCCAAGCCCCTCCTGGGGGAAGGGCCCAGGAAGACCAAGGGGTATTGAAGGCTGACCACAAGGCAAGCACACATCTTGACCCTGGATCCTCTTGGAATTTCCATCTGAACAATGCTGAAATCCAGGAGTTGGTAGCTGTGTGTGTGCTTCTCTGTATCTTTTTTGTCTTTCTCTCTTTCTGTGTCTTCTTCTATTTCTGTGCTCCTGTAAATTTTGATTAACATTAAATTGAACAGGCTTAGAGTTTGTGAAGTTGAATGGGCCAAGTCAATGCTTTAAAAAGTGTTTTTGTTTGAATGTTTGTCTTAGTTTGATATGAGAAGAATTTTAAAACGTAATATGAAATTTTTTGTGTCACTGACAATCTGTTAAACCACTGAGATACTGAACACACCTCTGTGAAACACAAATGTTAAAGATGAAAAAACCCAGGAACCTCCTCTTTCTTTCCCAGTCAACAAAGAAACAGTGGGCCCTGGCCCTGGCCCCCATCTCAACCAAACCAAACCAAACCAAACCAAACGAACCCAAACCAAACCAAGCAACCCTGCCATGGGCTGAGCCCCTTCCCCCCTCCCCAGGCTGCCCCACCCCCATCAGCCCCATTCTGACCAAACCAAACCCCAACAACTCCCAAACAGGAAAACAAAAGAGGCTACAAAACCCCAACCAGAACAAAGCCAGCCATAGCTATTAAAATCTTACCAAGTCCCCTCCATCCAACACAACTAAAACTAAATCTCCTACAACCTACAACCATGCAAAATAACCCTACAACTAAAACACAAAAAACCCTGAAACCAACCATAAAACCAATCCTAGCACAACCCAACCACAACCTCCACCACACGATGCCAGCAGGTCAGGTGTTAACTCTTTCAATACTTCAATCCTCCCATGAGTAAAAGAAAAAAAACAAAATACAAGCTGATAAAAAGCCAATATGAAACCATCAAAGTAAGTAAAGAAGAAATTAAATCCTAAATAAAAAAGAATAAAAAATATGTTACTCTTAAAACTAAAGTCCTCTTATAAACTATAAAGAAAAAACTCTTTTTCTTTATAACAAAAAAAAAATTAAAATTCAAATTATTATCAAAGAAAAACCTCCATACTAAAATAAGCAAATGTTAAAATAACTTTAATTTCATAAAATGCTTAAACAGGGGGAAAAAAAGTAATCCAGTATCTCCAAGAGAAGATCTCTATTCCCAGAGTAAAAATAATTTTAAAAGTAAATAATAAAAACTTATACCTTTAAATAACTCATCTTTAAAACAATACCTCCTAAGTCAACATGGCCCATCAACAAGCTGTGAAAAAGGTTGTAAGAATAAAAACAACTTCACAAGAACAAAGTTCCCCAGACTGGTGTTATCCATGACAAAAAAAAGAGCCAAAAAAAAAAAAAATTTTCCTCTTGTAAAAAAATCTCCACAACCTTAAGAAGAAAAACTTCTCTACCTAAGTAAACTAAATAAAGACAATTCTATAAATAGTAAACTAACTAGAAATTTTAAGTTTACTTTCTTTACATTGTCAGTAAAAAGAAAAAGTTGTAAAGAAAAAAAAGGGTTCTAAATAATTTATTTTAATTCTTACGACCTTTTTTCTCTATAAATTTATTTTAAATAAAATTTTCTATATACCCTTTTAAAATTTTAGGCCTACTTTACTATTCTCATAATACAATCTCACAATAAAATAAATAGATAAATAATTAAACTGACACTAAAAGCCCCCATACTCATCAATCCATTAATTAAGAAATGTCAAGAATAGAAAAATCTGAAATTAACAAACCAAAACCACTACAATGTCATAATAAACCTTTTGCCAAAGTGTCTCCAATTTTCTGAACTTCCCAGGGAAGGCAGTTTGGTTGTTTTGAGCTCCTAGAATCTCTTGTACTGGTATTTCTCCAGTGCACCTAACTCAGAGGGCACAAACAATTGTAATTCCTTTTAAATGTCTCCTTGAGAGAGATGTATGGGGGATGGGGGTCAGGGCTTGTGTGTCCTGCTTGGCCCAGCCCAGGCAGGGCTTTCCCAGCCACATTCCACACTCCATTGCCCAGCTGGAGCCGCTGGTGCCTCTGAGTTGTGCTGCCCCAGCCCCAGGGACGCTCTCCTTGTCTGCCCATTCCCCCACGGTCTCTGGGCAGGGATGGCCTCAGTGGGGGCTGCTGACATCCTCAGCAACTTGGAGGCTGCTGCTGAATTTCCCTGCTCCAGAGGCTTGTTCAGCCTTCAGCTCTTCGGTGCAGGAATTCAGTGTCCCAGGGCTCATTAACGTTCAGAACGCCTGAACAAGCCAAGCCTCTGGGAATAATTTGATTTTAATTTTCAAATCCTTTGTGGTTAAGTAGATCTCAGTAGTGTATTCAAACTAAATACCTGATATTCAAAAAGACAGTGAGAAAAGATTTTTTAGGTCCTGTTTAGTTTTGCTTTCCTGTTAATTCATTGATATGTACAATCTCCAATTGACACTGAGTCCAAGTACCTCCTCATGCAGTTTGAATGGATATGAAAATCAAGACCCTTCATGGCTGACAATCAATCAGACTCTGTCCCTACCCCCCCCACCATTTCCCCCATACAAGCCCAGGCACTCAGAGCAGCCTTGGGCAAATCTGAGCTCCCTCCAGCCCAGGCTGCACCTGCAGCTTTCAGCTCCTTGGCTCCAACTCCCACCTGCTTTCCTTGCAGAAGGAGCTGCCCAAGACACAGAGGGATGTACATTTCTTGTCAGCCAGCAAAGTCAAGGGAAGGCACAGCTCCATCAAATGCCATAGTCATTCCTCTGCTGGATATTAAATCCTCTTTGCACAGCAGACAGTCTCAGAGCAATGGAAAACACCTTCTGTGCCCAGCACAGATCCCAAGGTCCCCCCAGTCCCTCCCTGCCCCGATTCTGCCCAGATTTGCTCTTTGCACACATGAGTCACAGGCTGAAGTCAGGAGCTCCCTCCTTGCCCAGAGGGAGCAAAAGAGAGAAAGGGCATGAAGAGCTCTCCTGTGCAGAGCCAAGGTCCAAGTGCAGCCCCTGCAGTGGGAACCACAACTCATCAGGTTTGTGTCCTTTGGGTTCAGGGCCTGGTGACACTCAGAGGCACAGAAAGGTTTCTTGCCAACAAACACAAGTTGAATATTTGAACAGTTTAAGAACCATCACAGCTCTTCCCTCAGCTCTCTGGGATGTCCCAGCAGCATCTGACATGTCCCCTATCCCCAAGGGATTTCTGAACAGTTTTAGACAGAGAGATATAAAAGGTAGTTTAGTGATAGATATAACCATAATGAGATATTTAATTCATATTTATTTGAACTTGAAAGACTTGGCCACTAGCTGAAGTTCAAAGCATGAAACCAGTCAGTTGAGAGGCACTTGAATGACCAGGGGGCATCTGGAGGGGGAAATCGGAGAGCAGCAGGAAGGACGTGGATCCAGCTGGTCTAGTGAAGAGATGTAGTCAGACATGGCCATTTCAACAGGAGAGATGGAAACACCTGACGGAAGAGGGAGAGGAAATAATAGACTGATCATTGGTGACAGGAGTAGGGGGGCAGATCAATATTTCTTCTCCTGCCATCAGCAAACTTCCAGGAAATTCCCATTCCTGGTGGGAAAACTTTGCCATTTCTTAAAAGGAATCAAGTGACACAGATAATAAAGATTTGCCTGAGTATTATGAAACTAACAGGTAATAAAACCTCTGCCTCTTTCCAGGCAGACATCAGTTCTGTGCCCATGAAGACGCAGTGCCACTTGTGCCCTGAGGTGCCCAGCTGGGAATGGACCTCTCCCAGAGCACCTGAGGGAGAGCAGAGCACCTTGCAAGCTGCAGGTCCCTGACAGCCCTGCAGGGCTCCTGTGCCATCAACATCTGCTCTGCTCCAGTCTGAAACAGGGCCCAGCATGGTGCTGGGATCATCAGAGAGCTGAGGTGTGTGCTGGAATTCAATGGCCTCCCCATCCCGCAGCAGCCCTGCATTTCCCTCCTGCAGCCTTGGTCTCCAGCCCAGCCATGGAGGCTCTTTGGGCTCTGGAGTGTTGCTGCAGCCCCCAAGGGCAGCTGAGCTCTGCCTTTGGCACAGTCAGGCCTGGCCAGCGCAGGCCATGCTCAGCAATTGCTTGTGTGTGCCTGGCCTTGCTGTCAGCCCCGGCAGCGGCTGCGTGGCCCCTTTGTGGCCCTGTGCTGGCCCAGCCATGGTGGCCCAGCCCCTGTGCAGGCCCAGCCCAGGCCAGGAGCATTGCGGCTGGGAACGGCCCCTGTGCTGTGGTGCCCACAGCAGCCTTGGGGCTCTGTGCCCCATGGCCTCCCTGCTGGGCAGCCTCTGCCAGCTCCTGCAGAGCCCGGGGCACCTGTGGGGCTGCACAGACAGCCCTGCCCCGGGCTCTGCCCGCCTCTGGGCCAGCAGAGAGGCAGCCAGGGCTGGCCATGACCGGGAACAGGCCCTGAGACCCACAGGAGGATGGAGCTGGGCCACAGCCAAACTCAGCCCAGGCCAAAGCTGGGCTCAGCAGCCAGGGCTGACAAGGGCTGGGCACAGAGTTTGGCGCTGACAAATGTCCTGGGCCCCCTCCCTGCTCTGTCCATGCCACCAAGGGCACAGAGCAGCCTCCTCTCTGGGCCACTTGCCTGTTTGCAATGCCTTGCACAGGCGCTGGCCCTGCCCCACAAGGCCTGGCCTGAGTCCTGCCCCTGCACGCTCAGCCAGGATGAGATGGACACTGATGGTTTCTGGGCCAGGCTCTCAGAGCCCAGCCCAGCTCCCTGCAAGCTCTGCCAGCTGCCCTGAGCTCTGGGCAGCACCAAGGGCCTCTCTGAGCCCAGCCCAGCCCAGCCGGCTCTGGCCCCACAGCTCTGCTCAGGCCAGGCTGCTCTGGGCACTGGCCCCACGGCCTCAGCCCCTGCCAAGGGCACAGCAGCAGCTGCAGCTGCCACAGGACTCAGCCCCAGCCATGGGGGAAGGTGCTGGGCCAAGGCCAAAGGAGGCTCCCTGGCTGCCCTGCTCCCCTCGGCCTGAGGTGCTGAGAGCTCTGCCGCCCCTGCTGCCATCCCATCTGCCCAGGGCAGCACAAGAGCCCCGGCCTTGGGGCCCTCAAGAGCTGCTCCTGCTCCAGGCCCAGGGCCCATGCCAAAGCTGGGACAGCAGCCACAAAGCTGTGCCCATTTCTGTTCATTGCTGATCTGATGGGGATGGATCCTCTGCCACTTGGAGGTTGCTGATGAATTTTATTGCTCCAGAGGCCTCTTCTTTCTTGAGCTCTTCAGTTCAGGAATTCACTGAAAAAGTCTCATACACATGTGTTCAAAACACCTGAACAAGAAAAGCCCCTGGGAATCATTTAAATGTTCAATTCCTCTCTGGTTAATTAAAGGGATTTCAGTAGTTTATTTAATGTGAATACATTGTATTGAAAACAAAGCAGAGAGAACAGTTTTGTCCTGTATTCTTTTCCTGTTTATAGCTTGGTATCAGCAATGTCCAATTGATATTGACCCCCAGCACCTTCTAATGCCCTCTAAAGAGATATAAAGATCAAAACCCTTCATGGCTGATAATACATGAAACTTTGTTCCCAACCCCCTCCCCACCATTTCCGTCATCAAACCCCTGGCACTCCTATGGATAAGGAATGGTGTGGCCAGCAGGAGCAGGGCAGCGATTCTTCCCCTGTGCTCAGCACTGGTTGGGCAGCACCTTGAGTGCTGTGTCCAGTTTTGGGCCCCCCAATTTAGGAAGGACATGGAGGGGCTGGAGCGTGTCCAGAGAAGGGCAACAAGGCTGGGGAGGGGTTTGGAGCACAAGAGCTGTGAGGAGCAGCTGAGGGAGCTGGGGTTGTTTATCCTGGAGAAGAGGAGGCTCAGGGGAGACAAGGTGATGTCAGGGCACAGGTTGGACTTGATGATCTCCAAGGTCTTTTCCAGCCTTGTTGAATCTGTGATTCTCTCAAACCACCCTTGGAGCAGCTGCAGGATGAGCCCTGGGCCTCCTCTTCAGCAGCTCCAGCAGCCCAGGTCCCTCAGCTCTCCTGGCAGCCCCAAAGCCCATCCTGTCAGTCCTGCAGAGCCTCTGCAGCTCCTCCTCATTGCCCAGAACAGGGAGCCCCAGAGGCAGACACAGCAGCCCAGATGTGCCCCCATGGCCTGGGGTGCCTCTGGCAAGGGAGCAGCACCAGGCACTGCAGGAGCCTGCAGAAAATTCCTGCAGCACTTGTAGGATGATCCTGCTGCCCAAGGGACGTTCCCATGGGGCCGAGTCAGGAACTGCAATGGGGAGTGGGGCCAGAGAGGAAAGGGCAAACAGGGATGGGCTGTTTGCAGGGGAGGGAACAGGGCGGGGGGGGGGGGGGGGCAAGAGGAAGAAATTTGTCCAAGGGAAGAGTAAAGAAAGCAAAGGAGAAGCCAAGGAAATGCTCAGGGAAGTTTGGGGGTGGCTGCCAGGCAGCCCTGGCTCTGAGCAACAGCGTCTGCAGTGGCACAGGAAACTCCCAGCTGATGGGAACAAACTTTCTGGCTGAGTGCAGAGGCCAGGACAAAGCTGAGTGGTTTCCCTGCTGTCCCGCAGCCCTTGCTGGCCCCAGGGGCTGATGGCATTTGTGCCCCTTCAGGTTCATGTCCCCACAGCAACAGCATGGGGGTGCTGCCCCTGCTGTGTGCAATGCAAACAGGAGCTGCTGAGGCAGTGCTGCCGTGTCTGTGCCTGCAAGGATGGGGCACCTGTGTGAGCTGGGGGAGAGGCCAGGGCTGCAGAGGGGGGATGTTGTTGGCAGCTGCATGAGGACACTCTGGGACGCTGCCCTGGGCTGTGCAGCGCACTGGGGATGGATCAGCCCCTGCTCTGCTGCTCCTTCCCATCTGCCCCAGGGCCCTTGCAGAGCCCCAGCCGTGCTGTTTGCCCCCAGCCTGCCCACGGCCAGCCTGGGGCTGCTCACGGGGGTTTCTGTGCTGAGCATTGGCCTGGCCATGTTCTTGAGAGAGCCTGGGCAAGGAGCCTGGAGCCCCCAGGGCACTGCTGAGGCGTCAGCGCTGCCCCAGCAGGGCCCATGGCCTGTCCCTGCTGCAGCCCCGGCACTGCCACCCCCAGGGCTGTGCCCGGCCCCGAGAGCACTCAGGCCCTGCAGCAACACCAGGGCCACCAGGGCAGCGGGGCAGGGCCACGGCAGCAGCACTGGCAACACCAAGTGCTGCTGCTACTGCTGCTGGGCACAGCTGCTGGGGCAGCACTGATCTGCCCCAGCTCTGCACACAGACATTGCTGCTGCAGCTCCAGAGAAGGCAACAAAAGGGCATCTCTGCAGAAAACTCTGCTGGGACATCCTTTAGTTCTTTTAAAACCACCAAGAGCACAGCCCCTCATTGACACAGTGTGTGGCCACAGGGAAGGTGGAGAGAAACAAAATGACCAATGGCCCAATGACATTTATTTGTAGAAAAGATTAAAAACCTAAAATAAAAGATAAAGAACCTCCAAAATGAAGCCAACATGTACTATCAAAGGTGACTTTTATTACAAGTGATTTGCAGAAATTGGCCAGGAGTTTAATGTTTCTGAAACCATCCAGTTATCAGTCTCCACAGTGAAGCCTTGAGCTCCTGGTTCCTCAGGCTGTAGATGAGGGGGTTCAGGGCTGGAGGCACCACCGAGTACAGAACTGACAGGGCCAGATCCAGGGATGGGGACGAGATAGAGGGGGGCTTCAGTTGGGCAAATGTGCCAATGCTAAGGAACAGGGAGAGCACGGCCAGGTGAGGGAAGCAGGTGGAAAAGGCTTTGTGCCGTCCCTGCTCAGAGGGGATCCTCAGTACAGCCCTGAAGATCTGCACATAGGAGAAAACAATGAACACAAAACAGCCAAATGCTAAACACACACTAACAGCAATGAGCCCAAGTTCCCTGAGGTTGGAGTGTGAGCAGGAGAGTTTCACAATCTGTGGGATTTCACAGAAGAACTGGTCCAGGCCATTGCCATGGCACAGGGGCAGGGAAAATGTATTGGCTGTGAGCATGAGAGCATTGAGAAAGGCACTGGCCCAGGCAGCTGCTGCCATGTGGGCACAAGCTCTGCTGCCCAGGAGGGTCCCGTAGTGCAGGGGTTTGCAGATGGACACGTAGCGGTCGTAGCACATAGTGGTGAGGAGAAAATACTCTGCTCCCATGAAGAAGATCAGAAAAAAAACCTGAGTAGCACATCCAGTGTAGGAGATGTTGCTGGTGTCCCAGAGGGAATTGTGCATGGCTTTGGGGACAGTGGTGCAGATGGAGCCCAGGTCAGCGAGGGTCAGGTTGAGCAGGAAGAAGAACATGGGCGTGTGCAGGTGGTGGCCGCAGGCTACGGCGCTGATGATGAGGCCGTTGCCCAGGAGGGCAGCCAGGGAGATGCCCAGCAAGAGGCAGAAGTGCAGGAGCTGCAGCTGCCGCGTGTCTGCCAATGCCAGCAGGAGGAAGTGCCTGATGCAGCTGCTGTTGGACATTTGCAGTGCCGTGGCGTGGGGATCTGTAAGAAAAGTAATCATGGAATAGTTGGGTTTGGAGAGGACTTGAAATATCCCAGCAGAGCCTGGGGACACTTTCCCCCCACTGCCTGCCCAGGGCTCTGCTGCCTGGAGCTGTCCCTGCCAGCAGCTGCTTCCCTGTGCCCAGGGCTGGGTCCTGCCAGTGCTGCCAGAGCCCAGCCCAGCCCTGGGGGCTCAGCTCTGCCCTGCAGAGCCCTCCCAGCTCAGGCACTGCCCAGCGGCAGCTCTGGCTCTGCAGGCTCTGAGGGCAACGTCAGAGTGATAGTGGAGCCCTGGAAAATGTTAAAAATAGTCTTTGAAAATATTGGGCTTTGTGTTTTCTCAGATGACTGCACCTGCATAAGCAGTATGATAAAAGATATAATTGTTAGATGTGATGATTGTTTAATAATTAAATATAATTATTATATGACCAAAGGAAGGATTGTGAGAAACTATGTTGGAAATTTAAAGGGAGCTATGTTTAGCTGAAATCTGTGTATACAATAGATGAATCTAAGTTTCATAATTAACATGAAATTTAAGTAATGATAGAGTATAAAACACGTTCACCTCGAATGTATGGTCAGAATAAGTTTGGTGGAAACTACCCTGATTCCCAGAGCTCTTGAATAAAAAGCACCACATATAATCGCTTCTGTGATTATGTGTTTTTGAATGCTAACAAGAGCAACCCTGAGGAGGCTGGAAAAGCAGCCCTGATGCTGCCTCTAATAGGCTCTGTGCTGATTTCTGTAACTGCCTGGTTTATAAACATCTGAGAGGATTGTTTTTTTTTTTTAAACCTGAACTGAGAGATAAATATCTATGTGCAATTTCCTATCAAGACAACCCAGAAAAATAGATTTAAAAAGCATGATTTCCTCTTTCATCCAGTCCCTGCATCTCTGTGGTCCCTTTATAACTTACTTGGAAATGTTCTGCAGGTAAATGCCATGCTGGGAGCAGCCCTGAACAATGCTGCATCGTCCCCACACAAGGAGAACACTCCCAAGCCTCACCAGCTGTCTCCTGCCACCCAGATCTTGTTCCCCAGTACTGGGAGCAGCTGCCAGGGCTGGCTGAGAGCTGTCCCTGGCAGGCAGCAGAGTCCCTGCCCCAGCACAGAGCCCTGGGCTGCAGGACCCTGCTCTGCAGGACAGCCCTGGGCACCCCTGGCTGCTCTGCACAAGAGACAAGCAGAGAATGTACTCACAGGGTCTGCAGGCATTGGCATGTTCCAGCTGCAGGAGATGGCTCCAGGAGCTGCAGCTGCACTGTCCTGCAGCCAGAGGTTCCTGTGCCAAGGGCTGGCAGTGATTGTGCCCCAGGCACTTCTCAGCCCCTTCCCAGCCCTGACTGATTGAAGCTCTCTGTGCCTCTGTGCTGTGCCCGGGCTGGCTGCAGGCAGTGCCCCAGCCCTGCTGGGCTGGCACAAGAGCTGCTCATCAAGAGAAATGTGCTTTTGAAGCTCTTCTTGGTGAGCAGGAGATGCCTCTGGGCCAGGAGCCCAGCCCAGCTCAGCAGCACAGACACAGCACAAGGACTTTAATCAGCCTCTGGGGCTTTGTGCTCAGGCCCTGAACATCAGTCCCTGAGAGGGAGCTGAAGAAACCTCTCCAGAACTCCAAGGCAGAATCCAACTCCAAAGTTTCTTGGACTTTTAATGGGTCCCAGAGGGGGACACGACTGATCAAGTGTCCCCAGGCCCCAGGCAGAGCAGAGAACTGCAGGCAGTGATGACAGGTGGGGACAAAGAGAAGCCAAGTCTTGGTGCCCTGGGCCACAGCAGGGTCTGTGCCACCAAGGCCTGGGAGGAGACACCTTGTCTTGAGGCCCTGGGGCCTCCTGGCACAGCCCCAGCCAGGCTGGGCACTGTCAGCCGCTTGTCCTGCCCTCAGCATCCCCCCCCTAGCCCACATCCCAGTGGCCTCAAGGATCTGCTGGAAGGAGTCCCTGGGGAGCCTTGCTCAGCAATGGCCCTGGGGGCTCCTTCATGCTCCCTGCAGGGACTGCAGCTTTTTCAAAGCACTTTGGGCTTGGCTTTTGCCTTGGAGTCTCTGAGAGGTTTGTGCAATCATGGCCTCCAATTATCTGCTGTAATTAGTCCCTGGAGAGGCTTTGTCGGTAAGGAGACTCAGTGGGATCATTAATGCTTCAAGGTAATAAATTATTTTAAGGTACTTGGTGTTTCATTTTTGATACAGACTCTGTGAGAGGTTTGTGCAATCATGGCCCCAATCATTTGCTTAATGAGTCCCTGGAGAGCTTTGTACTGACACTCAGTGGGGCTCATTAATGCCTTGAGATACTCAAGGTTTTTAAGGTACTTTGGATTTTCCTTTCCACACTGAGTGTCCAAGAGGTTTTTGTGCCATCCTGGCCAGCAATTCTCTCCTCCAAGGAGCCCATGAGGAGCCTTTGTTGGAGATGAAACTCAGTGGGGCCCATTCATGCCTTGAGACACTTTGGGGTTTTCTTTTGACTTTGACTCCTGGAAAGTTTTTTTGCAATCTCCTCTCAGGCCCTGAGGTTCCAGACTCAGCTCCAAATGCACCACAGGGCTCATTAGGATCAAGCAAGTCCTGACAAACCATGGCTCTGCCTTGATTTCCTCTGGTCTGGAGCAGTTCATTAGGAAGATTTCCTTTTACTGTATAGAGAAATATTTCAAAGTGCTTCTAAGTAATATGTATTCCTATCTCAAAGGGTGTCTTTTATTGCTCTTCCTATTATACAAAAGGTGATTGCAGCATTCTGTGATTGATATTGATCCAGAGTCTCTCCTAAGGAGGTCTGGCCAGGTCAGTGAAGTTGTACCTTGGGAGGTGACCCAGTGTGGACAACCTTGCCCCACATTCCCCAACCCCATGTGAGAAAAGATTTTCACTTTCAAAAATTTAAATGCCTTATTAAGGCCTTATCAAAATACAGCAGAAGACTGAATAAAGAAAAGGATACAGTGCCAGAAGCAAAGAATTCAGTCACTGTGTGCTCATCTACAAAATGGATATTCTGTCTTTTATACCTCCAGCCCCTCCCAAAGTCTTGTCAATCGACTCCTTCTCTGTCCAGTGGTAGAGATCACTGTCTCACACCTTGATTGGAGGTCAGGTGCTGCCATAGGAACAAGCCAACCCTCCCAAATGCCCCAACTACTGAGGCCATCCTGTGATAGCAATGCAAGGGGGAGGGGAAAGATAACTGTACATCTACAAAACTTCTCTTAACAGATATTTAATATTCACCCCTTAGTTGTGAGAGTCAACCATAGGATTACTCATCTATAACAAGCCCCCCTTTTCTTTTTCTAGATGTCATTTTGCTCAAACAATTAAGTCAAAACTTTCTCTCTCTCTTGAATGAGTCATACCAGCATCTGTTGATGTGGGCAAGGACAGTGGGAACAGGAGAAAAAATCTCAGGTTTTCCTTAGACACACTCATTTGGAATGGACAAAAGGGCATCCCAGAGGTCCAGTGTGGCTTTGACTCCCATCGACCGTGCCTATGTGGCTGCTGCCCGTAGTTGGTGCATCTTAGGGGTGAGCACAGAGGCCAACTCGGTCCTGCCCTCCAGTCCCTGTTGAATTAAAAGACACCTGAGGAATTACAGAGGTCTGGTGTGGCCTTTTGTCCCTACCTTACCATGCCCATGGGGTTGCTACCCACAGCAGGGCTATGGAGCCTTCTTGGTAGCAAACAAAGGGGCCAACCTGGCCTTGTCCTCCTTCCTTTGTCTTATTTTCTTGAAGAAGCTGTCCCATTACCTTTTACAGTCCCTTGTGTACTTCCCCTCAACAGATGCTGGTAATTCTCACCCATGAAAACAGGAAGACAGTTCTTGAGCTGGCTGGTGGAAGCTTGACTCTGCTTTTTGGGCATCTTGGTGTTTTCCTGGTTGTCTTTCAGTCTCTGCTTGAGAGTCAATCTTTTTTCACCCAGCCTGGATGTTACAGTCCACTCTTTGGTTCTTCTCCTGGGCCTTTGACTCTGTTGCCATGAGTCCATCCCCGCTCTGCAGCTCGCACGCCCGATTCGGTGGTGAGCAGTACCTGAAAGAGACCTTTCCACTGAGGAGTTAGAGGCTGATCTCTCCATGGCTTAATCATCACCCAATCCCCGGGATTAATATTATGGATTCTGAAGTCCAGGGTGGTAGTTTGAGGAATTGCCTCTTTATGTCTTAGCCCTTCTAAGGTTTGTGCTATAGACATCACTTATTTCTTGGCATTGGCTTCCCCTTCCTCATGGGTGGCAACCTTCTGGGGTGAGGTCAGGAAGGGAAACCCAAACATCATTTCATAGGGTGGGACCCCCAGATCTGACTGGGGTTGGGTTCTAGTTCTTAATAAGGCCAAAGGGAGACATTTTATCCATGACATTTGGGTTTCAATCATTAGCTTAACTAGAGCTCTTTTAGGAGTTTGATTCATTTTCTCAACCCGACTGGAACTCTGTGGATGCCATGGAGTGTGTAATTCCCATTTTACTCCCAGGGCCTGAAAGACTCTCTGAAATATCTCTGATGTGAAATGTGTTCCCCAGTCTGAATGAATCCTGTTTGCCATGCCATATCGGGGAATGATTGATTCTAGAAGTGTTTTACTCACAACACTGGCATTGGCTTTCACAGTGGGTACCACCTCTACCCAGTGAGTCACGTGATCTGCTATCACTGGCAAAACTTCCACTGTTGTACCTGGGGAAGCTCAGTAAATTCTACTTGGATGTTTTGGAAGGGTCATAAAGCCAGTTTTCACCCTCCTCTGGGTGTTTTCCTCATGATTTTCTTATTCACTTGTTGACATATCACACCCTGTTCAGTTACCTGCTTAGCTATTCTGAAAATTCCTGTGCTCCCTCTGGTAATTGTAAGGTTTCTAACTCTTCTAAGACAAATTTTTCATGAATCGGTCACTTTCCCTTTGAATTTAATAGCCCTCTCTCTTCCCAAATTTTTCCAAAGATATGCACTGTTCCAAAAGCATATTTTCAGTCTGTATATTTTGTTCTCCTTTTCCATGCTAATATTTCCAGAGCTCGCTTTATGGCATACAACTCACACTTTGGGCTGACCAGTTGGAAGGTAACTTCCTCTTTTCTGTGGCCACCATCCCTTCATGCACTATAGCGTACCCCGATACCCTGTGCCCCTTTATTACCCGTGAAGATCCATCGATGTTCAGTCATTTTCCACCTTGGAGTAGCTGATCTTTTAGGTCCTCTATTACTTTAGTTTGATAGTTTATAACCTCTAGGCAATTATGTATTAGTTCCTTACTTGGTTCTCCATACAAGAACTGGGCAGGGTTGAGTTGGTTACTCACAATCAGCTCTAAATCACTATTTATTAAGATGGTTTTGTACTTTAGCACTTAGGAATCACTGAGTAATTTCTCAGCCTTTTGGCTTAGGATACTTCTAACTGAGTGAGGGGTGTATACTTTCAGATTTCTCCCAAACATTAATTTTTTGCTTTCTGCTAGGAGTAGGGCAGTCGCTGCCACAGCCTGAACACAGGTTGGCCACCCCCGGCTGACAGGGTCTAGTAGTTTTGATAAATAGGCCACTGGTTTCCTGGATCCTCCCCAGTCATGGGCTAACACTCCATGTGCTACCCCTTTGTCCTGGTTCAGGGCAAATTTGGGAGAGAACCCCCAAAGGGGCTCCTCTAGGAAAGCAGATTCAATCGGTCCCTCCCCCCAACCGGTCCGGGAGAAACTACCTCCTTGGAGAAAAGTGGAAAAAACTGTTTATTAAACAATAGAACTTCTTGCTGCTCCAAAAGAGAGGAGACAAACTTTTCTGACAAATTAAAAAAAGTCCCCTCCCTGGGCTGCAGCTTGGCTGACTCAGTCTCTTATCAGTCCCTCCGGCCCTGGAGATGCCATGGCCCAGGCCCGACCCGGTGGCCACAGGTGGGGAGTGCCAGTGGTGTTCTGGGTGTTTATTCCAGAGCAGGCTTAAACAGGTCCAAAGAAAAGGGGAAAAAAACACAGTCCAGGGAACTTCTTTGGCTCAGTGAGCTAAAACTAACTGAAGCAAAGGAGAGCTCTGTCCTGCTGTCTGTCCATCTGCAGACAACACAGTCCAGGAGCAGGAATGTGGAGGAGTGAGTGCAGTGCCTGAAAACAAACTGCACGCTTCTTCTCTCCCCCCTTCACTCTCTGGAACAAGTCTTAAAGGTGCAAAACTTATTATTCGGCATAAACAGAGCAAGATGATTGGGGATAAAAGCATCATATAGTCAACCCAGGACACCCCTTATCCACATATCATCTGCTTACTACTAAAAATAATATATATTCTAACTCTACAAACACATACATTATACATCCAATATACAGCTATACACAGAAAATGGCAGTAACATTCAGCAAACAGTGATATTTACACATAGGTCTCACCCCACAATCAGATCTCCCTGAGGTACACATCGTGTTCTTCCATCTCTTTGCATTATCCACCATGTGCAACCTGGTCCCTGAGCAAAAACAACCCCACAAATGAGTTTGTCTGTACTCGAGGCAGAATTGATCCAAACTGTCTTCCCTAACATACCTCTGACATGTACCACTGGAATTTTACCTCCATCTATTATATTCAGGGACTCAGACTGGGCAGGACCTGCTCGGTTGCTGGAACCTTGGCTGTTAACTAACCAGATGACCTTTGCTAAATGCTGCTTCCAATTTTTGAAAGATTCTCCCACTCAAGGCTTTCTACTGGCTTTTTAGTAGTCCATTGTACCTCTCCACTTTGCCTGCAGCTGGTGCATGGTAGGGGATATGGTACACCCACTCAATGCCATGTTCCTTAGCCCAGGTGTTGATGAGGCTGTTCTTGAAATGAGTCCCATTGTCTGACTCAATCCTCTCAGAGGTGCCATGTCTCCACAGGATTTGCTTTTCCAGGCCCAGGATGGTGTTCCGGGCCACAGCATGAGACACAGGGTAGGTTTCCAACCATCCAGTGGTGGCTTCCACCATGGTCAGCACGTAGCGCTTGCCCTGGCGTGTCTGGGGCAGTGTGATGGAGTCAATCTGCCAGGCCTCCCCATACTTGTACTTGGACCACTGCCCACCATACCATAGGGGCTTCACTCGCTTGGCCTGCTTGATGGCAGCACATGTCTCACAGTCATGGATAAGCTGAGAAATTCTGTCCATGGTTAGATCCACCTCTCAGTCTCGTGCCCACTTATAGGTGGCATCTCTGCCCTGATGGCCTGAGGCATCATGGGCCCATCGAGCTGGGAATAACTCTCCCTTGTGTTGCCAATCTAAGTCTATCTTGGACACCTCTATCTTTGCAGCCTGGTCTACCTGCTCATTGTTTTGGTGCTCCTCATTAGCTCTGCTCTTGGGGACATGGGCATCTACATGGCGGACATTCACAGGCAGCTTCTCCACCCAAATGAGAATGTCTTTCCATTCATCAACAGCCCAAATTTGTTTTACTCCATGCTGCCAGTTAACCTCTTTCCACCTCTCCAGATATCCCCACAGAACATTGGCTACCATCCATGAATCAGTGTAAAGGTAGAGCTTTGGCCAATTCTGTCTCTCAGCAATGTCCAGGGCCAGTTGAACAGCTTTGAGTTCTGCAAATTGACTTGATCCACCTTCTCCTTCAGTGGCCTCTGTGACCTGTCCTGTGGGGCTCCATACGGCTGCTTTCCACTTCTGTTTCATTCCCACAATGCGGCAAGAACCATCAGTAAAAAGAGCGTAGTGTGTTTCCTCTGGGGGCAGTTGGTTGTATGGTGGAGCTTCTTCAGCATGTGTCACTTCTTGTCACTTTATCAGTGAGACAGAAGTTTTCACCTTCTGGCCAGTTTGTAATTATTTCCAAAATCCCAGGGCAATTCAGGTTTCCAATACGGGCGCGCTGTGTGATAACAGCAATCCATTTGCTCCATGTAGCACTGGTGGCATGGTGCCTAGAGGGAACTTTTGCTTTAAATATCCACCCCAGTACTGGTAGTCGGGGTGCCAGGAGGAGTTGTGCTTCTGTACCAATCACCTCTGAGGCAGCCTGGACTCCTTCATAGGCAGCCAAGATTTCCTCCTCTGTGGGAGTGTAGTTGGCTTCAGACCCTCTGTAGCTTCGACTCCAAAATCCCAGTGGTTGGCCCCGAGTCTCCCCAGGCAACTTCTGCCAAAGGCTCCAGGACAAGCCATGGTTCCTGGTTGCAGAATAGAGCATGTTCTTCACCTCTGGTCCTGTCCTGACTGGGCCAAGAGCTACTGCATGAGCGATCTCCTGCTTGATCTGGGCAAAGGCTTGTTGCTGCTCTGGTCCCCAGTGGAACTCGTTCTTCTTGAGGGTGACCACGTAGAGAGGGCTCACAATCTGACTGTACTCAGGAATGTGCATCCTCCAAAAACCGATGGCACCCAGGAAAACTTGTGTTTCCTTCTTGCTAGTTGGTGGAGACATTGCAGTGATCTTGTTGATGACATTGGTGGGAATCTGACACCGTCCATCTTGCCACTTCACACCCAGGAACTGGATCTCTTGAGCAGGTCCCTTTACTTTGCTCTTCTTGATGGCAAAACCAGCTTTTATGAGAATCTGAATGATTTTCTCCCCTTTCTCGAACACTTCTGCTGCTGTCTTCCCCCACACACTGATGTCATCAATATATTACAGGTGTCCTGGAGCCTCACCCTTTTCCAGTGCAGCCTGGATCAGTCCATGGCAGATGGTGGGGCTGTGCTTCCACCCCTGGGGCAGTCAGTTCCAGGTGTACTGCACGTCCCTCCAGGTGAAAGCAAACTGAGCCTGCATTCTGCTGCCAGAGGAATGGAGACAAACACGTTAGCAATGTCAACAGTGGGTACCACTTTGCTGCCTTGGACTCCAGCTCGTACTGGAGTTCCAGCATGTCTGGCACAGCAGCGCTCAGCAGTGGAGTCACTTCATTCAAGCCATGATAGTCCACAGTCAATCTCCATTCTCTGTCAGACTTGCACACAGGCCAGATGGGGCTGTTGAAGGGTGAGTGGGTTTTGCTGACCACCCCTTGGCTCTCCAGCTCACGGATCATCTTATGGATGGGGATCACAGCATCTCAATTTGTTCAATATTGCCGGTGGTGCACTGTCGAGGTGGCAATTGGCACTCGTTGCTCTTCCACCTTCAGGAGTCCTACTGCAGATGGGTTTACTGATAGTCCAGGCAAAGTGTTCAACTGCTTGATGCTCTCAGCCTCTACAGCAGCTATGCCAAAAGCCCATCTGAGTCCCTTTGGGCCTTTGTAACAGCCATTCTGGAGGAAATCTATGCCCAGAATACACGGGGCCTCTGGGCCAGTCACAATAGGATGTTTCTACCACTCCTTCCCAGTCAGGCTCACCTGGGCTCCCAACAGGGTCAATTGCTGGGATCCCCCCGGCACCCCGGCAATGGAAACAGGTTCTGCCCCCACATGTCCCGATGGTATCAGGGTACACTGTGCACCAGTATCAACTAAGGCATCGTATTTTTGTGGCTCTGATGTGCCAGGCCATCAGCTCCACACTGTCCAGAAAATCTGGTTTTCCCGTGCCTCTCCCTGGCTAGAGGCAGGGCCCCTCTAACCCTGGGCATACATGGTCAAGGTACCTTCCAGGGGATCTGACGGATCATGCTCAGCAGCTCAGTCATGGGAGGTTGGGGCTACCTTCACTTTACTGGAGTTCCCTCGATTAGTGTTTCCCTCCTTGAGCTGATGCATCCATGCTGCCAGGACAGAAGTGGATTTTCCATCCCACCTTCCCATGTCTGCCCCATGGTCACGCAGAAAGAATCACAGGTCAGCCCGTGGGCTGTACCCTCTCTCTCTAGCTGAGGAACATTGGGCTCTGACTCTGGGGCCTGTGACTCACACTGGTGCAATGTGGGAACTGTTCCTCCTCACCTCCTCCCTCATCTCCCTCATCTCCTCTCTGAGTTCTTGGACTACGGCAGAGACATGAGCCTGCATTGGGCCATTGATCACACTCTCAAAATTTCTAAGCTTGTTGGCCACAGAACACACTGTCTCTCGTTTGTTATTGGCATTAATCATTGCAATGAAGGTGGTGTATTGAGCTGGCCCCAGATTTGCCAGACTCCACAACATTTGCCCTGTGCACCTGACCTTGTTGGGGTCATTATCATGCTGTCCATCCCTCCCAAAGAGTACCTCCAATACTGCCACTTCTCTCAGCTGTTGGATCCCTTCCTCAAGAGTCTTCCAGCGCATTCTATGGTGCTGGTCCTGCATTCTCTCCCTGTGGACAAACCTCTCTCTGACACTCATTAAAAGCCACTCCCAGAGGGAAAGGGACCTTGGCTCCCTTACAAAAATCAGATTCCTACCTGAGTCCTGGGTCAAGGGTCCCAAATTCCTTGCCTCACCACCATCCAGCTGGACACCTGTACCCATAAGGTCCCAGACCCAAAGCAGCCAGGTTGTATAAGCCTCACGTCCTTGTCATACAATGTCTTTGTGCAGATTACGGAGACTTTCGTACGTCAGGGACTCGGTGATGACCTCAACTGTTGCCTCTCCTGGGCATTGTGAAGGCCCTCCTTTCATATCCTCATCTGAGTGCTCTGATTTCATCTTAGATCTCCTTGTTTCCACCAGGGCGACTGCTGCTGGCTGTGACTGCCTTTGCAGTTCAGCTGGAACCTGGACAATTGTAACATCTGTGGGTTCCACTGCTGCACCATCAGACTCTCCCTCTTTGAGGCAGGGGGATGGCTTTTCACCAGCTGTGGAAATGTACTCCTTCATCATCTGGCCCATCTCTTTCATTAGAACCCTCATCCAGCCTGGGTGGTTCATTTCTGAGGTGGGCTGTGGGGCAGGGTCAGGCTCTGGGGCAGCAGCATCCCTGGTCTCTGGGGTAGGTGTCAGCGTGGTTATCCAGGTTAATCTTCCCTTATCTCTGAATGCTAAATGTAACAGGCCTATCAGCAACACCAGCCACTGTATGATATCATTAGCATTTAGAGTGGATCTGAACCCTTTGAAAACTGGTGGGGCAGACCCAAAGAGCTGGGTGAAGGGCTGGGAAAAAATTTGCCCCCGTGTCATTTCCTCACAGTAAGGACCATTATTAAAGTAACCCCAAAACCATACACTTAGTGTGTGATAGCTCTGAATCCATGTGCCTGCCTTCCAGAGGAAGTTAAAAATCCATGAATTCCTCACCTCATTAAGCCATAAAGCAAACTGGATAACAGCCAGGGCAGCCTTAGTTTGGTTAGCCTGTGTTCCCAGGGATTGCCTGGGTGCTCCTGATGGGGCAGAAGGAAGAGCTCCAGGCCCTCCATGAGGGTGATGAGGGCAGTGGGCTGTCAGCAGGGGCTGGCTGGGGGAGCTGCAATGCCAGAGCAGGGAGCTGCAATCCCTGTCCCGGCTGCGGTGGGCTTTGCTCCTTGTGTGGACCAGGGGTGGCGTGGGCAGAGCACACAGAGATTTCAGGGATGTGGGCAGGGGGATTCATGGCCAGCACTTTGCAGCTGATCCCCTTGGCCTCTCCTCTCTTGTGGCCATGGCAAGAGCTGGGTGGGATGGCTCTGGCAGGAAGGTCTCCTTGGATTCCTGCACATCCACGTTCTGACCGTGGCTCCGTTCCTCTCTCTTCCAGCCCTTCGAGCCCTGAGTGAAGACAACAGCCCCTCCTGCATAAGCACATTTGTTCAGGTGATGTTTGAGGGAAGAGCTGCAGAACTTTCATCTGCTGGCTCAGAAGAACCAGTGACTCTTTAAGACCTTCAGATCCCTTGGAAGGTGAGACCACCTGGAGACCAGAGGGGATCAGCTGGAGTTCCAGGCACAGCTGATGACTGGCAAAACTGAGCCTGTGGGAAGCTCCCATGGCTCCTGCCTTCTCCCTCCCTGTTGACAGCTCCCTCCCTCCAGCCCTCAGACCCTGCCCATCCCCTTTCTTCCCTCCCAGCTCATCCCTCTGCTTCGCCTTCCATTAATAAACAGTTTGGCTTCTTTGCTTTACCTGCATCTCTGTGGAGCTAGAGCGATGCAAATCCAGAGCCCTGAGACACACAGGCCCCTGCTGCCATCCTCTCCGCGCCGTGTTTTGTGCACAGACACAGAGGAACGAGGGCAGGTCAGGCTGGAAAGGATCTCTGTCCAGCCACAAGCCCCAAAGCTCTCTGTGAGAGCTGTGATATAAAAGGCCTTTACACACACACTTTTCACGTCTTTCCTGACTGCTGTGTTTCAACTCTTGGCAAAATGCCTTTGCCTCCTGCTTGGTGGGAGCTGCTGTGGCCCAGGGCCAGCACAGAGCTGGGCTGTGTGGGCCAGGCAGCGTGGCGAGCCTTGGCTGATCTTGGTGTGTCCCTGCACTCAGAAAAGGCCTCCCAAGGTATCCTGCTCATTGGCTCTCCCTGTGCATCTTGGAGAGAACAAGGTGGGCATTTCTGGCAGCTGGGCATCAGCAGCCTCAAAATGGGGGTGTGTGGTGGAGTGAGCCCAGCTGAGATCCCCTGAGAGGAGCCCAGTGCTCCTTGCTCCTCTCTGCTGACCCGTGAGCGTTTGTCTGCTTTCGGGATGGCCCTGGCTGTGTCAGGGCTGCTCCGTGGACACGAGACAGCCGCTCCTGTCCCGCTGGGTCCCAGCAGTGCCTGGCAGCAGCCCTGCATCCACGTCAGGATGCTGGCCAAGAGAGGCCCTGGGAGCTGAGGCAGCTGATTTGAAACTTTTGCAGATACACACAGGGCATGGCCAGCAGTGTTCCCTCAGGGTACAGCAGTCCTGAGGTGCCTCCCCAGAGCTGCCTGATGCTGCCCACTCCTTCTGGCACCAGTTGCTTTCCTGTGGGATGTTCTACCTCCCCCAAGAGTGAAGAGGGAGCTGGAGAAAGAGCTGGCCAGGCTGCTCTGGATCCTTTCCCAGCAGCCCTGGCTGAGTGGAGCAGTCCGAGCTGAGCGCAGAGGTGCCCATGGAACAGCCGTGCCCAGGAAGGCTCGCTGGGAAGGGTGATCCAGGAACCACAGGCCTGGCAGCCTGAGCTGCCACCGGGGAAGGCCTTGGAGCAGATCCTCCTGAGTGCCATCCCACAGCAGGTGCAGGGAACCAGGGCGTCTGCTGGAGGCTGGGAAAGCTCTGCAGAGGGATGGGCACAGCTGGGGCTCCTGCTGGGGTGTTGAGGGCTTCTGTGGGGGATTTTGGGGGGGGTTGGTGTTGGCGGGGTGTTGGGGAAGGAGTTGTCTGGAAGGTGAGAGGTCTGGGCTGGAATTTGAGTCAGTTTGAAGGCAGCATCTGTGCTTTGGCACAGCTTTGGTTATGGAGGGCAGAAAGAATATCTGTGACTATTTCTATTCATGGTCCTGTTTCCCCTGCAGTGAACAAGAGGGGAGAGCTGTACTTTATTGGCCACTTAGATATCTGTACTGCGGGAGGATCAGCCCTTTTGCCATCTACTCATTTGTTTGGCTTACTCTTGTAACACTGAGTGGTCTTTCATTCCTTGAGAGTTTTTATTCCTTAAGAAAATTAGGAGATTATCATCCCTTCATCAAAATCCATTTGCAAATCAAAGAATGGGCTTCTTTTTGGTTCTGTGTAATGTTATGTTTTGTAAAGTGACATTCAATGGATGATAAGGCAAATGAGTTGCTGCTTCAGCATGGGACACAAACTTGTAGACCAGTCACATTGTCAGGCGATCCCAATAAATTTGGGAAGTTTGCAAATTTTGGAACTACTTGAGCTGAGCAGTGGGAAGTAAAACTTTCCTGAAGTGAGGATTCCTTAATGCCAGATTCTTCTGTGTCTTCATGGCCAAGATGTTTTTGTGGTGCAGGAAATGACTTCAATGAGAAAATAATTCCAGCATGGAGTAAGAGCTTCTGACAGAGACCAAGTGTTGCCAGCAGTTGCTGCAGGTGCTGCTGCCATCAGCCCCCAATGCATGTGGGCTTTGGCTCCCTGTGGCACAGAAGCCCCCCAGGGGCACAGGTCTCTGGGGCAGGAGACGGGCACCAGCACTGCCAGGGCTCGGGGGTGGCAGCTCTGCTTGGGCAGGGACTCTGCCACAGCTGCTGCTGTCAGCGCTGCCCGGGCCCCAGGGCTCAGAGCAGCATTCGTGCCCTGGCCCACACATTCCTTGTCTGTGTCACACCCGTGGGTTTAGGATGGCCACCGGTCGGGCGGTATCCCAAGGAGGCCGTGCCAGCTTCCCTGGAAGGCCCCGTGCTCTTCCCAGCGCGGCTGCGTCGGCAGCCCTGGGGCTCCTTCTGCTGCCCTGAGCCCGCAGAGCAGGGCAGCGTTTGCTGATGCTCTGAGCCCTTCCTAAAGATCCTCTGGGGCTGCCTTAGACACCTGGGGCCAGGCATTCCTTCCAGCCTGGGCCACTTTGGCTGGGCTGGGGGCGGCCCCAGAGCAGGGGGCAGTGTGTGCAGGGGCCCTTTGTGACACGCTGCAGCACGGTCACTGTGGCATAGAACGGAACCCGGTGTCCAAGGCCCCTTTGTGACACGTGGGAAATAGAAGCTTGCCCGGCTGCTGGGAACAGGCAACGGGGCAGAACGGGACAGAGCGGTGCCGTGAGGAGCCCCCGCACAGCGCCCTTATTCCTGTCCCACCCGGAGCCTTTCCCAGGCATTATTCCTGCAGGTGACCTCGAGGCCAGACCACAGGACTTGCTGACCCGTGGTTTCCCTGAGGCTTCACTTCTGCAGGAGCCTTCGAGGCCAGACCCCAATCCTTGACAGGAGTCTCCTGTCCTTGTGTCAGGAGCCCTTGAGACCGAGCACAGGACTTGCCGTCCTGCAGCCTTCCTGTGGCTTCTGTCTTGGAGGTGCCTTCCAGGCAGGACTTCGTGACTTGGAGCTTTTGCAAGGCATCTCACCTGCAAATAGCCACAAATCCAGTCTGAGATATGGAGCAGAGACCCCCGAGAGTGCCCAAGCTGGCCTGGGTGGAGGAGGAGGAAGAAGGCCCTGGAGCTGCCCCAGCACAGGAGACCGAGGAGGTGGTGCCGTTCCAGCCACCGCAGGAGGGTGAGTGGCAGAGCTGGTCCACAGGGTTGGCGTCTGCAGCCAGCTTGACCCCATGCCATGCCATGCCATGCCATGCCATGCCATGCCATGCCATGCCATCCTATCCCCTGAGGAAATGCCCATGGACAGGACGAAAGAGGGCCTGGGCAGACACCCTGCAGTGGCCACGCTCCATCCCCTGGGCCATCCCGGGGCTCTCCCTGCCTGGGCAGCGCAGGGCTGACCTGTGTTTCCCGGCCTCTCCTGCAGCCCCTCAGCTCTGGCTGTGCTTGCTCTTTGCCAGATGCAGCCCTGGAGCACACACAAGAGCAGGAATCCAGCCGTGGCCGCTTCCGCAGCACAGCGCAGGTACCTGCAGCCACCCCCGCCTGGGCTGGGCCTGCTGTCACTGCTCAGCCCAGCACCGTGTGTGCAGCACTCCATGCAACATCCCCGGCTTCCTGCCCTTCTCCTACAGTTCATCTGCAAATTCATCAAGAGAATGCAGGAGGAAGAGACCATGGCCATGGGCACTGGGCTCAGACCATACTCGCCCATCTTCTAAACCAAGCCCAGCGCTGCCCTCCTCTGTATGCTTGTAGAGGAAGGTTTTTACTATCCAAACCAAGTAAGCAGCCTGTGGGCAGGGTTTGATCCTCCCAGGAATTGCTTGGCCTCCCAAGCCACGCATGCTGGTTGCTGTGAGCCTTTGAGGCCACATGGCAGTGCGCTGGGAAGGGAAGCACTTCTCTGGGCAAGCTGGGAACATTGCTCCCCCTGGCAGCTTTCCAAGTCTCCCTGTGCCTTCTCCAGGTGCCCGCCATGGTGAGGTTCATCCACCAGTGGCTCATGGCCAATGATTGTGCTGAACCCAGGCTGGATGAGGCCCTGCTGGATCTGACGGAAGCACAGCCAGATGACGCAGTCCTGACGCTGCTGCGTGTGGCCCCGTCCTGTGACAGGTATGGGGCCCAGCTGCCCAGAGGGCTCAGGCCTCCCCAGCCCATCAGCCTGTACAGCCTGCCGCAGGTGTCTGAGCAACAGAGACTTCCAGGGGCCTCTGGCTGCTGCCTTTCCCAGCCCTGGCACGTCAGCCCCTGAGCCTGCTGCCATGCTCCCTCCCTGCCCCTCAGGGCTCTGTCCCCACAGGCCTGGGCTGCCTGGCTGCTGCTGGCCAGGGCCAGTGGGCAGAGGCAGAGCTGGCAGCCAGCTCAGCTCCCCACGGTGCTGTGGCTGAGACCCCCCTGAGACAGAGCTCTGACCCCGCAGAGCTGCCATGGCCATGTGGAAGACCATCATGGGCTCAGCCAGGACTGCCGAGCTGGCACAGCTGATCCTCCTGGATGTGCTGGGGAGCTGGCCAGAGCACAGCACGTGCACCTCCGATGGGGGCCAAACGGGTGTCTTTAACCTGGCTGTGAGTTTCTGCAAGTGGCCTTTGCTGGCCCCAAGGCCGCCTCTCCAGCAGCTCTCCATCCTCCTTCCCCCACTGCATCTGCCTGCCTCAGGCGCTGGCCTGAAACCTGACCCAGGGGCAGCTTCAGGCCCAGCAGGCCCCGTGCTCCCCTTGCCAAGGTCTCTCCGGGTCTCTCCCTGCCACGCTCGGGCCCTGCCACACGGACGCCTGGGCACTGAGCGCTGTCTCAGGGGCCTTTGTCGCTTGCAGGCAACCGTGGTGATGTGGAAGATCCTCCAGGTGCCCTGTCTGCCACGGATATTGAAGGTGTATTTCCCCCGCCTATTTGTGCATCTGCTCTTCCAAGTGTTCTCCAGCACAGAAGAGATGCCAGAGGAGGTCGATGCCTTCTGGAAGGGATGCCAGCAAGAGCACGGCCTTGCCACCAGCCCCAACAGGTGCTCCATCCCACTCCTCCTGTCCCTGCCACGTGGCCTGCCAAGGAGCCAGTGCTGCCAGCGTGACCTGGCCTTTGCTGTGCACACAGGTTTGCAGTGCGCACCCTGAAGTCCCTGCTCTGCCTTCTCCGCTGTGAGGATGTGGTGGTGGCAATGGAACGCAGGTGTGGCTGGGACACGCTGCTCTCCCTAGACACCCACCACTGTGCCGTGGCTCTGCTGGCCAGGTGAGAGCCCCTTCTCCCCACTGCCTCTGACATTTGTGCTCTGTGCCCGAGGTGTCCTGCAAAGTTTCCGTGGTCATGGGCCTTGTCACTGCAGGACAGCCAAGCAGACTGGAAAAGGATGGGAGAGGAGGGTGCCCATGGAAATCAACTCCCGAGTGGCCCAGGTCCCTTTGCTGGAAGGGTGGTGGGGCAAGATGAGAACTCTGTGAGTCACTCCTGGGAGAGATTTGCCCCACTGGCTCAGGGTCTTGTTTCCGTTTTCCTCTTTTTAGAGAAATTTCCCATTCCGCCCTACACTTTTGTTCCGGGATTGCATTCTACCTGCTCGCCATGCTCAGCCAAGAGATGCCATACTGGGATTTCCCTGCCCTGGCATTCCTTGTGGAGGTGAGCCTCAAGGCCAGTGCTGCCTCCCAGCTCTCTGCACTCTCGTAGGCACAGCTGCCAGAACGGTGCCCGTGCCCTGTGCTGCTGCCTGGGCCCAGCCCTGTGGGGTTCCGGGCTCCTGCCGGCCGGCTCCCTGTCACTGCCCTGTGCCTTTTAGGTCCTCGAGTGCCTGGACATGAGGGAATGCAGTGACAGTGTTCTGCAGATCATGGCACAGAACCTGCAGAGCGAGCACAGGGCCAGGCGTTACTTGGCACTCAGAGGCCTGGTAGTGCTGGGCAAGAATCCCTTGATGGTGAGAAGGGGGCAGTGGCTGAAGCCGTGAAGGCATTGTGGGGCCGGGCAAGGCAGTCGCTTGGCCTTGCCTGGGCTTGGGGCCCTGGGGCAGCTACTCCCAGCTCTCCTGCCTCCCGCTTCAGCTGCCCCAGTGCTTTGGGACAGGCCTTTGGCCTCTGGGCCCTGCAGCAGCAGACTGGCCTTTCACAAACTTGTGTTCTGCACAGGCTGAAAAAATGGGGAGCCTAAGCGAAAGTCTTGTGGAGCTCCTGCAGGAAAATGATAGCCACATGATCAGGATGACCATTCTTCTACTCTGATATTTGCTCCTGTATATAGGGGGTGCCCCAATATCCACCCCCATTGCCCTGCAGCTGGCTGAGGCGCTCCTGCCACTCTTTGACCATGTAAGGCTCTGTGCCCACAGCCACGGCCGCCGGCTGCTGCCCGGACACTTGGTGCCCTGTGCAGATGCAGGCCTGTGCCCTGGGGGGCCTGAAGCAGCTGATGCTGAGGTCTTTTGCCCTTCCTCTCCTACAGGATGATATCCGGGTGCAGCTGAGCTCCATGTGTGTCTTTCAAGAGATGCTGGACTTATTAAGAGAAGATGGAAGAAAGGCCCTGAAGTGCCACGTGCGCCAGAGCCTGGTCCCACTCTACTTCCACTGCCATGATGAGAATCAGATTGTGGCTGAGGTGAGGACCTGTGGCCACCTGCTGTCCCCCTGGCAGGGGACTGGGCTGCCTCCTGCCCTGGCACCTTGCAGGTTGCAGCCTCCTCCAGGCTGTGGCACTGGGATGCTCCTGTGGCCTGGCCTGTGGGGCCAAGACCGCGTCTCTGCTGCTCTCCAGGCCTCCCGGGAAATGCTGCATTCTGCAGCCAGATTCCTGAAGAGGAGGAATCTCGAACAAATGCTCCAGGTGGATCAGACATGGAGATTTGGCGAGTGCTTGGTAAGAGAAGCCGAGAACGCCCAGGCTCAGCCTGGAGAAGGCCCCTGAGAGTGGTGCTCAGTGTGCGGGGCCGGGCAGCTGTGCCCCTGCCCGCTGCTGCAGCCAGAGGCCGCGGGGGCTCTTCTCCAGGCTCCCATGGGCCCGAGCCGGGTGCCCATGGAGCCCCGGCCCGGCAGGGGTTGCGGGCCGGCACCGCGGCTCCCCGGGCAGCAGCCGGCCCTCTGCCCCATGCCCTCGGGAGCCCTTGGCCAGCGGCTGCTGGCCGCGCCTCAGGCCTCTGCGGCCAGGGGAGGCCGGGGCTGGGCGCAGGCAGCGCCCGGCCCAGGGGCTGAGCCCGCGCCAACCCTTCCCTCCTGCCGCTCTCTGCAGCTGGCAGAGGACAGGAGCCGAGCGCCTGCGCCGGGCCCTGCGCTACCTGCAGAGCCCACAGGAGCTCCTGCGAGAGGCGGCCATCAGGTTCATGGGTGAGCCACGAGCCCGCGCTCCCTCCCCAGCTCGCTGCAGCTCGGAGCCGTGGAGCCCCGCCTGGGCTGGGCATTGCTGCTGCCACCCTCTGGCAGCCGTGCCCTGGGGCGGCAGCATGCCCCAAGGGCCGGGCTGAGCCCTGCCGGGCCAGCAGCCCGTGTGGCCACAGCGCCGGCAGCGCCGCCGGCAGGGAGCTGTGCCGCTGGCGCCGTGACAGGCTCTGTGTTCACAGGCATGGCTGGGCGGCACCTGAGGGGGCAGCAGCAAGAGCTGCAGCTGATCTGCACTGGTGAGTGAGGCCAGCGGGCTGGCAGCGGGGGCTGCCAGGGGGAGAGCTGCAAGCCCTGTCCTGGCTGCAGAGGGCTCTGCTCCCTGTGCCGACGAGGGGCGGTGTGGGCAGAGCACACAGAGATTTCAGAGCCACCTGGGGGATTCGTGGCCAGCAGCTTCAGGCTGGTCCTATTGGTCCCTGCTCCCTCCTGGCCATGGCTAGAGCCGGCTGGGATGGCCCTTGCAGGAGGCTCTCCCTGGGTCCCCTCAGATCCGGGAACTGACCATAGCTCTGTCCCTCTCTCTTTCAGCCCTTGAACACCTGACAGAGGACACCAGCAGTGCCGTGTCAGATGTGGCGCTTGAAACATTGTATGTCCTCCAGGCACTACAAAGTGAGCGATATTCCATCTTCCAGAGGGTGCAAGATAAGCTCCGCAGGGTATGGAGGACACGGCCTCGTCTGTCAGGGCTCGGCTGGCTGCGCTGCTGGAGCTCTGCAGAGAGCTGATCCCAGAGGCCTGTGTGCTGAGGCCACCCGAGCCAGCAGGAATTTTCCATTTCTTTAAGCTTGTTTTCTTCTTTTTGTTTTTTCTTTAGCATATGAATACAGAGTGTGTTATAATACACAGACTCCCAGGAGCTTTCTTTTGCTACCCAGGCTCTGCAGGGCATACGGGAAGAGGGGGAAAAGGGTGCTTGGGCTCAGCAAGCTGCCCATGCATGCAGTGCTGTAGGGAAAATGGCCAGAAGCCCCTTGGCCTGTGGTGGTTCTGCTGAAGCCTTTGTGCTGCCCACAGAGCGGCTGGGCAGGGGCCGGAGCTGCGGGGATCCCTGCCAGAGCGGTGCCTGGAGATGGCCACAAGCCCTGTTCCAGGCAGGAAGCGCCATCCGTGGCCTCCTGCCCGTCTGCTGCTGCCTGCCTTGCTGAGGGCTCCCAGGTGCCTCTTGCTGGGGCTGCTCTGGAGCTGCTGCGGGGCTGCGGCGCTGCTGCCGGGCAGCTTGGCCGGGCTGGGGCAGGGCCTGAGGGGCTGGGACGCTGGCAAGCCCTGAGCAATGGGGCTGTCAGAGGCCACAAGCAGCCCCCTGGCAGCCGCCTTCTTCCTGCCAGAGGTTACTTGCAAGACACATCCCGGGCACTCTGCAACTAACAGCATCAGTGTTGTTGGAAAGCCAAATGCAGGGAAATGTCAGACCTTTGGTCTTGTCAGCAAAGCTTAGAATTAAACACAGCATTTGATCTGAGACCTTGGAAAGGGCTTCCGAACTCAGGTGCTAGAAGCCAGAATGCGGATTTCTAGTTTCTAGCAGAGACACGGGGAGGAAAGTTGAAGTGGAGGAATGCTTAGAGTTTTAGAGTTCAAGATCTAGAAAAAATCAAAGTAGTTACAACAGTAAACAAGAAGTTTAGGATGCAGTGCTGTAGGTTTGTTGCGTCATGGCATGATTGGCTATGGAAGCTTCCACTGTAGCATGATGTGGGAAGCCAGGAAATTCCTCGGGCTGCCCTGCAGGACTCGAGACCCTGTCAGAGGGCTCAGAGACCTTGGCACAGATCCCAAGACCCCTGTGCCTTTGATTTAGCCCTTGGAAAAAACAATTCCCAACCTTGTATGAAGAATTACAAGCCACAAAATGAAAGGGGATTTATCACAGAGTGGAAAAATAGATTTTGGGGCTTTTTAGAATGGGGCTTCAGGGGGCAAGATGGAGGAATCTGGGCATGTCCAGCCTTTCTCCTTCTTCTTCTTGGCCTCCATCTTCTGCTGTGATGTTGGCACTTTTAGATTGGTTACGAGTAGAAGCTCATTGTCTAACGTAGATGATAGGTATGGGAAAGTAATTGTAAATATTGTACAGGTAGTTGTTTTTAGTATAAAAAGATAACACCGCCCCGGGGGAGGGAGAGCGCCTTAGACTGTCTTGCTGAGCAGACCTCGGCAAGACAGGAGAAAGAATTTTATAGATAAGATACAATAAACAACCTTGAGACCGAGAAATGAAGAGCTCTTACTCCTTCTTCGACCACTGGGCTGGGAAAAGAGACTTTCTAACTTATCTCGGGGTCACTCTGACCAGCTAGAGACCCCGAGAGCATGAGTCCCTAAGAGGAAATATTGAAGGATTGGCTCCAAAACATAAATATCCTTGTTGGCCGTGTCTTCTTGGCCAAGAAATCCTTCAAAGCTCTTGGAACTAAATGTCTTGCGGCCCTGTGAGCCATGCGGTGGAGATGGGAGCCAAACTCACCCTTCCTGTCTATGTAGAAGAGAAGAAAAAGCAATGGCATCATCTAAAAAATTCAGAGGTCTACTCTCTTGCTCATTCCAAACTCCTTCAACTTGCTCAAAGTGGGATTTAGCTACAAACACATGACAGGGACTCTTAGTGCTGCCTCTTTGACTCGAGAGTGGCTGCTTTAGAATCTTTCCCATAACCCTGTGTAGTTGTGTGCCAGAAATGTATCATTTGAAGAAACTTTCCCAACTGACTTGCATGGAGGTTTGTTTGAAGGGTGTTTGAGGGGAAAGGCTCCCAGCAGAGGTCTGGGCTTTGGCCTAGCTGTGTCCCCTGCTGATTGTGAAGTGTGCCATCAGCTGCAGGGCTTTCTGGGCTAAAAATATCATCAAGTCACTTGGACTTGCTCATTTTGGCCTCTAAAAGCTGGACCCAATTTTGGAGACCTCATCTATGGGTGGATGGAGCAGCTAGGATTTTCCCAGTTGCTGGGAATGGTTCTCCAGGTCCCTGGAGTATCCAGGGCCCTGGTAAGTTCCAGCTCCACACATGCCTTGGCAATGAGAAGCAGAGGAACCCAGACCTTTTTTTGCTGCCTGTGTCACTGCACCAGGGCCATGGGATGGGCGCACATAGCCCTTGTGGTGGAGCTGAGCTGCTCTGCCCAGCACTGGTGGCCGCCATCCAAGCTGGTTTTGCTTGTCCTGGTTCCCTGACAGCTGGGGCCCTGGGCAGAGCCCTGAGAGCCTGGTCTCCCCCCAGGAAAGGAGCAGGAGCCCCTGGAGAAGCTGTACCAGGTGGGGATGCTGCTGCTGCTGCTGCTGCTGCTACTGCTGCTGCTGCTGCTGCTGCTGCTGCTGCTGCTTCTGCTGCTGGAGACAGCCAGGATGACATCAAGGATGACAGGCTCTTCCTCAGCCTGGTCACTGGAGGCTGAAGGTGATGGACTTTGATTCTGGCACCTTCTTCAAAGGCAAACTCCACAGGGAATTTGCGGATGTGTCCCCACCTGGGGGAATTCTGCCAGATTTGGGCATGGCCCAGCCTGGCTGGGAAGCAAAGGTTCCCCCTTTGCTGGGGCAGATGCAACTCATCCTTCAGTCGCTGCCCAGCTGCTTTTTGGCAGGGCTGTGGGGATGGGCTGGGCTGGGTACGAAATGGGAGTGGGCTCCTGCCAACAGCCCCCAGCACCCACCATGCCCCGGGCTGGGGCTGGGGCTGGGGCAGCCAGCCCGACACAAACAAAGCCCCATGGTGGGAGCAGAGGTGGGACTCCAGAACCTGTGCAGGGGCTGCTTTGCTGTGCAGGCAAGGAAGGGTTTGGGCTGCTCAGCTGCCCTTGTTTGCTTTGGGATCACCGTGATTTTGGGGGCAGTGCAGGGGGGAAGAGAGAAAGTGTGGGCTTCTGTCGTGAACGGCGAGAGAAATGCAACACACTATATGCGTGAATAGCAAATCCCAAAGTTTATTGAAAACTCACACATATTTATATTGGTGTTAATGAAGCTTATACATATTGCAAAAGCTGAGCTCATTATTGGTTAAAGCACACTTGGATCAACCACACCTACTTCTATCTTCTAACAATTATTTTACTTCTATGTTTGCATTCTTCTAGCTTCTCTACCTAAGATATCTGCATTTTCTAGCAAGCGATTTTCTCTCCCGTCTTCTCGTTTCAGAGAAAGTCACTGTGACTTTTGTCAGTGATTAGACACTAGTTGCTTAGTTCCCAGCTTGTTTCTCCTATCCTTATCTATCAGTATCACATCGAAATGTCCTTTCTCAGCTAACCAATCATCCAAAAAGCTCTCTAGAGGCTGCCCTCAGCCATGGCTGGGTTTTTCCCTACCATGTAGGAGTTGGGCCTTCCTCAAGGCCCTGACAGAGATAAGAGTTTTTCCCATTTTTCTTGCTTTCCCTTTTTGCATCTAATCTCTTTTCAAAAATGTGTTGTTTGTTTTTCCAGAGGAAGCGTTCTAGGTGGTCCAGTGCGGATGGGGAAGTGCTTGGGAGCAGCTGTGGCGTGGATGGGCCGTGCCCTTGGAGAAGGCTGAGGACATGGTTTGGGAGCAGCTTTTCTTGCAGCCGTGGCTGGCGTGAGGTGGGTCCCTGTGTGCTTGGCAGGGTGGGATCAGAGCTTTTGGGAGATGACAGCGAGCACAGGAGCATCCTGCTCTGGGCAGCTGCTGAGGGCTGGATGTGCCGTGGCTGGCTGCAGGCTGGGCACATGTCCTGCCCTCCTGCTCTGCTGCCAAAGGCAGCAGGGATGGGCAGCTCTGGGCACAGCTCTGGGCACAGCCAGCACGGCCTGGGCACCGCAGGCCTTGGCACAAGGGCACCGGAGCCCTCAGCTGACGGGCAGTTTCTGCTTTCTCTCCTTGCAGCCGGGCTCTGCGGGTGCTGAGGCTGCTCTGGGCTCTGCCAGGGCTCTGCTGGGCTCAGCCCTGGGCCCAGCTGGGCTGGCTCTGCCCTCACATTGCTCTGACAGCTCTGCATCAGACGAGCCCGTTGTCAGCACAGCGCCTGAGCTTTCTGCTTTGGCAGCTGAGTGAGACTCTGCTGCAGGCCCAGAGATTGCAGCTGGGGACACACATCCAATGGGCAAGGACCCAAACTCTCCACAGTCCCAGCTGAACGCCTGGATCTGCACAGGATTTTTGTCTGTCCCATTCTTCCTTCTTGATTGGCTGGAATGGTGCAGTTGCACTTTCTTCCTCCTCTAGAAGTGCCATGAGTGGGCCAAAGCTGGCGAGTGGGCCGTGCTCCTGAGGCAGTGCAGTCTGGAGCTGGTGGATGGAGAATTGCCCTTCTGCACTGCCAAACCAGAGCAAAAAGCTGCAAGTAGGACTTTGTATCTCTAAGAAATCCCTGACAGTTTCAACGGGAATGTGCAACTCATTCACAGGTTGAGAAGGAAGGGCATCTTCTAAAGGATTTGGGCTTTGACAGAGTTTCCATTCCCAGTCCTGCTTGGAGCTGGCAGGGCACAAAGCAATTTCCCATTGCTTCACCCACAATTTAACAATGTTGGAAACAACCTCAGAAACTTTTAAAAAAGGGTGATGAAGTCATCAAGATGGATCCATGGCATCAGCACATTTACAATGTAAATAACTGAGTTCTCTTTTTAAAAAGATCATTTACCTCCTAATGCAAAGAATGTAACTTTGCATTTATGTTTTGTTTTTTTCACTCACATTATGTTATATTTTTTCTCTAACACTTGTATTTTATTCTTATCTTTTACAATTTACCTATTTTTTCCTTTTTCCTTTTTTTTCCTTTAAATAGAAAAAATGTCCTATAAAAGGAATGTCCTTTGCTCCTGGTTCCCGTGTGGAGCAGCTCCCTTCCTGCTGGCTGAGCTGCTCAGGCAGAGCCCGGCAGCTCCTGGCCCTGCAGGGCTGAGGCTTTTCCCCGTTGCTGGGCACAGACTGATGGAGCAGCACTGCTGAACACGGGCACACAGAGGGACCAGGAGCAGCTGCCTCTGCCCACCTGAGGCTCCCAGGCCCAAACTCTGAGCAGCCAGGGCTGGAAGAGACTGGCAGGATCTGATCCCTGACTCTGGGCCAGGGCTGCACAAATGACCCCATAGCAGCAGCAGCAGCAGCAGCAGCAGCAGCAGCAGCA
Organism: Molothrus ater; assembly: GCF_012460135.2. Lineage (NCBI taxonomy): Eukaryota > Metazoa > Chordata > Aves > Passeriformes > Icteridae > Molothrus > Molothrus ater. The sequence continues at coordinate 865,025 of NC_071661.1, forward strand.
CAGCAGCAGATGGAGCTGACTTTCAGCACAGCCCCTGCCCCTGTTCCCTCCCGTGTGCAGCGGTGTCACAGCAGTCTGAGGCACCTGGGAGCCCCCAGTGCCAGCAGGGACTTGAGATGGCAGCCCTGGGCTCCTGGAGGCTGTGCAAGGAACGGAGCTGGGCACTCCCTGTCCATGGGGAGCTTGCAGATGGAAAAGGCTGCTGTGCCCAGGCAGCTCCAAGGGCACAGAAAGGAGGCTCTGGAGCACTGGATCTGTGCCAGTGCCACAGTCCTGGGCAGCAGCCAGCCAGCCCTGGGGAACAGAGGGCACAGCATGAGGGACAGAAGCAGGCAAGGGCAGATAGTGGAGAGAGCCAGAGCCAGGAACTGGAACAGCTGCTCCATTGCACTCTTGGAGAAAGCTCTGGGCTGGTTCAAAGCACTGAAAGGCGTGAAGGGCAGAGAGGAGGCCACAGCAAACAATGCTCCTGTTTGCACAGCCTCCCCTCTCCGTGTCCCAGAAGGAATTGCATGGACTGTGTTCTTCTCTCCGAGGCGTCTCGTTCAGCATGAGCAGCTCAGCACCAGGAGCTGAAGGAGCTGAAGCCTCAGGCCACAGGAGTTGGGCAAGAGGGAATTTTGGAGTAAAGTAATGCTGCTAAAATAGCCCCAGCTGAATGCAGTGGATAGAATCATGGAATCACAGAATCCTTTCTGTTGGAAAAGCCCTCTGAGCTCACCCAGTGCAGCCGCTCACCCAGCAGTGCCAAGCCCAGCACTAAACCACGTCCCTGGAGTGCCAAGGCCTGGACAGCAGCCCTGAGTGAGGCCTGAACAGCAGGCCCTGAGCCAAAGGTGGCCTCTGGATGAACCTTCCAGCCAAAGGTTATCTTTGTATCTGCTCCCTAATGAAATATGCATGGTCATTAGCACTGTGATAGATGTAGCCACTCATTAGTGAAACATGTATTGACCTTTGTGTATTTAGAAGCCAGACAAGGCCATGAAATCTGACATCTGGCCTTGTTTGGGGCTGAATGGCCAAAGTCACCTCCCTTGGTTCCTCCTGGGGCCCTGGCCAGCTTTTGGGAGGGAGCCAAGAGGAGGATGAAACCAGATGTTGCCACACTAGAAGTGCTGTCAGTTTGTCCATTCAGTACTGTCAGAGCTGGGCCCTCTCCCAGCGGGGTTGGAGCCTCACCTGTGGCTGGAGGCTCCTGCAGGAATTGCCAGTGCCCAGGAGTGGCTCTGCAGCCCTTGGCTGTGACAGCTTCCCCAGCTGCTGTGTGGGTCTGGGCGATGGTAAAGGCTGAGGGTAACTGGGGCTGGATCTTTCTCAATCACTGCAGGCAATCTTTGGTGGGGATGGTTGGGTGCATTGCTGAGCTGCTCCTGTTGAGATTCTTTGCTGCTTTGAGCTGCAGGAAATGACACTGATTCCTTCAGTTGGTGTCTGTGTCTTTGGTGCTGACCCTGCCCACTGGTAAAACAAAACTGGCCCAGTCTGGTCAGATCCCAAAAAAATGTCACTTGTTCAGTGTCAATGTGAGGAATCAGAGCCATCAGAAATTCCCAGATGGGAAGCCCTTCCCTGGAGTTCCCTGGCTCTGGAGTGGGCTGAGTTTGGAGCCCCGTGGGAGCAGTGAGGCAGTCGGGTAAAAGAGGCTGAACCCCTGGATGGCTTCAAATGCATCCAAAAATTGCACATGGAAAAGGAAAAGAACTTGTGGGTTTGGGCAGACAAAGATGAATTTGTTAAGAGTCCATTGGAAACAGCACCTTCAGAAGGAACAATTATTGTTGGAATGCCCCCACACGGAGCAAGAGAAGAAGGTTTTAATCCTGAGCTCAGATGCATTTGTGCAAGTGAAATATCAATATAATAAATTACTATATATGTATTTATAGTATAATAAGACCTTCATATATATATTTTTATATGTATGTCTAGGTCTGTCTACCTATATCAATATGTTTATCTACATATAAATTTATAATAATGTGAAGTAGTGCTGACAATACTAATTTGTTAGCTTTGGCTGCTCAGGGATGTAACACTAAATACCCTACAGAACAGGATTGGCCAGGACCCTAATATCAGTGGTCAACTTTGTGAGATTGTATACAGTGAAAAAAGGAGGAAGCAAGGAAATTGGCTGTTTTTACAGGGTGTGCTGATACTGTGATGCAGAGTGCTTTGTCTGTTCCTGTGAAAAATTCAGTGATTAAGCCTGCAGGGTTTTTAATGTACCAGACTATGCACAAGCTGCAGGATTGGTTGAAAGGGTGAAGAGGTTGTTTAAAAAGCAGTTGAAAAAATGAGGAGATGGGAACCTTTGCCCATGGAGAACCCATCTCCCAGATGTGCTCCATGCCCTTAACAATGGCCCACTGGGGAAATGGAAACCCCCTGGCTGTGCACGGCTGCCCCCAGTTTGCAAATCCAACCATGGGCAGTGAGACTTGGGCGGCCTGGGAAATTGTTCTGGCTGTGATGGCCCCTGGCAGGGCCAGCCCACAGGCTGCAGGGCTGGGCCTTCATGCATTGGAATTAATTAGGAGAAATTCAAAGCAAATGAGAGCCATCAATACTGAAACAGGAATTCAGATTCCTCCAGGACACCTTGGTTTGATAACTGCTCACTCGAGCTTGGCCTTGCAAAGTGGTCATGTCATGAGAGGAGGAATTATTGTTGCAGATATCCAGGAGAAATTAAAGGAATTGTGTTAAACAATAGTGACCAGGATTGGATTAGTCAACCCCATGACAGGGTAGCACAGTTATCAATATTGCAATTTTAAGAAGGATTGTGAAAAAAAGAGATCCACCTGCAATCACCACCGTTTGTGGAGATAAAGGGTTTGGATCCAGCAGCCCTAATAATGGAGCCAGAGTGTGGGTCCGGAGGCCAAAAGGCCCTCCCGAGGCAGCTGAAGGAGCAGCTCCTGGGAAAGACAACTCTGAGTCCTGAAACCTGGGCAGGAACAATGGGAATGTGTCCCTGCAGCCAAGCGTTCTGTGTGAGAACAAGTAGATCTGACAGGATATTGTTTTCCACATCCTGCCAGACCAAATCTCCCTGTTTGCCCCAAGGGCCCCTTTGGGAAATGCTCTGATCCACGGGGCTCCATGTGAAGGCTGCTGTGACACTGAGGGACTTGCACAGGAATTGCATCCAGGAGCCCGGGTGCCCCTCAGGGACTGGGACCCGGCCCCTTCCAGCCAGAGGGGAAAGGGCCCCCGCAGGCCTTGTTAGCCACAGACAGCATGGTAAAGCTGAACAGCAAAGGGCCTGGGGGCATTATTCTGGAATTACCATGGTGCCAGCTCCATGGACAACAGAATTCTTGTTCCTAACTCGGATGAGATTGAGAAAAATGGATGAAGAACGGTGTCACTAAAGTACTGCTGGTGTCTGTAAGTTGTACCTTGATAGTCAGCCAGAATCTTTGTCTGCCACAAACACCTCTAGTGTTTCACCAAGGGGTTAGTCATCAAAATGTAATGATGAGTTCTGATGGATTGCTGAGCTTCTTTTGTAATTCTTTGCTAATGATGATGTGCTTTGCTGAGCTTATCCTTTTGTAATTCTTTGCAGCTGTGCATGATATAAATGACACAATTCCTTCAGTTGGTGTCTGTGTCTTTGGTAGTGACCCTGCCCACTGGAGAAACAGGGCCCCCTCTTGCCTAATTGTTACCTGGCAAGGCAGAAACCCTCCCTCCAAAATTGCCCCTTCCTCCTTGTTCCCCCCCTTCATACCCTGAGCATGATGTGCTCTGGTCTGGGCTGTGCCCGGGGTCAGTTGGGGTCACCTGTCCTGGCTGTGTCCCCTGCCAAGCTCCCCCGCAGCCCCAGCCCCTCCCCAGCGTGGCTGGACGAGGGGCAGGACAGGCCTTGGCTGTGCTGCAGCTCAGCAAGAACAAAACCATCTCTGCGTGCTCAGCCCTGTGCTCAGCACCCGGCCCAGCAGTGTCTCAGTGCCAGGGGCTGTGCCCTCAGTGCCTGCCAGGGCTTTCCATGGCAACTGCCAGGTCAGGTGACCCAGGTGTCCCCCCCAGTGCCGGTTGCCATGGAAACAGTGCCCAGCGCTGCCCCTTTCTGTCTGGCTGACCTGGCCTTTGGCCCTGGCAGTGCCCTTGGCTGCTGGTTCCTGGTGCCCGAGCGGCCAGCGCGGCACAGGGCAGGTGGCCATGGCACAGCCCCCAGCAAGGGATCCCCTCTGGCTCTGGGCACTGACACCAGCCCTGAGCAAGGTCCGGCTCCGGGCATTGGTTGCCTTGGCACCAATCTAAGGAACGGGTCCCTGTGGCCGTTGCCATGGCACCTGGTGTCACCAACGAGTGTCACTGCAATTGTACCTGGAACAGCCCCGGCACCGCTTTGTCCTCAGGGTTGCCATGGCAGCCCAGGGCAGCAACAGCTCTGCAGGCAAGGGGCCATGGAACCTGGCTGCAGAAATGGCTCCTTGGGCTGGTTTCCAAGGAAACCTGAACTGATGGGGGTTCCCATGGCACCCAAAGCCAGCAGTGGGGTCAGTGCAGTGACCATTGCAACAGTCCCTTGCAATGGCCCAGTGCAGGTTGGGATGATGATCCACCCTCACAGCTGGCCCAGGGCAGGTCTGGAGTGGTCTCGGTGGCACCTTGGGCTTGGCACACACTTGAGGAGGATGTCTGTTTGCAATGGGGAAACTCAGGAGTTTTAGATTGCTCGAAAAACTAAAAGAAGTAAAGCCGCTCTTTGGCTTTGTGAATCCAGTTCTCTGAGCAAAGCAGGTCCCAGGTGAGTGAGGAGAGACAGGATGGGGTTGAGGAATGTGGAGCAAGGTTGTCCACACTGGGTCAGACCTCAAGGCACAGCTTCTCTGACCTAGCCAGACCTCCTTAGGAGAGTCCCTGGATCAATATCAATCACAGAATACTGCAATCACATCCTGTGTAATAAGAACAGCAATAAAGACACCCTTTCAAATAGGAATACATAGTTCTTAGAAGCTCTTTGAAATATTTCTCCATAACTGTAAAAGGAAATCATCCTGATGAACTGCACGAGAGCAGAGGGAAATCAAGGCAGAGCCATGGCTTCTCAGGACTTGCTTGATCCTAATGAGCCCTGTGGTGCATTTGGAGCTGAGTCTGGAACCTCAGGGCCTGAGAGGGGATTGCACAAACCTTGCCAGGAGTCAAAGTCAGAGGAAAAACTCAAAGTGTCTCAAGGTGTAGAGAGCTTTTTGGATAATTGCTTAGCTGAGAAAGGCCATTTCGATGTGATACCGATGGATAAGGATAGGGGAAACAAGCTGGGGAATATGTAACCAGTGTCCAATCACTGACAAAGGTCATAGTGACCTTCGCTGAAACGGGAAGATGGGGGAGAAAATCGCTTGCCAGAAAATGTCGATATCCTAGGCAGAGAAGCTAGAAGAATGCAAACATAGAAACAAAATAATCATTAGAGCATAGAAGTAGGAGTGGTTGATCTAAGTGTGCTTTAACCAATAATGAGCTCAGCTTTTGCAATATAAGCTTCATTAACACCAATATAAATATGTGTGAGCTTTCAATAAACTTTGGGATTTGCCATTCACGCATATTGTGTGAGGCATTTCTTCCGCCGTTCACGACTAATGGTGACCCCTGGACGTTTTTCGTCAGTAGCCACGGTCGATCGGTGTACGGAGTCAGGTCCTATCACAGCCGAGGACGGCGAAAGCACCGCTGAAAAAGGGAAAGTGCCGTGCCCCGGGTGACCTCAGCAGAGAGCCCGGCCGAGACGTGCTGCCGGAGCCTGCAAGGGCTGCAAGAAGCGAGCTGTTATTATTAACATGGATAAAGAAAGGCAAGCAGCATATGATTTATTTACTGACTTTTTATAAAAGCATAAGATTAAGGGTATAAATTTGCAGAAAGAGCTTCATGGGTTGTTAGCTCATGAGTATGCACAAAGACTGTTTTAAAACCCTCACACAGTGCATAGGTTATCAGACTGGCGTATATTTAAGAATAAGTTGTGGCAGGCAGTCATAGATGATGATAAAACCGCGAGAAAGTTGGGAAACTTATGGCGAGTCGTGCATGATGAATTGTTGAAATACCAGGCAGAGGAAAGAGCTGCCCAGCAGGCTAGTGCAGCCCGTGAAAGAAACAGGAGTTACGGAGACTGGTTTGGCTCCCCGCCGACACTAGTTCCTGCTCTAAACAGCAGCTCCCTCCAGCTATCAGCTCCTGCTTCGGGCAGCAGCCCCCCCCCCGCGCATACTCCAGCCGTGCCGTCCGCGCCTTCAGCCTCCCCGCCGCAGCGCGGCCCGCGGCCACCCCGCCGGGGGGGCTCGTGCCGGCCCCAGCCCTGGGCGACTTAACAGCTGCAGCGTGGCCGCCTCCCGTCCCGCTCCGCTCCGCAGCCGCCCCGACCCCCGAGCTGAGGGGGGGGGCGGCAGGACGGGCCTCCCACCCCCCGTGGGGCAGCGGGCTCCTGTGTGTCCGCCCGCCCCGCGGCTGCCCAGCGCAGTTCTGCTTCCCGGCCACCAGCTCCCTGCGCCCGGACACAAATAGCAGCTGTCACCGCTTCAGCTCAACCTGCCTCCAGCCCGCTGCCGCCGGGAGCCTTGGATGGGACCTGGCAGCAGCAGCAGCCACAGTGACCCTGCTGTCTACTCACCCAGAAAAGGTTCCAACTGGGGTAAAAGGACCACTCAGTATTGATGGATTACCTATGGGAGCCTTGCAGCCGGGATTACCTAATCTGGCTATGCTACCAAGGGACTGGCCACTTTTGATTATTGATCTGAAGGACTGCTTCTTTACTATTGCTCTTCATCCTCGAGACACTGCAGCAGATATTGGACTGTGTCACACAAGGCAGTGTTCGGAGACGTGATCTTGATCTCCCTATACAGCTGACAGTTTGGTGTGGACCAAAATTTTTACTGGGTGCACTTACTCAGCATAACAGAAAAACGGGGGAGATATGGGCCTTGGAATGGATATCTCCTCCACTTCAACAACATAAAACCCTTCTTCAGAAAATTGAAATTTTAGCTGATTTGCTCAAAAAGGGTCGTGAACGAACAGTACCATTGAATTGGGTAGGACAATGGGGTTGGATTCAATGCCCAAAAAGATCACTAAAGCCCTTATCGGATGCTATAACTGCTTACACAGATGCAGGAAGGAAAATCCAAAACCGCAGCAGTGACCTGGCAAGAAGAGGGACAATGGCATCATCATATACTCCAAGCTACTGAGTTGGACACTTTGCAAACGATGGAGCTATTGGCTGTTGTATGGGCCATGATGCATTTCTCTGGACCTCTTAACATTGTAACAGATTCTTTGTATGTTGCAGGCGTGTGTGAGCGAATAGAGGATGCCTCTATAAAAGAGGTTCAGAACAGGAGGTTACATGAGCTGTTTATGCAACTGCAGAGAGCAATTAAGCTAAGAAAGCATTCCTTTTGTGTTATCCATATCAGAAGTCACAAATGGGATATTGGTCTGGGAGAGGGTAACATGCGAGCAGATAAATTAGTCTCAATCACACAAGCAACTCCGATTCCCAAACAAACCATAGCCAGAGAGGCACACTCCATGTTCCACCAAAATGCAAAAGGCCTTCATAGAGAATTTCAAATACCTATGGAGGAGGCACGGGCAATAGTCAAAGCCTGTCCTATATGTAGTCATCATAATGGAGGCTGTGGTTTAGGTCTGGGAGTTAGCCCGAGAGGGCTGAGCACAAATGAGACCTGGCAGATGGATGTCACACATGTGGCAGAGTTTGGGAGGTTGTAGTATGTACATGTTACCATAGACACTTACAGTCATTTCATATGGGCCACAGCACAGACTGGTGAGAAAGCAGGGCAGGTAGAGAGACATCTCAGCAGTTGTTTTGCAGTAATGGGAGTGCCACAGCGCATCAAGACAGATAATGGGCCTGCTTACTGTAGCAAAAGAATAAAGCAATTTTTACAGATGTGGGGGATAGAACACATAACAGGCATCCCCAATTCCCCTACAGGGCAAGCGATTGTGGAGAGAGCAAATGGTACCTTGAAAAGATATCTGAGTAAATATATGGATACCAGAGAGCCACAAGAGAGATTGTTAAAGTGTTTGTTTGTTTTGAACCACCTGTGTGTTTTTGGGGAAAATAAGGCTCCTGCTGTGATTCGTCACTATGTACATGAAACAGATGGTGTAAAGAAAGATGTATGGGTGAGATACAGAGATCCTAAAACAGGACAATGGCAAGGTCCTGCTAAGGTGTTATATTGAGGCCACGGATATCTTTGTGTTTCTACCCCTACAGGATCTCTGTGGGTACCTGCTAAATGGACCCGAGCAGATGTGTTTGATGGAAACTTTATGTTATTGCTTTATTAATTTTTGCTTCTTTTGTGGACAGTGTAGACCATCAGGCATGGGCTCCACCTCAGCCCAAGACTAACATATGGGTCACCCTGGCAAACCTAACTAAACAGGAGACTATTTGCCTGTCAGTATCGTCTCCTGGCAATCCTTTCACAACCTGTTTGGTTGGATTACCAGCAGATCCCTGGCCGTGCCCTTCACATGTACCAACTTGTAAGGTCAGCAATGCCAGGACGAGTGTGGATAATTGGGATCAGTGGATTTCCCACTTTCCTATAGCACCACAGGAACCCCAAGAGTCAGAGTTGTTAGAGTCAGTGATGGCAGATGCATGTACTCATTTTAACCATAGAAGCCTGCTGTCAGTCAAGAACCATTCTAATGTTGTAACTTCTAGCATGGCTGTCTACCGAAATGCATCGGCCTGGTGCAATTATACAACCAAGAGAGTGTCAGTCTCATCCAATGACCCTATTCAATTGCCAGCAGGATATTTCCTGATATGTGGAGACCGTGCTTGGGCCGGTATCCCATCAATGCTGCACGGGGGACCATGTACACTTGGACGGCTGTCTCTACTTACACCTAACATGTCCATGATACTAAACATGAGCCGCCGCCATCGTAGAGGCAAACGAATGGCTCATGCATTTGCAGCAGACTGCCGGGACGATGTAAAGTTTTGGTCCCCAGCGACCATAATCGCAGCATCTTTCTTAGCTCCAGGGGTATCAGCAGCACGTGCTCATGCTATTTTAAATAGGCTAGGGTGTTGGCTTGCTAAACAAACAAATGCAACTTCTTTAGCGATTTCTAGTCTTTTGCTTGATGTAGATTCTATTCGCCATGCGACACTTCAAAATAGAGCTGCAATTGATTTTCTCTTACTTGCACAAGCCCATGGCTGTGATGAATTTGAGGGCATGTGTTGCATGAATCTCTCTGATCATGCACAGTCTGTACACTCACAGCTCTCTGAGTTACGAAGGTTAACTGGGAATTTACAGGTAGAATCAGGCCTTGGTATTGATGGATGGCTCAAATCTTTAAACTTAGGATCATGGTTACGTTCTATTGTAAAGGTTAGCATTGTAGTAGCGATTGTAGCTTTGTTGTTAGTATTAGTTTTGCCTTCTTTTTGTATATGCTTGCAGAATATGGTGCAAAAGATGATAACTACCGCATTTAATCAAACCATGCTTGTTCAACAGAAACAGCCAATTTCCTCCTTTCCTCCTTTTTTCATTGTATACAATCTCACAAAGTTGACCACTGACATTAGGGTCCTGGCCAGTCCTGTTCTGTAGGGTATTTAGTGTTACATCCCTGAGCAGCCAAAGATACCAAATTAGTAATGTCAGTACTATTTCACATTATTATAATTTTATATGTAGATAAACATGAGGGACAGAAGCAGGCAAGGGCAGAGACTGGAAAGAGCCAGAGCCAGGAGCAGGAACAGCTGCTCCATTGCGCTCTTGGAGAAAGCTCTGGGCTGGTTCAAAGCGCTGAAAGGCGTGAAGGGCAGAGAGGAGGCCACAGCAAACAATGCTCCTGTTTGCACAGCCTCCCCTCTCCATGTCCCAGAAGGAGTTGGATGGACTGTGTTCTTCTCTCCGAGTCGTCTCGTTCAGCATGAGCAGCTCAGCACCAGGAGCTGAAGGAGCTGAAGCCTCAGGCCACAGGAGTTGGGCAAGAGGAGCCTTTCTGAGCAAAGTAATGCTGCTAAAATAGCCCCAGCTGAATGCAGTGGATAGAATCATGGAATCACAGAATCCTTTCTGTTGGAAAAGCCCTCTGAGCTCACCCAGTGCAGCCGCTCACCCAGCAGTGCCAAGCCCAGCACTAAACCACGTCCCTGGAGTGCCAAGGCCTGGACAGCAGCCCTGAGTGAGGCCTGAACAGCAGGCCCTGAGCCAAAGGTGGCCTCTGGATGAACCTTCCAGCCAAAGGTTATCTTTGTATCTGCTCCCTAATGAAATATGCATGGTCATTAGCACTGTGATAGATGTAGCCACTCATTAGTGAAACATGTATTGACCTTTGTGTATTTAGAAGCCAGACCAGGCCATGAAATCTGACATCTGGCCTTGTTTGGGGCTGAATGGTCAAAGTCACCTCCCTTGGTTCCTCCTGGGGCCCTGGCCAGCCTTTGGGAGGAACCCAAGAGAGGATGAAACCAGATGTTGCCACACTAGAAGTGCTGTCAGTTTGTCCATTCAGCACTGTCAGAGCTGGGCCCTCTCCCAGCGGGGTTGGAGCCTCACCTGTGGCTGGAGGCTCCTGCAGGAATTGCCAGTGCCCAGGAGTGGCTCTGCAGCCCTTGGCTGTGACAGCTTCCCCAGCTGCTGTGTGGATCTGGGCGATGGTAAAGGCTGAGGGTAACTGGGGTGGATCTTTCTCAATCACTGCTGCAATCTTTGGTGGGGATGGTTGGGTTCATTGCTGAGCTGCTCCTGTTGTGATTCTTTGCTGCTTTGAGCTGCAGGAAATGACACTGATTCCTTCAGTTGGTGTCTGTGTCTTTGGTGCTGACCCTGCCCACTGGCAAAACAAAACTGGCACAGTCTGGTCAGATCCCAACAAAATGTCACTTGTTCAGTTTCAATGTGAGGAATCAGAGCCATCAGAAATTCCCAGATGGGAAGCCCTTCCCTGCAGTTCCCTGGCTCTGGAGTGGGCTGAGGTTGGAGCCCCGTGGGAGCAGTGAGGCAGTCGGGTAAAAGAGGCTGAACCCCTGGATGGCTTCAAATGCATCCAAAAATTGCACATGGAAAAGGAAAAGAACTTGTGGGTTTGGGCAGACAAAGATGAATTTGTTAAGAGTCCATTGGAAACAGCACCTTCAGAAGGAACAATTATTGTTGGAATGCTCCCACACGGAGCAAGAGAAGGATTTAATCCTGAGCTCAGATGCATTCGTGCAAGGGAAATACCAATATAATAAATAACTATATACATATTTGTAGGATAATTGGATCTTAATATCTATTTATGGATTTTTATATATATATGTCTATATCTATCCAAATCTATATCTATATCAATATTTCTATATCACTATTTACATATAAAGTTATAATAATGTGAAGTAGTGCTGACAATACTAATTCGGTAGCTTTGGCTGCTCAGGGATGTAACACTAAATACCCTACAGAACAGGATTGGCCAGGACCCTAATATCAGTGGTCAACTTTGTGAGATTGTATACAGTGAAAAATGGAGGAAGCGAGGAAATTGGCTGTTTTTACAGGGTGTGCTGATACTGTGATGCAGAGTGCTTTGTCTGTTCCTGTGAAAAATTCAGTGATTAAGCCTGCAGGGTTTTTAATGTACCAGACTATGCACAAGCTGCAGGATTGGTTGAAAGGGTGAAGGGGTTGTTTAAAAAGCAGTTGAAAAAATGAGGAGATGGGAACCTTTGCCCATGGAGAACCCATCTCCCAGATGTGCTCCATGCCCTTAACAATGGCCCACTGGGGAAATGGAAACCCCCTGGCTGTGCACGGCTGCCCCCAGTTTGCAAATCCAACCATGGGCAGTGAGACTTGGGCGGCCTGGGAAATTGTTCTGGCTGTGATGGCCCCTGGCAGGGCCAGCCCACAGGCTGCAGGGCTGGGCCTTCATGCATTGGAATTAATTAGGAGAAATTCAAAGCAAATGAGAGCCATCAATACTGAAACAGGAATTCAGATTCCTCCAGGACACCTTGGTTTGATAACTGCTCACTCGAGCTTGGCCTTGCAAAGTGGTCATGTCATGAGAGGAGGAATTATTGTTGCAGATATCCAGGAGAAATTAAAGGAATTGTGTTAAACAATAGTGACCAGGATTGGATTAGTCAACCCCATGACAGGGTTGCACAATTATCAATATTGCAATTTTAAGAAGGATTGTGAAAAAAAGAGATCCACCTGCAATCACCACCGTTTGTGGAGATAAAGGGTTTGGATCCAGCAGCCCTAATAATGGAGCCAGAGTGTGGGTCCAGAGGCCAAAAGGCCCTCCCGAGGCAGCTGAAGGAGCAGCTCCTGGGAAAGACAACTCTGAGTCCTGAAACCTGGGCAGGAACAATGGGAATGTGTCCCTGCAGCCAAGGGTTCTGTGTGAGAACAAGTAGATCTGACAGGATATTGTTTTCCACATCCTGCCAGACCAAATCTCCCTGTTTGCCCCAAGGGCCCCTTTGGGAAATGCTCTGATCCACGGGGCTCCATGTGAAGGCTGCTGTGACACTGAGGGACTTGCACAGGAATTGCATCCAGGAGCCCGGGTGCCCCTCAGGGACTGGGACCCGGCCCCTTCCAGCCAGAGGGGAAAGGGCCCCCCCAGGCCTTGTTGGCCACAGACAGCATGGTAAAGCTGAACAGCAAAGAGCCTGGGGGCATTATTCTGGAATTACCATGGTGCCAGCTCCATGGACAACAGAATTCTTGTTCCTAAGTTGAATGAGATTGAGAAAAATGGATGAAGAACGGTGTCACTAAAGTACTGCTGGTGTCTGTAAGTTGTACCTTGATAGTCAGCCAGAATCTTTGTCTGCCACAAACACCTCTAGTGTTTCACCAAGGGGTTAGTCATCAAAATGTAATGATGAGTTCTGATGGATTGCTGAGCTTCTTTTGTAATTCTTTGCTAATGATGATGTGCTTTGCTGAGCTTATCCTTTTGTAATTCTTTGCAGCTGTGCATGATATAAATGACACAATTCCTTCAGTTGGTGTCTGTGTCTTTGGTAGTGACCCTGCCCACTGGAGAAACAGGGCCCCCACTTGCCTAATTGTTACCTGGCAAGGCAGAAACCCTCCCTCCAAAATTGCCCCTTCCTCCTTGTTCCCCCCCTTCATACCCTGAGCATGCTGTGCTCTGGTCTGGGCTGTGCCCGGGGTCAGTTGGGGTCACCTGTCCTGGCTGTGTCCCCTGCCAAGCTCCCCCGCAGCCCCAGCCCCTCCCCAGCGTGGCTGGACGAGGGGCAGGACAGGCCTTGGCTGTGCTGCAGCTCAGCAAGAACAAAACCATCTCTGCGTGCTCAGCCCTGTGCTCAGCACCCGGCCCAGCAGTGTCTCAGTGCCAGGGGCTGTGCCCTCAGTGCCTGCCAGGGCTTTCCATGGCAACTGCCAGGCCAGGTTACCCAGGTGTCCCCCCCGTGCCGGTTGCCATGGAAACAGTGCCCAGCGCTGCCCCTTTCTGTCTGGCTGACCTGGCCTTTGGCCCTGGCAGTGCCCTTGGCTGCTGGTTCCTGGTGCCTGAGCGGCCAGCGCGGCACAGGGCAGGTGGCCATGGCACAGCCCCCAGCAAGGGATCCCCTCTGGCCCTGGGCACTGACACCAGCCCTGAGCAAGGTCCGGCTCCGGGCATTGGTTGCCTTGGCACCAATCTAAGGAACGGGTCCCTGTGGCCGTTGCCATGGCACCTGGTGTCACCAACGAGTGTCACTGCAATTGTACCTGGAACAGCCCCGGCACCGCTTTGTCCTCAGGGTTGCCATGGCAGCCCAGGGCAGCAACAGCTCTGCAGGCAAGGGGCCATGGAACCTGGCTGCAGAAATGGCTCCTTGGGCTGGTTTCCAAGGAAACCTGAACTGATGGGGGTTGCCATGGCACCCAAAGCCAGCAGTGGGGTCAGTGCTGTGTCCATGGCAACAGTCCCTTGCAATGGCTCAGTGCAGGTTGGGATGATGATCCACCCTCACAGCTGGCCCAGGCAGGTCTGGAGCGCTCTTGGTGGCAGCTTGGGCTTGGCACACACTTGAGGAGGATGTCTGTTTGCAATGGGGAAATATTTTTTCATACCTGCAGCAGGAAAGCTTCCTAAAGAACTGCCCCAGAGCAGAGGGAAATCAAGGCAGAGCCATGGTTTTTCAGGACTATCTTGGTCCTAAGGAGCCCCGTGGTGCATTTGAAGCTGAGCCCTGGAACCTCAGGGCCTGAGAGGAGATTGCACAAACCTTTCCAGGAGTCAAAGTCAGAGGAAAAACCCCAAAGTGTCTCAAAGCATGAATGGGCCCCACTGAGGTCAACACAGGCTCCTCATGGACTCCTTGGAGGAGAGAATTGGAAGCCAGGATGGCACAAAAACCTCTCAAAGGCTCAGAGTGAAAAGGAACATCCGGAGTACCTTAAAAACCTTGAGTATCTCAAAGTATTAATGAGCCCCACTGAGTGTCAGTACAAAGCTCTCCAGGGACTTGTTAAAGCAGATAATTAGGACCATGACTGCACAAACCTCTCACAGAGTCTGTATCAAAAGGAAAAAACAAAATACCTTAAAATAACTGAAGTATCTTGAAGCATTAATTACCTCAATGATTATCATTACTGATTAAGGCTCTCAAGAGACTAATTAAAGCAGATAATTGGATGCTGCAACTGCACAATCTTTCTCACAGAGTCTGTGGACAAAACGCAAGCACCAAGTAGCTTGAAATAACTGAAGTACCCTGAAGCATTAATGAGCCCCACTGAGTGTTGTTACTGACAAAGCCTCTCCTGGGACTAATTACAGCAGATAATTGGAGGCCATGATTGCACAAACCTCTCAGAGACTCCAAGGCAAAAGCCAAGCCCAAAGTCCTTTGAAAAACCTGCAGTCCCTGCAGGGAGCATGAAGGAGCCCCCAGGGCCATTGCTGAGCAAGGCTCCCCAGGGACTCCTTCCAGCAGATCCTTGAGGCCACTGGGATGTGGGCTAGGGGGGGATGCTGAGGGCAGGACAAGGGGCTGACAGTGCCCAGCCTGGCTGGGGCTGTGCCAGGAGGCCCCAGGGCCTCAGGACAAGGTGTCTCCTCCCAGCCCTTGGTGGCACAGACCCTGCTGTGGCCCAGGGCACCAAGACTTGGCTTCTCTTTGTCCCCACCTGTCATCACTGCCTGCAGTTCTCTGCTCTGCCTGGGGCCTGGGGACACTTGCTCAGTCGTGTCCCTCTCTGGGACCCATTAAAAGTCCAAGAAACTTTGGAGTTGGATTCTGCCTTGGAGTTCTGGAGAGGTTTCTTCAGCTCCCTCTCAGGGACTGATGTCCAGGGCCTGAGCACAAAGCCCCAGAGGCTGATTAAAGTCCTTGTGCTGTGTCTGCGCTGCTGAGCTGGGCTGGGCTCCTGGCCCAGAGGCAGCTCCTGCTCACCAAGAAGAGCTTCAAAAGCACATTTCTCTTGATGAACAGCTCTTCTGCCAGCCCAGCAGGGCTGGGGCACTGCCTGCAGCCAGCCCGGGCACAGCCCCGGGGCACAGAGAGCTTCAATCAGTCAGGGCTGGGAAGGGGCTGAGAAGTGCCTGGGGCACAATCACTGCCAGCCCTTGGCACAGGAACCTCTGGCTGCAGGACAGTGCAGCTGCAGCTCCTGGAGCCATCTCCTGCAGCTGGAACATGCCAATGCCTGCAGAGCCTGTGAGTACATTCTCTGATTGTCTCTTGTGCAGAGCAGCCAGGGGTGCCCAGGGCTGTCCTGCAGAGCAGGGTCCTGCAGCCCAGGGCTCTGTGCTGGGGCAGGGACTCTGCTGCCTGCCAGGGACAGCTCTCAGCCAGCCCTGGCAGCTGCTCCCCGCACTGGGGGACAAGATCTGGGTGGCAGGAGACAGCTGGTGAGGCTTGGGAGTGTTCTCCTTGTGTGGGGAGGATGCAGCATTGTTCAGGACTGCTCCCAGCATGGCATTGAACTGCAGAACATTTCCAAGTAGATTATACAGGCAGCACAGCAAGGGAGGACCTGAATAAAAGGGAAAATCCTGCTTTATGAATCTACTGCTCTAGGTTGCATGGATGGGAAATTGCAAACAGATATTCATCCCTCAGTTCAGGTAGAGAAATTTTTTTTCTCAGATCTTACAAAACCAGTCAGTGAAAGAAATCAGCCCTTAGGGGCAGCATCAGTGTCGCTTTTCCAATACCTCAAGGTTTTTATCATGTTTCTATCAGAGCCTGCAGAGCCAGAGCTGCCCCTGGGCAGTGCCTGAGCTGGGAGGGCTCTGCAGGGCAGAGCTGAGCCCCCAGGGCTGGGCTGGGCTCTGGCAGCACTGGCAGGGCCCAGCCCTGGGCACAGGGAAGCAGCTGCTGGCAGGGACAGCTCCAGGCAGCAGAGCCCTGGGCAGGCAGTGGGGGGAAAGTGCCCCCAGCCTGTGCTGGGAGATTTCAAGTCCTCTCCAAACCCAACTATTCCATGATTACTTTTCTTACAGATCCCCATGCCAAAGCACAGCAAATGTCCAACAGCAGCTCCATCAGGCACTTCCTCCTGCTGGCATTGGCAGACACGCGGCAGCTGCAGCTCCTGCACTTCTGCCTCTTGCTGGGCATCTCCCTGGCTGCCCTCCTGGGCAACGGCCTCATCATCAGCGCCGTAGCCTGCGGCCACCACCTGCACACGCCCATGTTCTTCTTCCTGCTCAACCTGGCCCTCAGCGACCTGGGCTCCATCTGCACCACTGTCCCCAAAGCCATGCACAATTCCCTCTGGGACACCAGCAACATCTCCTACACTGGATGTGCTGCTCAAGTCTTTTTCTTTGTGTTCTTCCTGTCAGCAGAGCTTTCCCTCCTGACCATGATGTGCTACGACCGCTACGTGTCCATCTGCAAACCCCTGCACTACGGGACCCTCCTGGGCAGCAGAGCTTGTGCCCACATGGCAGCAGCTGCCTGGGCCAGTGCCTTTCTCAATGCTCTCATGCACACAGCCAATACATTTTCCCTGCCCCTGTGCCATGGCAATGCCCTGGGCCAGTTCTTCTGTGAAATCCCTCAGATCCTCAAGCTCTCCTGCTCCAAATCCTACATCAGGGAATTTGGGCTACTTGTCTTTTCCATCTCTTTAACATGTGGCTGTTTTGTGTTCATTGTTTTCTCCTATGTGCAGATCTTCAGGGCTGTGCTGAGGATCCCCTCTGAGTAGGGATGGCACAAAGCCTTTTCCACCTGCCTCCCTCACCTGGCTGTGGTCTCCCTGTTCCTCAGCACTGGCATATTTTCTGACCTGAAGCCCCCCTCCATCTCCTCTCCATCCCTGGATCTGGCCCTGTCAGTTCTGTACTCGGTGGTGCCTCCAGCCCTGAACCCCCTCATCTACAGCCTGAGGAACCAGGAGCTCAAGGCTGCAGTGTGGAGACTGATGACTGGATGGTTTTTGGAAACATTAAACTGCTGACCAATTTCTGCAAATCACTTGTAATAAAAGTTGTTTTTGATACTTCTTGTTGGTTTCATTTTGGACGTTCTTTTTCTTTGTTTTACTTTATTAATCTTGTCTGATACTGTTAGATTGGATGTGACCTACACACACGTGATTAGGGTCAAAGAAGAAAATGTTTTTATATTTCATGTTCTCTAGTTTATATACTTTTAAGAAAACATCATTTTAAGTCATTGATTACATCAAAATAACTTATATTAATTAGAACAAAGCTATTAGTATCAATATAATTGGCAAAATTTTTACAGAAAGTTAATAAGCTATGCATACACATCTACATATGCATCTAGTCTACCTAACAAAAATGTACATGTATCTTTTCTAATCTATTCCCATGCTAATCCTTTTCTTCTTTCTTGCTATGGATACACTGTAAAATCATCAATTGTTATTTCATCTATTAACTCAGCTTTGCTTGTAAGCTAGCGGTCAAGCCTGACTATATGGTCCACAGAGAAATGTTATTGTTTCTGCCATTTCCCCTTTTGTTTCTCTCCACCTTCCTGGTGGCCACAGACTGTGTCAATGAGGGGCTGTGCTCTTGGTGGCTTTAAATGAGCTAAAGGATCTCCCAGCAGAGTTTTCTGCAGAGATGGCCTTTTGTTGCCTTCTCTGGAGCTGCAGCAGCAATGTCTGTGTGCAGAGCTGGGGCAGATCACTGCTGGCCCAGCAGCTGTGCCCAGCAGCAGCAGCAGCAGCACTTGGTGTTGCCAGTGCTGCTGCCGTGGCCCTGCCCCGCTGCCCTGGTGGCCCTGGTGTTGCTGCAGGGCCTGAGTGCTCTCGGGGCCGGGCACAGCCCTGGGGGTGGCAGTGCCGGGGCTGCAGCAGGGACAGGCCATGTAATATAAATCACCTTTGACAATTCTTTTGGGTTTGTTTGTGGGTTTGTTCTTTTTTTCCCCATGTTTCAGTTTTTTAATATTGTCTACAAAGAAAAGCCATTGGGTTTGCCATTTCTCATTTTGTTTCTCTCCATCTTCCCTGTAGCCACAGATTGTGTCAATGAGGGGCTGCACTACATGTGGCTTTAAAGGAACTAAAGAATCTCCCAGCAGAGTTTTTTCCAGAGATGCCCTTGTGTTCCCTTCTCTGGAGCTGCAGCAGCAACGTCTGTGTGCAGAGCTGAGGGCAGATCAGTGCTGGCCCAGCAGCTGTGCTCCTGCTGGCCACACCATTCCTGATCCAGGCCAGGAGCCATTGGCCTTCTTGGCCACCTGGGCACACTGCTGCCTCATGTCCAGCCTGCTGTCCATCAGTCCCTGCAGGTCCCTTTCTGCCTGGCTGCTGTCCTGGAACTCTGTCCCCAGCCTGTAGCACTGGGGCCAAATATCAGGGCCTGGCCCTTGGATTTGTTAAACCTCACCTTGTTGGATTCATCCCCTGGATCCAGCTTGTCCAAGTCACTGTGCAGAGCCCTCCGACCCTCCAGCAGATCAACACTCACACCCAGCTTGGTGACATTTGCGACGATGTCCTTGGTTCCATGGGGCCCCTCAGTGTCACAATGGCCTCTTGGTTACACCAGGCCCTACACTGTCACACTGGTCTCCTTGGTTCCATGGGGCCTCAAAATGTGACAATGGTCCCCTTGGTTCCATGGGGCCCCAGGGTGTCACAATGGCCCCATGGTCACATGAGGTCCCACACTGTCACCATGGTCTCTGTGGTTCCACAAGTCCCCTCAGTGTCACAATGAACTCCTTGTTTCCACGAGGCCACACAGTGTCACAACGTTCTTCCAGATTCCTTGAGGCCCCATCGTGTCACAGTGGCCCCTTGGTTACACAGGATCCTGCAGTGTCACAATGTCCCCTTGGTGCCATGAGGCCCTGCAGTGTCAGAACAGCCCCTTGGTTCCACTGGGCCCTGCAGTCTCCCAATGGTCTCCTTGGTTTTGCAGTGTCAGAATGGTGAAACCCCTGGGTTACACGAGGCCCTGCAGTGTCACAATGGCCTCTGTGGTTCCACAAGGGCCCAGAGTGTCACGGAGCACTCCCTGGTTCCATTTGGAGCTCATCCACAGCTCCCTCATCCCCCTAGGATGGATCCCATCTGCTCCCATACACCTGTGAGCATCTGAGTGGCTCAGCAGGTCACCAACTGCTTCCTCCTGGATTCCAGGGGGCTGTTCTGCTCCCTGTGCCCATCTACCAGCTCAAGAGAACACTTCCTGAGGACAGCCTGTCCTAATATTGAAAATTGACAAGATATTAAGTAGCTTAGTCTTTTACTTATCTTCAGTTTCTCTATTCTGAACTGCAATCAATAAAAAAGAATAGAGGTTCTCCTTCTGCCTCCTTTTGCTATAAATTTTTTTTAAAAACTTTTTTTATTCTTTATACAGAAACCGCCAGGTTAAGTTCTAATTGAGCTTTCACCTCTCAACTTTTTTTTCTGCATAACCTAACAACATCCTTAAATGCTTCCTGAGTTGCTGGCCCTTTTTCCCCTTTTCCCACAGAAGCTCCATTGGCAGCCAGGCCAGTCCTTTTCCTCACCAGCTCATCTTTTGCCACACTGGGACAGGCTGCTCCTTCCCCCTTAAGTTTACTTCCTTGAAATGTGTTCATCCTTCCTGGACCCCATTTGTTTTTAAGGGCTGTTTCCCTTAAAAGAATCAGTACCTGATTTGGTACTCCCCAAATCTGCATCCTGAACAGGCCAAAGTCTGCCCTTCCTAATTCCTGTGTACAAGTTTTGTTACTGCCTCTCTTTCTTACCCAGAATATTGAAAACTTGAAAACCCCAATGTTCGAGTGGGTCTGGCTGAGCTGGCAGGACACTGAGGCTGCTGAACTTCCAGTTCCCCTTCTCACACAATGGGCCTTGTGTGGTTTCCATAGGCCTGGGGATGTGGAGAACAAGCTCCAGGTGTGAGCTCAGCTGGTGGAGACAATTGATCATCTGGTAACATGAGGTCACAGAGTGGGCTATGACATCACAGAGTGGGTCATGTGAGGTCATTGATCAGCTATGACATCATAGACTGCCTCTGTGACATCAATAGGCAGAGGTCTAACATCCCAGAGCAGACTAGGACATCACAGAGCAGACTGACATCACTGAGTTGGCTGTGACATCAGAGACCGGCTGTGTGACATTAGAGAAGGAGCTGTGAGCTCACAGAGCAGGCTGTGACATCCCAGAGGGGCTCTGTGACATCCCAGCAGGGCTGTGTCAGGTCACTGGGTTGGTCACTCTGCCCCAGCTCCCCCTCACAGTTTCTCCCAACAAGTCCAATGCTGTCCATGCCCAGCGGGGTCCCTGTCCCCCGGGATCCCCCCGGCCCACCTGGAGCCACAGCCTCCAGCAAAGGATGTTCCACAGGATCCACCCCAGAGCCTGACATGGGGACAAGGGGCCAGGGCTGTGTGACCAGGACATCAAGGACGGGGATTCTCTAGGTCACTGTGGCCTGGGTTGGGTTGCCCAGGGCACGAAAGATGTCTGGCAGCTGGAGCAGGGTCTGGGAAGGGCCTCCAAGGTGGGGCTGGAGCCCTTGGGCTGTGAGCAGAGGCTGAGGGAGCTGGGCTTGTCCAGCCCAGAGCAGGGAAGGCTGAGGGGCTCCTCATCCCAGCCTGGCAGTACCAGCGAGGAGGGGATGGAGAATACAGAGCCAGGCTCTTCACAGGGGGCCTGGTGGGAGACAAAAGCCAATGGGTGGAAGGGGAAAGAGGGGAGATCAGCCAGGACAGGAGGAGATGAAATGAGTCAGGCTGGTTTCAGCATTTCCTCAGCACCAAAAGCAGCCTGACCTCCCTTCTCCATCCACCACTGACAGCTTTGCAAATCAGGAATTGTTGGAGCTGTTTTGCCCCCACTCCAGGATGAGCATTCTGATACAAGAACTTAATTGTGTTTATATCTGTAACAGGAGCACATTTTGTCTAAAATTACTTTTAGGATGGAAATCACTTGTGGATGGTGGACTCAACAGGCACTGCTGGGACATTGCACATAGCTCAGGGAAGAGCATGAGTGTTACTGAATTGTGTCCTGTTCAACTGTGCTCTGTTGGCCATGAAGAGAAACTTTGTGTTCCTCTGAGTCTCAGCAGTTCCTGATCCCCAAAGGACACAAACCTGATGAGTTGTGGTTCCCACTCCAGGGGTGGCACTTGGACCTCTCTCCATAGCCAGAGCAGAGCTCCCTTGTCCCAGAGAGTCCCTGGAAATGCAGGGATGAAGGAAACAGGACAGGCTGTGGGGATCTGGGGCAGAGCCAGGGAGAAAAAAGACTTTTGCATTTGATGGAGCTGTGCCTTCCCTTGACTTTGCTGGCTGATAAGGAATGAACATCCCTCTGTGCCTCGAGCAGCTCCTTCTCTAAGGAAAGCAGGTGGGAGTTGGAGCCAAGGAGCTGAAAGCTGCAGGTGCAGCCTGGGCTGGAGGGAGCTCAGATTTGCACAAGGCTGCTCTGAGTGCCTGGGCTTGGATGGGGGAAATGGTGGGGTGGGGGTAGGGACAGAGCCTGATTGATTGTCAGCCATGAAGGGTCTTGATTTGCATATCTATTTAAAATTCATGAGGAGGTACTTGGATTCAGTGTCAATTGGAGATTGCACATATCAATGAATTAACAGGAAAGCAAAACTAAACAGGACTT
Source organism: Molothrus ater (assembly GCF_012460135.2). Taxonomy (NCBI): domain Eukaryota; kingdom Metazoa; phylum Chordata; class Aves; order Passeriformes; family Icteridae; genus Molothrus; species Molothrus ater. Next base: position 887,170 of record NC_071661.1, read on the forward strand.
AAAAAATCTTTTCTCACTGTCTTTTTGAATATCAGGTATTTAGTTTGAATACACTACTGAGATCTACTTAACCACAAAGGATTTGAAAATTAAAATCAAATTATTCCCAGAGGCTTGGCTTGTTAAGGTGTTCTGAATGTTAATGAGCCCTAGGACACTGAATTCCTGCACTGAAGAGCTGAAGGCTGAACAAGCCTCTGGAGCAGGGAAATTCAGCAGCAGCCTCCAAGTTGCTGAGGATGTCAGCAGCCCCCACTGAGGCCATCCCTGCCCAGAGACCGTGGGGGAATGGGCAGACAAGGAGAGCGTCCCTGGGGCTGGGGCAGCACAACTCAGAGGCACCAGCGGCTCCAGCTGGGCAATGGAGTGTGGAATGTGGCTGGGAAAGCCCTGCCTGGGCTGGGCCAAGCAGGACACACAAGCCCTGACTCCATCTCCCAAACATCTCTCTCAACAAGACATTTAAATGGAATTACAATTGTTTGTGCCCTCTGAGTTAGGTGCACTGGAGAAATACCAATACAAGAGATTCTAGGAGCTCAAAACAACCAAACAGCCTTCCCTGGGAAGTTCAGAAAATTGGAGACACTTTGGCAAAAGGTTTATTATGACATTGTAGTGGTTTTGGTTTGTTAATTTCAGATTTTTCTATTCTTGACATTTCTTAATTAATGGATTGATGAGTATGGGGGCTTTTAGTGTCAGTTTAATTATTTATCTATTTATTTTATTGTGAGATTGTATTATGAGAATAGTAAAGTAGGCCTAAAATTTTAAAAGGGTATATAGAAAATTTTATTTAAAATATAGAGAAAAAAGGTCGTAAGAATTAAAATAAATTATTTAGAACCCTTTTTTTTCTTTACAACTTTTTCTTTTTACTGACAATGTAAAGAAAGTAAACTTAAAATTTCTAGTTAGTTTACTATTTATAGAATTGTCTATATTTAGTTTACTTAGGGAGAGAAGTTTTTCTTGTTAAGGTTGTGAAGATTTTTTTACAAGAGGAAAATTTTTTTTTTTGGCTCATATATTTGTCATGGATAACACCAGTCTGGGGAACTTTGTTCTTGTGAAGTTGTTTTTATTCCTACAAACTTTTTCAGAGCTTGTTGATGGGCCATGTTGACTTAGGAGGTATTGTTTTAAAGATGAGTTATTTAAAGGTATAAGTTTTTATTATTTACTTTTAAAATTATTTTTACTCTGGGAATAGAGATCTCTTGGAGATACTGGATTACTTTTTTTCCCCCTGTTTAAGCATTTTATGAAATTAAAGTTATTTTAACATTTGCTTATTTTAGTATGGAGGTTTTTCTTTGATAACAATTTGAATTTTTAAAAATATTTTTTTGTGTTATAAAGAAAAAGGGTTTTTTCTTTATAATTTATAAGAGGATTTTAGTTTCAGGAGTAACATATTTTTTATTGTTTTTTTTTTTATTTAGGATTTAATTTCTTCTTTACTTACTTTGATGGTTTTATATTGGTTTTTTATAGGCTTGTATTTTTTTTTTCTTTTACTCATGGGAGGATTGAAGTATTGAAAGAGTTAACACCTGACCTGCTGGCATCGTGTGGTGGAAGTTTTGGTTGGGTTGTATTAAAATTGGTTTTCTGGTTGGTTTTAGGTTTTTTTGTGTTTTAGTTGTAGGGTTATTTTGTATGGTTGTAGGTTGTAGGGGTTTTGGTTTGAGTTGTGTTGGGGGAGGGGAGTTTATGGTGAGATTTTTAATAGCTGTGGCTGGGTTTGTTCTGGTTGGGGTTTTGTAGCCTCTTTTGTTTTCCTGTTTGGGAGTTGATGGGGTTTGGTTTGATCAGAATGGGGCCGATGGGGGTGGCCTGGGGAGGAGAGAAGGGGCTCAGCCCATGGCAGGGTTGGTTTGGTTTGGTTTGGTTTGGTTTGGTTTGGTTTGGTTTGGTTGAGATGGGGACCAGGGCCTGGGCCCGCTGCTTCTTTGTTGACTGGGAAAGAAAGAGGAGGTTGCTGTGTTTTTTCGTCTTTAACATTTGTGTTTCACAGAGGCGTGTTCAGTATCTCAGTGGTTTAACAGATTGTCAGTGACACAAAAAGTTTCATATTACGTTTTAAAATTCTTTTCATATCAAATTATGACAAACATTCAACCAACAAAAACACTTTTTAAAGCATTGACTTGGCCCATTCAACTTCACAAACTCTAAGCCTGTTCAATTTCATGTTAATCAAAATTTACAGGAGCACAGAAATAGAAGAAGACACATAGAGAGAGAAAGACATAAAAGATACAGAGAAGCACACACACAGCTACCAACTCCTGGATTCCAGCATTGTTCAGATGGAAATTCCAAGAGGAGGCAGGGTCAAGATGTGTGCTTGCCTTGTGGTCAGCCTTCAATACCCCTTGGTCTCCCTGGGCCCTTCCCCCAGGTGGGGCTTGGGCTCATTTGGTCCCTCAGGAGCTGGGCTGGGGCTGCAGAGGTGGCTGTGGAGCATTGCCTGTGCTGTGCCAGGGACTGGCAGCCACTGCTGGGCTGGGATAGAGGCTCTGGGGGGATTGGGGTTCCCGGGCTGGGCAAGGCTGGGGTTCCAGGGCAGGGCAAGGCTGGACCTGCCCCTTCCTCCCCCACACACAAAATGTTTTGAGCCGACAATCTCCTCCAGTCTGTCACAATAGGGAATGTTGGAGGTGCCATCCAAATTCTACTTATGGGTGCCTGGAGGAGAACAGTTCTTTCCTATAGGAAGGAAAGCAGAGAGTCCCAGTGTTTGGAAGGCAGGTGAGAGCCTCACTAGGCCAAGGTCTGGCAGACTTGTCAGTAATGGCAGATTTTGTCTGGGAGCAGTTGTTGGATTTAGGGAAGGTGGAACCCAGTCTTGGCCATGGATGCCTGGAAAAGCAAGACAGTTCTTTTATATAGAAAGGAAAGCATGCAGCCTTCCCCAGGGTTTAAGGACCCGATAGGAGGTGACCCTTGTGAAACAACTGCCAGCCAGACTTGTCCTGGCAATACTCCTATGAGAACAATCACTGGATATAAGGAAATTTGGAGGTGGAATTCCCAATTCTGGCCATGGGTGCCTGGAGCAGAAGGACAGGTCTTTTCTATTGGGAAGGAAAGCACAGAGCCCCAGTGCTTCAGCAGCAGATGAGAAGAGACCTTCAACATGCCAAGGTCAGCTGGACCAGTCAGGTGGCCCCTGGGGGGCCAAACATGCCAAACCTGTTCTGTGTTCCATTGGTTTTGTGGGATCCCATAGTGTCACAATGATGCCTTGGATCCATGAGGTCCCACAGTGCCCTAATGGTGACTTGTTTCTATGGGGTCCCACAGTGTCACAATGGCCCCTAGGTTCCAGAAGGCCCTGCAGTGTCACAATGGTCCCAACAATTCCATGGGGCCTTGCAGTGTCACAATGGTCTCAGTAGTTCCCCAGGCCCCACAGTGTCACATGACTCCTCAATTCCATGAGCCCTGCAATGTCACAATGGACCTTTGGTTCCATACAGCCCTGCAGTGTCACAAAGGCCTCTTGGTTTCAGGAGGCCTCACAGTGTCACAATGTCCCTTGGTCTCACAGGGCCCTACAGTGTCACAATAGTCCCTTGGTTCCATGGGCCCTGTGCTGCTGCATTCCCCCCTCCCCTTCTCAGGCCGCCCTGCCAGCTGAGAAATGCTCCTTGGGGCTTGGCCTTGGCCAACAGCCCCTGGGCTCAGTTCCTCTGCAGCTCATCACAAACACTGTCTGCTCCAGGCACTGCTGCTGCCCAACCAGCTCCTGCTTTCTGTAGGCGCAGCCCTGGGAACTGGTTTTGTTCCCTCAGTGGCACAGCATCCCTTTTCTCACCCTGCCAAAGAAAGCTGTGGATGCCAAGTGTGGCCAGGATGAACCATTGCTGGGACTGAAGCCCCTCTCTTGGGGCCCTACAAACAGCGCTCCAAAAGGAGCCCTTGGAGCTCTCCTGGGCCAGCGACTCCCTCTGAGTGGGGCCTCTCCCAGCCGGGAACTCTCCCGTTTGCTGCACTCGGGGATCCCCAACAACGACAGAGCCTGGGCCGATCCCCCCACTCCTCCAGGCCCAACCCTTCACCTGCTGGGGAGATGCCAAAGCATCCTCAGGGAGCATTTCCTGCCCTCAGGGGAATTTCTCCCAGGTGCCTTGCACTGACTCTTTGTGTCTGTGTGCACACAGGAGTGCCTGTGCTGGGGAAATGTGGCAGAAATGCGGCTCTCTGAGGGGTTTGAGTGCCTTGCATAGCTGAGTCAGTCAGGACTGTACGAAATGTTCAGTCATGAGGTATGACCTAAGTTAAATGCTCCTGAGAGTTTTTCTTTTGCTAAGTTCTTATTTTAATGTAAGTTATTAGGCTAAGTTAAATACTGTTAAGTGTTATTCCTCTGTTAAATTGCAAAGTCAGAGGTTATAAGTTAGGTTAAATACTGTTAGCTGCTCTTTTTGCCTAAATTGTGACATTTAAGCTATCAGTTACGGTAAAGTCCTGTTAAGTTTGAGCTCTGTTAAACCTTTGGGCTGTATTCCTTTTATCCTTCCCCTCACTGTCCTTGTGTCATACACACACACACAAAGACAGTTCTCGGTTCATTTCTGGTTTGACTGCCTGCATTTTGTTTGGTTTTGTTGTTGCTTTGTTTCCTTGGTGTGCCTGAAGTGTCCAGTCAGGAGCAGAGTGACTCTTGCCAAGGAACTTTGTGCTGCTGTCCCTTAATATTCAATCTGGTTTTTGCTGATCCCTTGCTGGGGATTTTTTCAGCGGTCTCAAGGCCTCGTTGGTACCAGGGTGAAGGAGCCCTGGCCCAGGCTCTGGCCCTGGGGGACATGGGGACGCTGCCGGGGGGTCCCTGTCCCCCCGTGCCACCCCCAGGTCCCCGGCCCCCCGTCCCCGTGTCAGGCTCTGGGGTCGATCTCGTGGAACATCCTCTGGGGGAGGCTGCGGCGCCGGGGGCAGAGAGGCAGAGAAAGCTTTCTTGCCAACAAACACAAGTTGAACATTTGAACAGTTTAAGAACCATCACAGCTCTTCCCTCAGCTCTCTGGGATGTCCCAGCAGCTTCTGACATGTCCCCCATCCCCAAGGGATTTCTGAACAGTTTTAGACAGAGACATATAAAAGGTAATTTAGTGATAGATATAACCATAATGAGATATTTAATTCATATTTATTTGAACTTGAAAGTCTTGGCCACTAGCTGAAGTTCAAAGCATGAAACCAGTCAGTTGAGAGGCACTTGAATGACCAGGGGGCATCCGGAGGGGGAAATCGGAGAGCAGCAGGAAGGACGTGGATCCAGCTGGTCTAGTGAAGAGATGTAGTCAGACATGGCCATTTCAACAGGAGAGATGGAAACACCTGACGGAAGAGGGAGAGGAAATATTAGACTGATCATTGGTGACAGGAGTAGGGGGGCAGATCAATATTTCTTTTCCTGCCATCAGCAAACTTCCAGCACCTGTGGGGCTGCACAGACAGCCCTGCCCCGGGCTCTGCCCGCCTCTGGGCCAGCAGAGAGGCAGCCAGGGCTGGCCATGGCCGGGAACAGGCCCTGAGCCCTGCAGGAGGATGGAGCTGGGCCACAGCCAAACTCAGGCCAGGCCAAAGCTGGGCTCAGCAGCCAGGGCTGCCAACACATGGGCACAGAGCCTGGCGCTGACAAATGTCCTGGGCCCCCTCCCTGCTCTGTCCATGCCTGTCGGGTTCGGCTGTCTGTCTCTGCCCCGACACGGGTAGTGTGGTTCTTGGGTGGCACGCGTTTTAAAGGACGAGTCTGGACTCTTCAGCTTTTCGGTCTTCAGGTTGTTTATTATTTCTTATCTACAAAATTTTCTGTCTGCCCAACAGAGGTCTGATCTGCAAGCAGTCACAGGCACTCTCTGACCACCCACGGGGCGGTCATGTCTTTTTATACTAATATCTACGTACACAATATTTACCTTTATTTCCCAATGCTTTTCACCCATGTTGGCAAGTGCACCTTCACCATAAACCAATCCCCAAATGCCAACATCACCACAGGAGATGGAGGACAAGAAGAAGGAAGAAGAAGGACAAGACACGCCCTGATCCCTCCATCTTGTCTCCATAACCCCCCTGTACCCAAAAACCTTAAAATCTATATTTCACTTTCAAAATGTGTCTATTTTACACCTTTTACTCTAAAGTGATTCTCTTGTCCTCAAACTCTTGTTATTTCTGTGGATGGATCAAAATCAAGCCACCAGACACTCTTGGCAACATTCCAGGATTTTCGAGACCCCCAAGGGTTCTCCTGGCATCTCTGGACATTGGAAACAATGTGCTGAGATCCCACATCTCCCCCTTCTGTTTGCACCAAGAAGACTTCTTTGGCAACTTGACTCATGACACGTCTCACACACAAAAAGATGCATGGGACGATGAGCATGAGGACTAAGAGAATTATTAAAATATAAAATCCCATTTTTAAAAACCCTCTCCATAAGGGAGAAAGATCAAAAAATCCCGCCAAATCATCAATCCATGATCCAGTGACTTCGCCTAGTTTCTTTATACTGTCTTTTATATTTTGAATACTTTCATGAATTGATCTTGAATGATCTGAGAGATTCATGCAGCACATTCCTTCAAACTCTTCACATCCATGTCCATGAGCAAGCAATAGATAATCGATTGCTGCCCTATTTTGCAGAGTTGCCTCTCTCACACTGCTTACGTCTTTTAACATATCACTCAAAGCGAGAGAGATTGATTGAGCATGCTTGCTCAACCAACAATCCATGTGGTCCAGTTGAGTCAAGGCCACCCCCGACGCTGTCTGAGGTGAGAAAATTGCTGCTGCAATTCTCCTTGCCTTGTCCCAAGTGTACACTTCATCATCACAGTTTGCACTGTAATGTTGCAAGGACCTTTTTTCTTTGTGTTTTTGCTCTCTTAACACTTTCAAATCTGGTGACAACATTGAAATTCTCCCAATGCAGCATGGACCTCCCTTGGCATTTGCAGGAATGCCGTGCCAAATTCTGTCCCCACAAATTAAAAACAACCCATGTGGCAATTGCACTGGAACCTGGATTGATCCTTTGGCTGTCGTCACAGTGTGATTGCACCAGGCTGATGCATTTCTATAATATTCGTGATTTGGTGTGACATCAACACTTTTGTTTGCCCTTGACACATTCGAAATTTCGAATTTCATGCATAGCTCCATTGTTGTGGACCCAAAAATTTCCAGTTCCTGCTGTTCGGTAGAAGCCACAGGTAAAAGATGTGTCCAAGCACACCATTCATTCACAGGATCTTTAATGACCTGCGAAATCTCCATTGGAGAATGCCCTGGAATTGGCCATTCGCTCACTGGCAACCCAACCATGCATGCTAAGAATGGTTTCCCTGGTTTCGAATGTGTCAGGCAGATACTTTCTAAATTTGCTGCCTGGGCTAACGCTTCCCAAACATTTTGTTTTGGCTGACTGACAGGTAGATTTGCTCTATTGCTTAAAGCAACAGATGAAAGCATGAGCATCATGAAGCTCATGACTTCACCCTTATAAAATTTCATTGTCATGCTCCCACTCAAAGCCACAAAGGAAAAAACCCCCCAAAGTTTTTATTCTTTTCGTTTTTCTTCCGAGTCGCTGTTCACAACTTGAGTTTCCTCCTCCGTCTGTGTACTCATTTCTCTGCCTCTGGGATCTGTGCTCTCCTGCTCTGCAGACTGCAGCACTTGCAGCCGTGTTTGAGACCGAGTTTGCATGGCTGTTAACTGAGCTGGCATTGAGGGCTGAATACTTGAATGCTTTTGAGTGGAAGGGGTTTGAACCATAGGATTTGAAACTAAAGGCATCGGTCTCGGAGAGGGGGTGGAGCCCCGGGATGTCGAACCCCGAACGTGGCCCCTCCTTTTCGCCCCAGACGTCACAGAGGACCGGACCCGCCCCCGACCTCGCTCCGCCGGCACTTCCCGCGCATGCGTGCCTTCGGGGACGCCCCCTGCCTCCCCTGTACTGACGTCACTGTCTCCGTCCCGCTCCACCTCCGAAGTCTCCTCCCTATTGTCTGTTCCTGCCCCTCTCTCCTCCTCCTCTGACGCTGTATCCACACCCCCCGCCGAAGCGCGCAGCCCCCCCCCCGCGGGTGCCCCCCTTCGCGCTGCAATTCGAGCCGATCTCCTGGTCCAGATTTCCGGGTCTGACGTCACCACCGCGCGTCTCCTGCGTCCCTCCGTGGCAGCTCGCTGGAGCTCTGCAGCTGCTCCGCTCTTGCTGCCCGTGTCTGACGCCGCCGCGCTGGTTTGAAAGTCCTCCCCGGCCGTCCTTTGAGTCTTGCTCGACCCGCGCATTTTTGACACCGCGCTAAATGGGGCCGCCGCTGCTTCCGGCGTTGTGCTCGCAAAAGCCGCACCAAAACCCGTGTCTCCCATCGCCTCCACGCCCCCCCCGCCGGCCGCCGCCGCTTCCGCGCCGCCGCGCCTGCCGCGAGAGAGCGCATCCCCCCTCCCCGCTTGTTCCCTTTGAACCCCCCTCCCCGACTCCGCCACTTTTTCCACCTCCTCTCCCTCTGATTCCTCGATATCGCTAGGAGAAAACTTTATTTCATCAGGGAGTGGAATGGCATCATCTGTGTCTGAGTCAGAGGGTGAAGCCCCCACACTCTCTGGAGTTTCGGGGCGCTTTGGGGTTCCCTTGGGTTTTCGGGATGGTGGGACTGAAGGCAATGACATTTCTCCCGGTCCCCTTTTCTCGGGCACCTTTCCCCCCGGGCTAATTGAGATCAGAGCCAATCTCTGCTTGGAGCCTTGCTCTGGTCCCTCCGCCCTTTTGGGACCCGCAACAACTTGTTGCCTGGCTGACCCTCTCAACTGAGTCGAGGTCGCCTCTAACATGATTCTTGCTGAAGACAGCAATTTCAAGGCTGTCTTATCATCATTGGTGGCTAGAAAATATAGGTGTCTGTTAATTTCTTGCCAAAAGCCTACTTCAAATAACAACCGTGTTTCTGAGTACGGGTAATTACACCGCACCCACAACAGTAATTCTCTAAGCTTTTTCTTTGGGATCCCCCTTGTGTGTGTGTCTGCCACGCCCTGTAGGTCGGACAGAATTTCTATTTGTTCCTGGGAAAGTGTACCCCCCATGTTCTTAATTCTTGACCTTCTCACCGAATTCCTGTCGTCAGAGCAGTCCGAAGGCTCCTGGTCTCTGGCCTGCAGGTCACAGGAGATGGATTCGGAGGCGCCTTTTCTGATTCCGATCCGGGCTGTCCTGCTACGAACTTTCTTCGGTGGAGGTGGAGTGCGGTGTTCTCTGCGGCCGCCGCGTCTGCAGATTCTGCTGGCTGCTTTCTGGCTGTTTTCCCAAGGAGTTATCAGTGCTCTCCTGGGAATGAGTCCAGTTCGGGAACTGCCCACTCGGAGCTTCAAGGCTGCCCCTGTGCAAGAGGTGCACAACAGAGCTCACCGTGGCTCAGCGAGTGCTGCCGGATGCTGCTGGATCGCTGGTTGCTGCCGAGTAGCTCACTGGGTCGTCCGCCGGGTGCCCACCGGCTGCCCACTGGGTGCCCACCCAGGGACGCCAAATGTCGGGTTCGGCTGTCTGTCTCTGCCCCGACACGGGTAGTGTGGTTCTTGGGTGGCACGCGTTTTAAAGGACGAGTCTGGACTCTTCAGCTTTTCGGTCTTCAGGTTGTTTATTATTTCTTATCTACAAAATTTTCTGTCTGCCCAACAGAGGTCTGATCTGCAAGCAGTCACAGGCACTCTCTGACCACCCACGGGGCGGTCATGTCTTTTTATACTAATATCTACGTACACAATATTTACCTTTATTTCCCAATGCTTTTCACCCATGTTGGCAAGTGCACCTTCACCATAAACCAATCCCCAAATGCCAACATCACCACAGGAGATGGAGGACAAGAAGAAGGAAGAAGAAGGACAAGACACGCCCTGATCCCTCCATCTTGTCTCCATAACCCCCCCGTACCCAAAAACCTTAAAATCTATATTTCACTTTCAAAATGTGTCTATTTTACACCTTTTACTCTAAAGTGATTCTCTTGTCCTCAAACTCTTGTTATTTCTGTGGATGGATCAAAATCAAGCCACCAGACACTCTTGGCAACATTCCAGGATTTTCGAGACCCCCAAGGGTTCTCCTGGCATCTCTGGACATTGGAAACAATGTGCTGAGATCCCACACATGCCACCAAGGGCACAGAGCAGCCTCCTCTCTGGGCCACTTGCCTGTTTGCAATGCCTTGCACAGGCGCTGGCCCTGCCCTGCAAGGCCTGACGTGAGTCTGGCCCCTGCACGCTCAGCCAGGCTGAGATGGACACTGATGGTTTCTGGGCCAGGCTCTCAGAGCCCAGCCCAGCTCCCTGCAAGCTCTGCCAGCTGCCCTGAGCTCTGGGCAGCACCAAGGGCCTCTCTGAGCCCAGCCCAGCCCAGCCAGCTCTGGCCCCACAGCTCTGCTCAGGCCACGCTGCTCTGGGCACTGGCCCCATGGCCTCAGCCCCTGCCAAGGGCACAGCAGCAGCTGCAGCTGCCACAGGACTCAGCCCCAGCCATGGGGGAAGGTGTTGGGCCAAGGCCAAAGGAGGCTCCCTGGCTGCCCTGCTCCCCTGGGCCTGAGGTGCTGAGAGCTCTGCCGCCCCTGCTGCCATCCCATCTGCCCAGGGCAGCACAAGAGCCCCGGCCTTGGGGCCCTCAAGAGCTGCTCCTGCTCCAGGCCCAGGGCCCATGCCAAAGCTGGGACAGCAGCCACAAAGCTGTGCCCATTTCTGTTCATTGCTGATCTGATGGGGATGGATCCTCTGCCACTTGGAGGTTGCTGATGAATTTTATTGCTCCAGAGGCCTCTTCTTTCTTGAGCTCTTCAGTTCAGGAATTCACTGAAAAAGTCTCATACACATGTGTTCAAAACACCTGAACAAGAAAAGCCCCTGGGAATCATTTAAATATTCAATTCCTCTCTGGTTAATTAAAGGGATTTCAGTAGTTTATTTAATGTGAATACATTGTATTGAAAACAAAGCAGAGAGAACAGTTTTGTCCTGTATTCTTTTCCTGTTTAAAGCTTAGTATAAGCAATGTCCAATTGATATTGACCCCCAGCACCTTCTAATGCGCTCTAAAGAGATATAAAGATCAAAACCCGTTATGGCTGATAATACACGAAACTTTGTCCCCAACCCCCTCCCCACCATTTCCCTCGTCAAACCCCTGGCACTCCTATGGATAAGGAATGGTGTGGCCAGCAGGAGCAGGGCAGCGATTCTTCCCCTGTGCTCAGCACTGGTTGGGCAGCACCTTGAGTGCTGTGTCCAGTTTTGGGCCCCCCAATTTAGGAAGGACATGGAGGGGCTGGAGCGTGTCCAGAGAAGGGCAACAAGGTTGGGGAGGGGTTTGGAGCACAAGAGCTGTGAGGAGCAGCTGAGGGAGCTGGGGTTGTTTATCCTGGAGAAGAGGAGGCTCAGGGGAGACAAGGTGATGTCAGGGCACAGGTTGGACTTGATGATATCCAAGCCCTTTTCCAGCCTTCTTGATTCTGTGATTCTCTCAAACCACCCTTGGAGCAGCTGCAGGATGAGCCCTGGGCCTCCTCTTCAGCAGCTCCAGCAGCCCAGGTCCCTCAGCTTCTCCTGGCAGCCCCAAAGCCCATCCTGTCAGTCCTGCAGAGCCTCTGCAGCTCCTCCTCATTGCCCAGAACAGGGAGCCCCAGAGGCAGACACAGCAGTCCAGATGTGCCCCCCAGGCCTGGGGTGCCTCTGGCAAGGGAGCAGCAGCAGGCACTGCAGGAGCCTGCAGACAATTCCTGCAGCACTTGTAGGATGATCCTGCTGCCCAAGGGACGTTACCATGGGGCCGAGTCAGGAAGTGCAATAGGGAGTGGGGCCAGAGAGGAAAGGGCCAACAGGGATGGGCTGTTTGCAGGGGAGGGAACAGGGCGGGGGGGGGGGGGCAAGAGGAAGAAATTTGTCCAAGGGAAGAGTAAAGAAAGCAAAGGAGAAGCCAAGGAAATGCTCAGGGAAGTTTGGGGGTGGCTGCCAGGCAGCCCTGGCTCTGAGCAACAGCGTCTGCAGTGGCACAGGAAACTCCCATCTGATGGGAACAAACTTTCTGGCTGACTGCAGAGGCCAGGACAAAGCTGAATGGTTTCCCTGGTGTCCAGCAGGCCTTGCTGGCCCCAGGGGCTGATGGCATTTGTGCTCCCTCAGGTTCATGTCCCCACAGCAACAGCATGGGGGTGCTGCCCCTGCTGTGGGCAATGCAAACAGGGGCTGCTGAGCCAGTGCTGCCGTGTCTGTGCCTGCAAGGATGGGGCACCTGTGTGAGCTGGGGCAGAGGCCAGGGCTGCAGAGGGGGGATGTTGTTGGCAGCTGCATGAGGACGCTCTGGGACGCTGCCCTGGGCTGTGCAGCGCACTGGGCATGGATCAGCCCCTGCTCTGCTGCTCCTTCCCGTCTGCCCCAGGGCCCTTGCAGAGCCCCAGCCATGCTGTTTGCCCCCAGCCTGCGCACGGCCAGCCTGGGGTGCTCATGGGGGTTTCTGTGCTGAGCATTGGCCTGGCCATGTTCTTGAGAGAGCCTGGGCAAGGAGCCTGGAGCCCCCAGGGCCTGGCCTGAGGCGTCAGCGCTGCCCCAGCAGGGCCCATGGCCTGTCCCTGCTGCAGCCCCGGCACTGCCACCCCCAGGGCTGTGCCCGGCCCCGAGAGCACTCAGGCCCTGCAGCAACACCAGGGCTACCAGGGCAGCGGGGCAGGGCCACGGCAGCAGCACTGGCAACACCAAGTGCTGCTGCTGCTGCTGCTGGGCACAGCTGCTGGGCCAGCAGTGATCTGCCCCAGCTCTGCACACAGACATTGCTGCTGCAGCTCCAGAGAAGGCAACAAAAGGGCATCTCTGCAGAAAACTCTGCTGGGACATCCTTTAGTTCTTTTAAAACCACCAAGAGCACAGCCCCTCATTGACACAGTGTGTGGCCACAGGGAAGGTGGAGAGAAACAAAATGACCAATGGCCCAATGACATTTATTTGTAGAAAAGATTAAAAACCTAAAATAAAAGATAAAGAACCTCCAAAATGAAGCCAACATGTACTATCAAAGGTGACTTTTATTACAAGTGATTTGCAGAAATTGGCCAGCAGTTTAATGTTTCTGAAACCATCCAGTTATCAGTCTCCACAGTGAAGCCTTGAGCTCCTGGTTCCTCAGGCTGTAGATGAGGGGGTTCAGGGCTGGAGCCACCACCGAGTATAGAAGTGACAGGGCCAGATCCAGGGATGGGAAGGACATGGAGGGGGGCTTAAGGTAGGCAAATGAGGCAGTGCTAATAAATAGGGTGACCACAGCCAGGTGAGGGAGACAGGTGGAAAAGGCTTTGTGCCGTCCCAGCTCAGAGGGGATCCTCAGCACAGCCCTAAAGATCTGCACATAGGAGAAAACAATGAACACAAAACAGCCAAATGCTAAACACACACTAACAGCAATGAGCCCAAGTTCCCTGAGGTTGGAGTGTGAGCAGGAGAGTTTCACAATCTGTGGGATTTCACAGAAGAACTGGCCCAGGGCATTGCCATGGCACAGGGGCAGGGAAAATGTATTGGCTGTGAGCATGAGAGCATTGAGAAAGGCACTGGCCCAGGCAGCTGCTGCCATGTGGGCACAAGCTCTGCTGCCCAGGAGGGTCCCGTAGTGCAGGGGTTTGCAGATGGACACGTAGCGGTCGTAGCACATAGTAGTGAGGAGAAAATACTCTGCTCCCATGAAGAAGATCAGAAAAAAAACCTGAGTAGCACATCCAGTGTAGGAGATGTTGCTGGTGTGCCAGAGGGAATTGTGCATGGCTTTGGGGACAGTGGTGCAGATGGAGCCCAGGTCAGCGAGGGCCAGGTTGAGCAGGAAGAAGAACATGGGCGTGTGCAGGTGGTGGCCGCAGGCTACGGCGCTGATGATGAGGCCATTGCCCAGGAGGGCAGCTAGGGAGATGCCCAGCAAGAGGCAGAAGTGCAGGAGCTGCAGCTGCCGCGTGTCTGCCAATGCCAGCAGGAGGAAGTGCCTGATGGAGCTGCTGTTGGACATTTGCGGTGCCGTGGCGTGGGGATCTGTAAGAAAAGTAATCATGGAATAGTTGGGTTTGGAGAGGACTTGAAATATCCCAGCACAGCCTGGGGACACTTTCCCCCCACTGCCTGCCCAGGGCTCTGCTGCCTGGAGCTGTCCCTGCCAGCAGCTGCTTCCCTGTGCCCAGGGCTGGGCCCTGCCAGTGCTGCCAGAGCCCAGCCCAGCCCTGGGGGCTCAGCTCTGCCCTGCAGAGCCCTCCCAGCTCAGGCACTGCCCAGGGGCAGCTCTGGATCTGCAGGCTCTGAGGGCAACGTCAGAGTGATAGTGGAACCCTGGAAAATGTTAAAAATAGTCTTTGAAAATATTGGGCTTTGTGTTTTCTCAGATGACTGCACCTGCATAAGCAGTATGATAAAAGATATAATTGTTAGATGTGATGATTGTTTAATAATTAAATATAATTATTATATGACCAAAGGAAGGATTGTGAGAAACTATGTTGGAAATTCAAAGGGAGCTATGTTTAGCTGAAATCTGTGTATACAATAGATGAATAATAATTTAATAATTTAATAATTAACATGAAATTTAAGTAATGATAGAGTATAAAACACGTTCACCTCAAACGTATGGTCAGAATCAGTTTGGTGGAAACTACCCTGATTCCCAGAGCTCTTGAATAAAAAGCACCACATATAATCGCTTCTGTGATTATGTGTTTTTGAACGCTAACAAGAGCAACCCTGAGGAGGCTGGAAAAGCAGCACTGATGCTGCCTCTAATAGGCTCAGTGCTGATTTCTGTAACTGCCTGGTTTATAAACATCTGAGAGGATTGTTTTTTTTTTTTTTAAACCTGAACTGAGAGATAAATATCTATGTGCAATTTCCTATCAAGACAACCCAGAAAAATAGATTTAAAAAGCATGATTTCCTCTTTCATCCAGTCCCTGCATCGCTGTGGTCCCTTTATAACTTACTTGGAAATGTTCTGCAGGTAAATGCCATGCTGGGAGCAGCCCTGAACAATGCAGCATCCTCCCCACACAAGGAGAACACTCCCAAGCCTCACCAGCTGTCTCCTGCCACCCAGATCTTGTTCCCCAGTGCTGGGAGCAGCTGCCAGGGCTGGCTGAGAGCTGTCCCTGGCAGGCAGCAGAGTCCCTGCCCCAGCACAGAGCCCTGGGCTGCAGGACCCTGCTCTGCAGGACAGCCCTGGGCACCCCTGGCTGCTCTGCACAAGAGACAATCAGAGAATGTACTCACAGCCTCTGCAGGCATTGGCATGTTCCAGCTGCAGGAGATGGCTCCAGGAGCTGCAGCTGCACTGTCCTGCAGCCAGAGGTTCCTGTGCCAAGGGCTGGCAGTGATTGTGCCCCAGGCACTTCTCAGCCCCTTCCCAGCCCTGACTGATTGAAGCTCTCTGTGCCTCTGTGCTGTGCCCAGGCTGGCTGCAGGCAGTGCCCCAGCCCTGCTAGGCTGGCAGAAGAGCTGTTCATCAAGAGAAATGTGCTTTTGAAGCTCTTCTTGGTGACCAGGAGCTGCCTCTGGGCCAGGAGCCCAGCCCAGCTCAGCAGCACAGACACAGCACAAGGACTTTAATCAGCCTCTGGGGCTTTGTGCTCAGGCCCTGAACATCAGTCCCTGAGAGGGAGCTGAAGAAACCTCTCCAGAACTCCAAGGCAGAATCCAACTCCAAAGTTTCTTGGACTTTTAATGGGTCCCAGAGAGGGACACGACTGAGCAAGTGTCCCCAGGCCCCAGGCAGAGCAGAGAACTGCAGGCAGTGATGACAGGTGGGGACAAAGAGAAGCCAAGTCTTGGTGCCCTGGGCCACAGCAGGGTCTGTGCCACCAAGGGCTGGGAGGAGACACCTTGTCCTGAGGCCCTGGGGCCTCCTGGCACAGCCCCAGCCAGGCTGGGCACTGTCAGCCCCTTGTGCTGCCCTCAGCATCCCCCCCTAGCCCACATCCCAGTGGCCTCAAGGATCTGCTGGAAGGAGTCCCTGGGGAGCCTTGCTCAGCAATGGCCCTGGGGGCTCCTTCATGCTCCCTGCAGGGACTGCAGCTTTTTCAAAGGACTTTGGGTTTGGCTTTTGCCTTGGAGTCTCTGAGAGGTTTGTGCAATCATGGCCTCCAATTATCTGCTGTAATTAGTCCCTGGAGAGGCTTTGTCGGTAAGGAGACTCAGTGGGATCATTAATGCTTCAAGGTAATAAATTATTTTAAGGTACTTGGTGTTTCATTTTTGATACAGACTCTGTGAGAAGTTTGTGCAATCATGGCCCCAATCATTTGCTTAATGAGTCCCTGGAGAGCTTTGTACTGACACTCAGTGGGGCTCATTAATGCCTTGAGATACTCAAGGTTTTTAAGGTACTTTGGATGTTCCTTTCCACTCTGAATCTCTGAGAAGTGTTTTGTCCAATTCTGACCTCCAATTCTCTCCTCCAAGGAGCCCATGAGGAGCCTTTGTTGGAGATGAAACTCAGTGGGGCCCATTCATGCCTTGAGACACTTTGGGGTTTTCTTTTGACTTTGACTCCTGGAAAGTTTTTTTGCAATCTCCTCTCAGGCCCTGAGGTTCCAGACTCAGCTCCAAATGCACCACAGGGCTCATTAGGATCAAGCAAGTCCTGACAAACCATGGCTCTGCCTTGATTTCCTCTGGTCTGGAGCAGTTCATTAGGAAGATTTCCTTTTACTGTATAGAGAAATATTTCAAAGTGCTTCTAAGTAATATGTATTCCTATCTCAAAGGGTGTCTTTTATTGCTCTTCCTATTATACAAAAGGTGATTGCAGCATTCTGTGATTGATATTGATCCAGAGTCTCTCCTAAGGAGGTCTGGCCAGGTCAGTGAAGTTGTACCTTGGGAGGTGACCCCGTGTGGACAGCCTTGCCCCACATTCCCCAACCCCATGTGAGAAAAGATTTTCACTTTCAAAAATTTAAATGCCTTATTAAGGCCTTATCAAAATACAGCAGAAGACTGAATAAAGAAAAGGATACAGTGCCAGGAGCAAAGAATTCAGTCACTGTGTGCTCATCTACAAAATGGATATTCTGTCTTTTATACCTCCAGCTCCTCCCAAAGTCTTGTCAATCGACTCCTTCTCTGTCCAGTGGTGGAGATCACTGGCTCACACCTTGATTGGAGGTCAGGTGCTGCCATAGGAACAAGCCAACCCTCCCAAATGCCCCAACTACTGAGGCCATCCTGTGATAGCAATGCAAGGGGGAGGGGAAAGATAACTGTACATCTACAAAACTTCTCTTAACAGATATTTAATATTCACCCCTTAGTTGTGAGAGTCAACCATAGGATTACTCATCTATAACAAGCCCCCCTTTTCTTTTTCTAGAAGTCATTTTGCTCAAACAATTAAGTCAAAACTTTCTCTCTCTCTTGAATGAGTCATACCAGCATCTGTTGATGTGGGCAAGGACAGTGGGAACAGGAGAAAAAATCTCAGGTTTTCCTTAGACACACTCATTTGGAATGGACAAAAGGGCATCCCAGAGGTCCAGTGTGGCTTTGACTCCCATCGACCGTGCCTATGGGGCTGCTGCCCGTAGTTGGTGCATCTTAGGGGTGAGCACAGAGGCCAACTCGGTCCTGCCCTCCAGTCCCTGTTGAATTAAAAGACACCTGAGGAATTACAGAGGTCTGGTGTGGCCTTTTGTCCCTACCTTACCATGCCCATGGGGTTGCTACCCACAGCAGGGCTATGGAGCCTTCTTGGTAGCAAACAAAGGGGCCAACCCGGCCTTGCCCTCCTTCCTTTGTCTTATTTTCTTGAAGAAGCTGTCCCATTACCTTTTACAGTCCCTTGTGTACTTCCCCTCAACAGATGCTGGTAATTCTCACCCATGAAAACAGGAAGACAGTTCTTGAGCTGGCTGGTGGAAGCTTGACTCTGCTTTTTGGGCATCTTGGTGTTTTCCTGGTTGTCTTTCAGGCTCTGCTTGAGAGTCAATCTTTTTTCACCCAGCCTGGATGTTACAGTCCACTCTTTGGTTCTTCTCCTGGGCCTTTGACTCTGTTGCCATGAGTCCATCCCCGCTCTGCAGCTCGCACGCCCGATTCGGTGGTGAGCAGTACCTGAAAGAGACCTTTCCACTGAGGAGTTAGAGGCTGATCTCTCCATGGCTTAATCATCACCCAATCCCCGGGATTAATATTATGGATTCTGAAATCCAGGGTGGTAGTTTGAGGAATTGCCCCTTTATGTCTTAGCCCTTCAAAGGTTTGTGCTATAGACATCACTTATTTCTTGGCATTGGCTTCCCCTTCCTCATGGGTGGCAACCTTCTGGGGTGAGGTCAGGAAGGGAAACCCAAACATCATTTCATAGGGTGGGACCCCCAGATCTGACTGGGGTTGGGTTCTAGTTCTTAATAAGGCCAAAGGGAGACATTTTATCCATGACATTTGGGTTTCAATCATTAGCTTAACTAGAGCTCTTTTAGGAGTTTGATTCATTTTCTCAACCCGACTGGAACTCTGTGGATGCCATGGAGTGTGTAATTCCCATTTTACTCCCAGGGCCTGAAAGACTCTCTGAAATATCTCTGATGTGAAATGAGTTCCCCAGTCTGAATGAATCCTGTTTGCCATCCCATATCGGGGAATGATTGATTCTAGAAGTGTTTTACTCACAACACTGGCATTGGCTTTCACAGTGGGTACCACCTCTACCCAATGAGTCACGTGATCTGCTATCACTGGCAAAACTTCCACTGTTGTACCTGGGGAAGCTCAGTAAATTCTACTTGGATGTTTTGGAAGGGCCTTAAGGCCAATTCTCACCCTCCTCTGGGTGTTTTCCTCATGATTTTCTTATTCACTTGTTGACATATCACACCCTGTTCAGTTACTTGCTTAGCTATTCTGAAAATTCCTGTGCTCCCTCTGGTAATTGTAAGGTTTCTAACTCTTCTAAGAAAAATTTTTCATGAATCAGTCACTTTCCCTTTGAATTTAATAGCCCTTTCTCTTCCCAAATTTTTCCAAAGATATGCACTGTTCCAAAAGCATATTTTCAGTCTGTACATTTTGTTCTCCTTTTCCATGCTAATATTTCCAGAGCTCGCTTTATGGCATACAACTCACACCTTGGGCTGACCAGTTGGAAGGTAACTTTCTCTTTTCTGTGGCCACCAACCCTTCATGCACTATAGCATACCCCGATACCCTGTGCCCCTTTATTACCCGTGAAGAGCCATCGATGTACAATCGTTTTCCACCTTGGAGTAGTTGATCTTTTAGGTCCTCTATTACTTTAGTTTGATAGTTTATAACCTCTAGGCAATTATGTATTAGTTCCTTACTTGGTTCTCCATACAAGAACTGGGCAGGGTTGAGTTGGTTACTCACAATCAGCTCTAAATCACTATTTATTAAGATGGTTTTGTACTTTAGCACTTAGGAATCACTGAGTAATTTCTCAGCCTATTGGCTTAGGATACTTCTAACTGAGTGAGGGGTGGATACTTTCAGATTTCTCCCAAAAATTAATTTTTTGCTTTCTGCTATGAGTAGGGCAGTCACTGCCACAGCCTGAATGCAGGTTGGCCACCCCCGGCTGACAGGGTCTGGCAGTTTTGATAAATAAGCCACTGGTTTCCTGGATCCTCTCCAGTCCTGGGCTAACACTCCATGTGCTACCCCTTTGTCCTGGTTCAGGGCAAATTTGGGAGAGAACCCCCAAAGGGGCTCCTCTAGGAAAGCAGATTCAATCGGCCCCTCCCCCCAACCGGTCCGGGAGAAACTACCTCCTTGGAGAAAAGTGGAAAAAACTGTTTATTAAACAATAGAACTTCTTGCTGCTCCAAAAGAGAGGAGACAAATTTTTCTGACAAACTCAGAAAAGTCCCCTCCCTGGGCTGCAGCTTGGCTGACTCAGTCTCTTATCAGTCCCTCCGGCCCTGGAGATGCCATGGCCCAGGCCCGACCCGGTGGCCACAGGTGGGGGGTGCCAGTGGTGTTCTGGGTGTTTATTCCAGAGCAGGCTTAAACAGGTCCAAAGAAAAGGGGAAAAAACACAGTCCAGGGAACTTCTTTGCCTCAGTGAGCTAAAACTAACTGAAGCAAAGGAGAGCTCTGTCTCACTGTCTGTCCATCTGCAGACAACACAGTCCAGGAGAGGGAATGTGGAGGAGTGAGTGCAGTGCCTGAAAACAAACTGCGCGCTTCTTCTCTCCCCCCTTCACTCTCTGGAACAAGTCTTAAAGGTGCAAAACTTATTATTCAGCATAAAGAGAGCAAGACGATTGGGGATAAAAGCATCATATAGCCAACCCAGGACAACCCTTATCCACATATCGTCTGCTTACTACTAAAACTAATATATATTCTAACTCTATAAACACATACATTATACATCCAATATAGAGCTATACACAGACAATGGTAGTAACATTCAGCAAACAGTGATATTTACACATAGGTCTCACCCCACAATCAGATCTCCCTGAGGTACACATCGTGTTCTTCCATCTCTTTGCATTATCCACCATGTGCAAACTGGTCACTGAGCAAAAACAACCCCACAAATGAGTGTGTCTGTATTCGAGGCAGAATTGATCCAAACTGTCTTCCCTAACAAACCTCTGACATGTACCACTGGAATTTTACCTCCATCTATTATATTCAGGGACTCAGACTGGGCAGGACCTGCTCGGTTGCTGGAACCTTGGCTGTTAACTAACCAGATGACCTTTGCTAAATGCTGCTTCCAATTTTTGAAAGATTCTCCCACTCAAGGCTTTCTACTGGCTTTTTAGTAGTCCATTGTACCTCTCCACTTTGCCTGCAGCTGGTGCATGGTAGGGGACATGGTACACCCACTCAATGCCATGTTCCTTAGCCCAGGTGTTGATGAGGCTGTTCTTGAAATGGGTCTCATTGTCTGACTCAGTTCTCTCAGGGGATCCATGTCTCCACAGGATTTGCTTTTCCAGGCCCAGGATGGTGTTCCGGGCCACAGCATGAGACACAGGGTAGGTTTCCAACCATCCAGTGGTGGCTTCCACCATGGTCAGCACGTAGCGCTTGCCCTGGCGTGTCTGGGGCAGTGTGATGGAGTCAATCTGCCAGGCCTCCCCATACTTGTACTTGGACCACTGCCCACCATACCATAGGGGCTTCACTCGCTTGGCCTGCTTGATGGCAGCACATGTCTCACAGTCATGGATAACCTGAGAAATTCTGTCCATGGTTAAATCCACCCCTCGGTCTCTTGCCCACTTATAGGTGGCATCTCTGCCCTGACGGCCTGAGGCATCATGGGCCCATCGAGCTAGGAACAACTCCCCCTTTTGTTGCCAATCTAAGTCTATCTTTGACACCTCTATTTTTGCTGCCTGATTTACCTGCTCGTTGTTTCAGTGTTCCTCATTAGCCCGAATCTTGGGGACATGGGCATCTACATGGCGGACATTCACAGGCAGGTTCTCCAACCCAGTGGCAATGTCTTTCCATTCATCAGTAGCCCAAACTGGTTTTCCCCTATGCTGCCAGTTGGCCTCTTTCCACCTCTCCAGCCATCCCCACAGAGCATTGGCCACCATCCATGAGTCAGTATAAAGGTAGATCTTTGGCCACTTCTCTCTTTCTGCGATGTTCAGGGCCAGCTGAACAGCTTTGATTTCTGCAAGTTGGCTTGATCCACCTTCTCCTTCAGTGGCCTCTGCGACCTGTCGTGTGGGGCTCCATATGGCTGCTTTCCACTTCTGGTTCATCCCTAAGATGCGACAGGAACCGTCAGTGAAAAGAGCGTAGCGTGTTTCCTCTGGGGGCAGTTGGTTATATGGAGGAGCCTCTTCAGCCCGTGTCACTGGTTCTTGTTCTTCATCTGTGACACCAAAATGTTCATCTTTGGGCCAATTTGTAATTACCTCCAAAATCCCAGGGTGATTCAGTTTACCTATACGGGCGTGCTGTGTGATAAGAGCAATCCACTTGCTCCATGTGGCACTGGTGGCATGGTGGGTGGTGGGAACCTTTCCTTTAAACATCCACCCCAGCACCGGTAGTCGGGGTGCCAGGAGGAGTTGCACTTCTGTGCCAATCACCTCTGAGGCAGCCTGGACTCCTTCATAAGCAGCCAAGATTTCCTTCTCTGTGGGAGTGTAGTTGGCTTTGGATCCTCTGTAGCTTCAACTCCAAAATCCCAGTGGTCAGCCTTGAGTCTCCCCAGGCACCTTCTGCCAAAGGCTCCAGGACAAGCCATGGTTCCTGGCTGCAGAATAGAGCATGTTCTTCACATCTGGTCCTGTCCTGACTGGGCCAAGGGCAACCACATGAGCAATCTCCTGCTTAATCTGGGCAAAGGTTTGTTGCTGCTCAGGGCCCCAGTGGAAATCATTCTTCTTGCCGGTGATCAGGTAAAGAGGCCTCACGATCTGACCGTATTTGGGAATGTGCATCCTCCAAAAACCTATGGCACCCAGGAAAGCTTGTGTTTCCTTCTTGCTAGTTGGTGGAGACATCGCAGAGATTTTGTTAATGACCTCAGTGGGAATCTGACGCCGTCCATCTTGCCACTTCACACCCAGGAACTGGATCTCTCAGGCAGGTCCCTTGACTTTACTCTTCTTGATAGCGATGCTGGCTTCTAGCAGAATCCTGATGATCCTCTCTCCTTTCTCAAACACTTCCATTGCCGTGTTCCCCCACACAATGATGTCATCAATGTACTGCAAGTGCTCTGGAGCCTCACCCTTTTCCAGTGCACTCTGGATCAGTCCATGGCAGATGGTAGGGCTGTGCTTCCACCCCTGGGGCAGTCGGTTCCAGGTGTACTGCACAGCCCTCCAGGTGCAAGCAAACTGAGGCCAGCATTCTGCTGCCAGAGGAATGGAGACAAACACGTTAGCAATGTCTATAGTGGCAAAGCACTTTGCTGTCTTGGACTCCAGTTCGTACTGGAGTTCCAGCATGTCCGGCACAGCAGCACCCAGCGGTGGAGTCACTTCATTCAAGGCATGATAGTCCAAAATCAATCTCCATTCTCTGTCAGACTTGTGCACAGGCCAAATGGGGCTGTTGAAGGGTGAGTGGGTTTTGCTGACCACCCCTTGGCTCTCCAGCTCACGGATCATTTTGTGGATGAGGATCACGGCATCTCAATTCGTTCAATACTGCCGGCGGTGCACTGTCAAGGTGGCAATCGGCACTCGTTGCTCTTCCACCTTCAGGAGAGCTACTGCAGATGGGTTTTCTGATAGTCCAGGCAAGGTGTTCAACTGCTTGATGTTCCCAGCCTCTACAGCAGCTATGCCAAAAGCCCATCTGAGTCCCTTTGGGTCTTTGTAACAGCCATTCTGGAGGAAATCTATGCCCAGAATACACGAGCCCTCTGGGCCAGTCACAATAGGATGTTTCTGCTACTCCTTCCCAGTCAGGCTCACCTACGCTTCCAACAGGGTCAATTGCTGTGATCCCCCCGTCACCCTAGCAATGGAAACAGGTTCTGCCCTCACATGTCCCGATGGTATCAGGGTACACTGCGCACCAGTATCAACTAAGGCATCGTATTTTTGTGGTTCTGATGTGCCAGGCCATTGGATCCACACTGTCCAGAAAATCTGGTTTTCCCGTGCCTCTCCCTGGCTAGAGGCAGGGCCCCTCTAACCCTGGGTATACATGGAAGAGGTTCCTTCCAGGGGATCTGACGGATCATACTCAGCAGCTCAGTCATGGGAGGTTGGGGCTACCTTCACTTTACTGAGTTCCCTCGATTAGTGTTTCCCTCCTTGAGCTGATGCACCCGTGCTGCCAGGACAGAAGTGGGTTTCCTATCCCACCTTCCCATGTCTGCCCCATGGTCACGCAGAAAGAACCACAGGTCAGCCCGTGGGCTGTACCCTCTCTCTAGCTGGGGAACGTTGGGCTCTGACTCTGGGGCTTGTGACTCACACTGGTGCAATGTGGGAACTGTTCTTCCTCACCTCCTCCCTCATCTCCCTCATCTCCTCTCTGAGTTCTTGGACCACGGCAGAGACATGAGCCTGCATTGGGCCATTGATCACACTCTCATAATTTCTAAGCTTGTTGGCAACAGAACCCACTGTCTCTCGTTTGTTATTGGCATTAATCATTGCAATGAAGGTGGTGTATTGAGCTGGCCCCAGATTTGCCAGACTCCACAACATTTGCCCTGTGCACCTGACCTTGTTGGGGTCATTATCATGCTGTCCATCCCTCCCAAAGAGTACCTCCAATACTGCCACTTCTCTCAGCTGTTGGATCCCTTCCTCAAGAATCTTCCAGTGCATTCTATGGTGCTGGTCCTGCATTCTCTCCCTGTGGACAAACCTCTCTCTGACATTCAGTAAAAGCTGCTCCCAGAGGGAAAGGGACCTTGACTCCCTTACAAAAATCAGATTCCTACCTGAGTCTTGGGTCAAGGGTCCCAAACTCCTTGCCTCACCACCATCCAGCTGGACACCTGTACCCATAAGGTCCCAGACCCAAAGCAGCCAGGTTGTGTAAGCCTCACGTCCCTGTCGTACAATGTCTTTGTGCAGATTACGGAGACTTTCGTACGTCAGGGACTCGGTGATGACCTCAACTGTTGCCTCTCCTGGGCATTGTGAAGGCCCTCCTTTCATATCCTCATCTGGGTGCTCTGATTTCATCTTAGATCTCCTTGTTTCCACCAGGGCGACTGCTGCTGGCTGTGACTGCCTTTGCAGTTCAGCTGGAACCTGGACAGTTGTAACATGTGTGGGTTCCACTGCTGCACCATCAGACTCTCCCTCTTTGAGGCAGGGGGATGGCTTTTCACCAGCTGTGGAAATGTACTCCTTAAGCATCTGGCCCATCTCCTTCATTAGAACCCTCATCCAGCCTGGGTGGTTCATTTCTGAGGTGGGCTGTGGGGCAGGGTCAGGCTCTGGGGTAGCAGCATCCCTGGTCTCTGGGGTAGGTGTCATTGTGGTTATCCAGGTTAATCTTCCCTTATCTCTGAATGCTAAATGTAGCAGGCCTATCAGCAACACCAGCCACTGTATGATATCATTAGCATTTAGAGTGGATCTGAACCCTTTGAAAACTGGTGGGGCAGACCCAAAGAGCTGGGTGAAGGGCTGGGAAAAAATTTGCCCCCGTGTCATTTCCTCACAGTAAGAACCATTATTAAAGTAACCCCCAAAAACATACACTTAGTGTGTGATAGCTCTGAATCCATGTGCCTGCCTTCCAGAGGAAGTTAAAAATCCATGAATTCCTCACCTCATTAAGCTGGATAATAGCCGCAGCAGCCTTAGTTTGGTTAGCCTGTGTTCCCAGGGATTGTCTGGGTGCTTCTGATGGGGCAGAAGGAAGAGCTCCAGGCCCTCCGTGAGGGTGATGAGGGCAGTGGGCTGTCAGCGGGGGCTGGCTGGGGGAGCTCAAATGCCTGGGCAGGGAGCTGCAATCCCTGCCCCGGCTGCGGTGGGCTTTGCTCCCTGTGTGGACCAGGGGTGGCGTGGGCAGAGCACACAGAGTTTTCAGGGATGGAGGCAGGGGGATTCATGGCCAGCACTTTGCAGCTGATCCCCTTGGCCTCTCCTCTCTTGCGGCCATGGCAAGAGCTGGGTGGGATGGCTCTGGCAGGAAGGTCTCCTTGGATTCCTGCACATCCAGGTTCTGACCGTGGCTCTGTTCCTCTCTCTTCCAGCCCTTCGAGCCCTGAGTGAAGACAACAGCCCCTCCTGCATAAGCACATTTGTTCAGGTGATGTTTGAGGGAAGAGCTGCAGAACTTTCATCTGCTGGCTCAGAACCAGTGTCTCTTTAAGACCTCCAGATCCCTTAGAAGGTGAGACCACCTGGAGACCAGAGGGGATCAGCTGGAGTTCCAGGTACAGCTGATGACTGGCACAACTGAGCCTGTGGGAAGCTCCCATGGCTCCTGCCTTCTCCCTCCCTGTTGACAGCTCCCTCCCTCCAGCCCACAGACCCTGCCCATCCCCTTTCTTCACTCCCAGTTCATCCGTCTGCTTCACCTTCCATTAATAAACAGTTTGGCTTCTTTGCTTTACCGGCATCTCTGAGGAGCTGGAGCGATGCAAATCTGGGGCCCTGGGACACACAGGACCCTCCTGCTGTTCTCTCCCACTCCGTGTTTTGTGCACAGACACAGAGGAACGAGGGCAGATCAGGATGGAAAAGTTCCTGTGCTGAAGATCCAGTTCCACAACACTGTGGAGTTACAGATCTTGCTGAGCACCCTGGAACCCCTGGACTTTTGAAGAGCAAACCTGAATATGCTCTAAACCCAGCTGAGAGGGATTCTATGGCAAGGATCCACGGAGGGCAAAGGAGCTTGGAATGCTGGAAGGTTGAAAGAACAGCTTCCAGAAAGCACAGCAGTGCTCCATCCCTGCACAGGATGAGGAAGAGGGCAGAACCAGAGACCACCCGGGCTTAGCAGGGAGCTCTGGCTGTGCCTGAGGGCAAATGAAGCAGTAGCACGGTGCCCGAGACTCGGACACGCGGCCATGCCGGTGCCCGGAGCGCTGTCAGGCAGTGCCGGGATCCCGGCTGTGGTTCTGGTCCCCACAAGTGAGGAATGGCAGCCCCAGGCTCAGAGCCAGTCAGAAAGCCAACCAAGGGAGAGCAGAGGGAGGGCACCCTTCCAGTTTCTCTTGGGCATGGCCGCAAATCAACCCCTGCTGCTTCTTCCTCCGCCTGTGTTTGGGCTGTGCTGGTGGCAGAGCCAGCCAGGTTGTGCTCTGTGTTCCAAAGCCTGTTGGGAGTGGGCATGAAAAGCGCTGTGTGCACAGCAGAGAGTCCTGGAAGGTGCTGGCAAGAGCATCCTGTGGGGACAGGACCCTGGGCTCTGGCCGGGAAGTCTGGTTTTGGTGCTGTGAGCACAGGCAGGAGTTGAGGCAGGGGAAGAGGCAGCGGGCAGCTTGTGTTTGTAGAGGGCCTGGGGCTGCACCTCTGAACCTGCACCTGGACACACACTTGGGGGAATACGAACTGGAGCTGGAGTGCCTGTCCTGAAAGGACCTGGAGTCATTCAGCCTTGCCAGGTTTTCTTAAGGGTGTGTTGGTGTTCCCCAGGAAAGCCACACATTTGGGGAAATGCCTTTGGAGGAAAGGGGCTTGCTTCTCAAGGAAAGTGCTTCCCAGGGAGCTCCCAGTGAGGCAGGTGTGAGTGTCCCCCTTTGGCCCTCTGTGCTCCTTTCAATCCTTGAGGCCCCTTGCACTTGGCAGAGGAGCAGGGAGAAGGCTGTGAAGAGCAGGTTTGGCATCCGCCTGGACCTGCAGAGACCAAGCCAAGCACATCCTGCAGCAGGGTGTGTTCCCTCCCTTTGGACAGAGGGTGAGCAGGAGCATCTCTGTCCAGCCATGAGCCCCAAAGCTCTCTGTGAGAGATGTCAATTAAAAGGCCTTTGCACACACACTTTTCACATCTTTCCTGTCTGCTCTGTTTCAACTCTTGGCAAAAGGGAAAATGGCTTTGCCTCCTGCTTGGTGGGAGCTGCTGTGGCCCAGGGCCTGCACAGAGCTGGGCTGTGTGGGCCAGGCAGCGTGGAGAGCCTTGGCTGATCTTGGTGTGTCCCTGCACTCAGAAAAGGCCTCCCAAGGTGTCCTGCTCATTGGCTCTCCCTGTGCATCTTAGAGAGAACAAGGTGGGCATTTCTGGCAGCTGGGCATCAGCAGCCTCAAAATGGGGGCGTGTGGTGGAGTGAGCCCAGCTGAGATCCCCTGAGAGGAGCCCAGCGCTCCTTGCTCCTCTCTGCTGACCCGGGAGCGTTTGTCTGCTTTCGGGATGGCCCTGGCTGTTGTCAGGGCTGCTCCGTGGACACGAGACAGCCGCTCCTGTCCCGCTGGGTCCCAGCAGTGCCTGGCAGCAGCCCTGCATCCACGTCAGGATGCTGGCCAAGAGAGGCCCTGGGAGCTGAGGCAGCTGATTTGAAGCTTTTGCAGATACACACAGGGCATGGCCAGCAGTGTTCCCTCAGGATACAGCAGTGCTGAGGCGTCTCCCCAGAGCTGCCTGATGCTGCCCACTCCTTCTGGCACCAGTTGCTTTCCTGTGGGATGTTCTACCTCCCCCAAGAGTGAAGAGGGAGCTGGAGAAAGAGCTGGCCAGGCTGCTCTGGATCCTTTCCCAGCAGCCCTGGCTGAGTGGAGCAGTCCGAGCTGAGCGCAGAGGTGCCCATGGAACAGCCGTGCCCAGGAAGGCTCGCTGGGAAGGGTGATCCAGGAACCACAGGCCTGGCAGCCTGAGCTGCCACCGGGGAAGGCCTTGGAGCAGATCCTCCTGAGTACCATCCCACGGCACGTGCAGGGAACCAGGGCGTCTGCTGGAGGCTGGGAAAGCTCTGCAGAGGGACGGGCACAGCTGGGGCTCCTGCTGGGGTGTTGAGGGCTTCTGTGTTGGAATTTGGGGGGTTGGTGCTGGTGGGGTGTTGGGGAAGGAGTTGTCTGGTAGGTGAGAGGTCTGGGCTGGAATTTGAGTCAGTTTGAAGGCAGCATCTATGCTTTGGCACAGCTTTGGTTATGGAGGGCAGAAAGAATATCTGTGACTATTTCTATTCATGGTCCTGTTTCCCCTGCAGGGAACAAGAGGGGAGAGCTGTACTTTATTGGCCACTTAGATATCTGTACTGCGGGAGGATCAGCCCTTTTGCCATCTACTCATTTGTTTGGCTTACTCTTGTAACACTGAGTGGTCTTTCATTCCTTGAGAGCTTTTATTCCTTAAGAAAATTAGGAGATTATCATCCCTTCATCAAAATCCATTTGCAAATCAAAGAATGGTCTTCTTTTTGGGTCTTTGTAGTGTTATGTTTTGTAAAGTGACATTCAGTGGATGATAAGGCAAATGAATTTCTGCTTCAGGATGGGACACAAACTTGTAGACCAGTCACATTCTCAGGCCATCCCAATAAATTCGGAAAGTTTGCAAATTTTGGAACTACTTGAGCAGAGCAATGGGAAGTAAAACTTTCCTGAAGTGAGGATTCCTTAATGCCAGATTCTTCTGTGTCTTCATGGCAAAGATGTTTTTGTGGTGCAGGAAATGACTTCAATGAGAAAATAATTCCAGCATGGAGTAAGAGCTTCTGACAGAGACCAAGTGTTGCCATCAGTTGTTCCAGGTGCTGCTGCCATCAGCCCCCAATGCACGTGGGCTTTGGCTCCCTGTGGCACAGAAGCCCCCCGGGAGCACAGGTCTCTAGGGCAGGAGATGGGCACCAGCGCTGCCAGGGCTCGGGGGTGGCAGCTCTGCTTGGGCAGGGACTCTGCCACAGCTGCTGCTGTCAGCACTGCCCGGGCCCCAGGGCTCAGAGCAGCATTCGTGCCCTGGCCCACACATTCCTTGTCTGTGTCACACCCGTGGGTTTAGGATGGCCACCGGCCGGGAGTTGTCCCAAGGAGGCCGTGCCAGCTTCCCTGGAAGGCCCCGTGCCCTTCCCAGCGCGGCTGCATCGGCAGCCCTGGGGCTCCTTCTGCTGCCCTGAGCCCGCAGAGCAGGGCAGCGTTTGCTGATGCTCTGAGCCCTTCCTAAAGATCCTGTGGGGCTGCCTTAGACACCTGGGGCCAGGCATTCCTTCCAGCCTGGGCCACTCTGGCTGGGCTGGGGGCGGCCCCAGGGCAGGCGGCAGTGTGTGCAGGGGCCCTTTGTGACACGGTGCAGCACGGTCACTGTGGCATAGAATGGGTGTCCAAGGGCCCTTTGTGACACGTGGGAAATAGAAGCTTGCCTGGCTGCTGGGAACAGGCAACGGGGCAGAACGGGACAGAGCGGTGCCGTGAGGAGCCCCCGCACAGCGCCCTCCTTCCTGTCCGACCCGGAGCCTTTCCCAGGCGATATTCCTGCAGGTGACCTCGAGGCCAGACCACAGGACTTGCTGACCCCTGGTTTCCCTGAGGCTTCACTTCTGCAGGAGCCTTCGAGGCCAGACCCCAATCCTTGACAGGAGTCTCCTGTCCTTGTGTCAGGAGCCCTTGAGACCGAGCACAGGACTTGCCGTCCTGCAACCTTCCTGTGGCTTCTGTCTTGGAGGTGCCTTCCAGGCAGGACTTCGTGACTTGGAGCTTTTGCAAGGCATCTCACCTGCAAATAGCCACAAATCCAGTCTGAGATATGGAGCAGAGACCCCCAAGAGTGCCCAAGCTGGCCTGGGTGGAGGAGGAGGAAGAAGGCCCTGCAGCTGTCCCAGCACAGGAGACCGAGGAGGTGGTGCCGTTCCAGCCACCGCAGGAGGGTGAGTGGCAGAGCTGGTCCACAGGGTTGGGGTCTGCAGCCAGCTTGACCCCATGCCATGCCATGCCATGCCATGCCATGCCATGCCATGCCATGCCATGCCATGCCATCCTATCCCCTGGGGAATTGCCCATGGACAGGACGGAAGAGGGCCTGGGCAGACACCCTGCAGTGGCCACGCTCCATCCCCTGGGCCATCCCGGGGCTCTCCCTGCCTGGGCAGCGCAGGGCTGGCCTGTGTTTCCCGGCCTCTCCCGCAGCCCCTCAGCTCTGGCTGCGCTCGCTCTTTGCCAGATGCAGCCCTGGAGCACACACAAGAGCAGGAATCCAGCCGTGGCCGCTTCCGCAGCACAGCGCAGGTACCTGCAGCCACCCCCACCTGGGCTGGGCCTGCTGTCCCTGCTCAGCCCAGCACCGTGTGTGCAGCACTCCATGCAACATCCCCGGCTTCCTGCCCTTCTCC
Organism: Molothrus ater; assembly: GCF_012460135.2. Lineage (NCBI taxonomy): Eukaryota > Metazoa > Chordata > Aves > Passeriformes > Icteridae > Molothrus > Molothrus ater. Next base: position 917,886 of record NC_071661.1, read on the forward strand.
TACAGTTCATCTGAAAATTCATCAAGAGAATGCAGGAGGAAGAGACCATCGCCATGGGCGCTGGGCTCAGACCATACTCGCCCATCTTCAAAACCAAGCCCAGCGCTGCCCTCCTGTGTATGCTTGTAGAGGAAGGTTTTTACTATCCAAACCAAGTAAGCAGCCTGTGGGCAGGGTTTGATCCTCCCAGGAATTGCTTGGCCTCCCAAGCCACGCATGCTGGTTGCTGTGAGCCTTTGAGGCCACATGGCAGTGCGCTGGGAAGGGAAGCACTTCTCTGAGCAAGCTGGGAACATTGCTCTCCCTGGCAGCTTTCCAAGTCTCCCTGTGCCTTCTCCAGGTGCCCGCCATGGTGAGGTTCATCCACCAGTGGCTCATGGCCAATGATTGTGCTGAACCCAGGCTGGACGAGGCCCTGCTGGATCTGACGGAAGCACAGCCAGATGACGCAGTCCTGACGCTGCTGCGTGTGGCCCCGTCCTGTGACAGGTATGGGGCCCACCTGCCCAGAGGGCTCAGGCCTCCCCAGCCCATCAGCCTGTACAGCCTGCCGCAGGTGTCTGAGCAACAGAGACTTCCAGGGCCTACTGGCTGCTTCCTTTCCCAGCCCTGGCACGTCAGCCCCTGAGCCTGCTGCCATGCTCCCTCCCTGCCCCTCAGGGCTCTGTCCCCACAGGCCTGGGCTGCCTGGCTGCTGCTGGCCAGGGCCAGTGGGCAGAGGCAGAGCTGGCAGCCAGCTCAGCTCCCCACGGTGCTGTGGCTGAGACCCCCCTGAGACAGAGCTCTGACCCCGCAGAGCTGCCATGGCCATGTGGAAGACCATCATGGGCTCAGCCAGGACTGCCGAGCTGGCACAGCTGATCCTCCTGGATGTGCTGGGGAGCTGGCCAGAGCACAGCACGTGCACCTCCGATGGGGACCAAACGGGTGTCTTTAACCTGGCTGTGAGTTTCTGCAAGTGGCCTTTGCTGGCCCCAAGGCCGCCTCTCCAGCAGCTCTCCATCCTCCTTCCCCCACTGCATCTGCCTGCCTCAGGCGCTGGCCTGAAACCTGGCCCAGGGGCAGCTTCAGGCCCAGCAGGCCCCGTGCTCCCCCTGCCAAGGTCTCTGCGGGCCTCTCCCTGCCACGCTCGGGCCCTGCCACACGCACCACTGGGCACTGAGCGCTGTCTCGGGGGGGGCCTTTGTCCCTTGCAGGCAACCGTGGTGATGTGGAAGATCCTGCAGGTGCCCTGACTGCCACGGATATTGAAGCTGTATTTCCCCCGCCTATTTGTGCATCTACTCTTCCAAGTGTTCTCCAGCACAGAAGAGATGCCAGAGGAGGTCGATGCCTTCTGGAAGGGATGCCAGCAAGAGCACGGCCTTGCCACCAGCCCAAACAGGTGCTCCATCCCACTCCTCCTGTCCCTGCCACGTGGCCTGCCAAGGAGCCAGTGCTGCCAGCGTGACCTGGCCTTTGCTGTGCACACAGGTTTGCAGTGCGCACCCTGAAGTCCCTGCTCTGCCTTCTCTGCTGTGAGGATGTGGTGGTGGCAATGGAACGCAGGTGTGGCTGGGACACGCTGCTCTCTCTTGACACCCACCACTTTGCGGTGGCTCTGCTGGCCAGGTGAGAGCCCCTTCTCCCCACGGCCTCTGACATTTGTGCTCTGTGCCCGGGGTGTCCTGCAAAGTTTCCATGGTCATGGGCCGGAGGGCCTTGTCACTGCGGGACAGCCAAGCAGACTGGAAAAGGCTGGGAGAGGAGGGTGCCCATGAGAAAGCAACTCCCGAGTGGCCCAGGTCCCCTTGCTGGAAGGGTGGTGGGGAAAGATGAGAACTCTGTGAGTCACTCCTGGGAGAGATTTGCCCCACTGGCTCAGGGTCTTGTTTCCGTTTTCCTCTTTTTAGAGAAATTTCCCATTCAGCCCTACACTTTTGTTCCGGGATTGCATTCTACCTGCTCGCCATGCTGGGCCAAGAGATGCCATCCTGGGATTTCCCTGCCCTGGCATTCCTTGTGGAGGTGAGCCTCAAGGCCAGCGCTGCCTCCCAGCTCTCTGCCCTCTCGTAGGCACAGCTGCCAGAATGGTGCCCGTGCCCTGTGCTGCTGCCTGGGCCCAGCCCTGTGCGGTTCCGGGCTCCTGCCGGCCGGCTCCCTGTCACTGCCCTGTGCCTTTCAGGTCCTCGAGTGCCTGGACTTGAGGGAATGCAGTGACAGTGTTCTGCAGATCATGGCACAGAACCTGCAGAGCGAGCACAGGGCCAGGCGTTACTTGGCACTCAGAGGCCTGGTAGTGCTGGGCAAGAATCCCTTGATGGTGAGAAGGGGGCAGTGGCTGAAGCCGTGCAGGCAGCGTGGGGCCGGGCACCGCCGTCGCTTGGCCTTGCCTGGGCTCGGGGGCAGCTGCTCCCAGCTCTCCTGCCTCCCGCTTCAGCTGCCCCAGTGCTTTGGGACAGGCCTTTGGCCTCTGGGCCCTGCGGCAGCAGACTGGCCTTTCACAAACTTGTGTTCTGCACAGGCTGAAAAAATGGGGAGCCTGACCCAAAGTCTTGTGGAGCTCCTGCAGGAAAATGATAGCCACATGATCAGGATGACCATTCTTCTACTCCGATATTTGCTCCTGGATATTGGGGGTGCCCCAATAGCCACCCCCATTGCCCTGCAGCTGGCTGAGGCGCTCATGCCACTCTTTGACCACGTAAGGCTCTGTGCCCACAGCCACGGCCGCCAGCTGCTGCCCGGACACTTGGTGCCCTGTGCAGATGCAGGCCTGTGCCCTGGGGGGCCTGAAGCATCTGATGCTGAGGTCTTTTGCTCTTCCTCTCCTACAGGATGATATCCGGGTGCAGCTGTGCTCCATGTGTGTCTTTCAAGAGATGCTGGACTTATTAAGAGAAGATGGAAGAAAGGCCCTGAAGTGCCACGTGCGCCAGAGCCTGGTCCCACTCTACTTCCACTGCCATGATGAGAATCAGATTGTTGCTGAGGTGAGGACCTGTGGCCACCTGCTGTCCCCCTGGCAGGGGACTGGGCTGCCTCCTGCCCTGGCACCTTGCGGGCTGCAGCCTCCTCCAGGCTGTGGCACTGGGATGCTCCTGTGGCCTGGCCTCTGGGGCCAAGACCCCGTCTCTGCTGCTCTCCAGGCCTCCCGGGAAACGCTGCATTCTGCAGCCAGATTCCTGAAGAGGAGGAATCTCGAACAAATGCTCCAGGTGGATCAGACATGGAGGTTTGGCGAGTGCTTGGTAAGAGAAGCCGAGAACGCCCAGGCTCAGCCTGGAGAAGGCCCCTGAGGGCGGTGCTCAGTGTGCGGGGCCGGGCAGCTGTGCCCCTGCCCGCTGCTCCAGCCAGAGGCCGCGGGGGCTCTTCTCCAGGCTCCCGTGGGCCCGAGCCGGGTGCCCATGGAGCCCCGGCTCGGCGGGGCTGCGGGCCAGCACCGCGGCTCCCCGGGCAGCAGCCGGCCCTCTGCCCCCTGCCCTCGGGAGCCCTTGGCCAGCGGCTGCTGGCCGCGCCTCAGGCCTCTGCGGCCAGGGGAGGCCGGGGCTGGGCGCAGGCAGCGCCCGGCCCAGGGGCTGAGCCCGCGTCAACCCTTCCCTCCTGCCGCTCTCTGCAGCTGGCAGAGGACAGGAGCCGAGCGGCCGAGCACCTGCGCCAGGCCCTGCGCTACCTGCAGAGCCCACAGGAGCCCCTGCAGAGGCGGCCATCAGGTTCATGGGTGAGCCACGAGCCCGCGCTCCCTCCCCGGCTCGCTGCAGCTCGGCCCCGGCCCCGCCTGCTGCGCTGGCATCACCAGCCGGGCCCGGCGCCGTGGAGCCCCGCCTGGGCTGGGCATTGCTGCTGCCGCCCTCTGGCAGCCGTGCCCTGGGGCCGCAGCGTGCCCCAAGGCCGGGGCTGATCCCTGCCGGGCCAGCAGCCCGTGTGGCCACAGCACCGGCAGCGCCGCCAGCAGGGAGCTGTGCCGCTGGCGCCATGACAGGCTCTGTGTTCACAGGCATGGCCGGGCGGCACCTGAGGGGGCAGCAGCAAGAGCTGCAGCTGATCTGCACTGGTGAGTGAGGCCAGCGGGCTGGCAGCAGGGGCTGCCAGGGGGGGAGCTGAAAGCCTTGTCCCGGCTGCAGAGGGCTCTGCTCCTGGGGGTAGAGCACACTGAGGTTTCAGGGCCACGTGGGCCATTGCTGGCCAGCAGCTTCGGGCTGATCCCCTTGCTCCCTGCTCCCTCCTGGCCATGGCAAGAGCTGGCTTGGATGGCCCTTGCAGGAAGCTCTCCCTGGGTCCCCTCAGATCCGGGAACTGACCATGGCTCTGTCCCTCTCTCTTTCAGCCCTTGAACACCTGACAGAGGACACCAGCAGTGCCGTGTCAGATGTGGCGCTTGAAACATTGTATGTCCTCCAGGCACTACAAAGTGAGCGATATTCCGTCTTCCAGAGGGTGCAAGATCAGCTCCGCAGGGCATGGAGGACACGGCCTCGTCTGTCACGGCTCGGCTGGCTGCGCTGCTGGAGCTCTGCAGAGAGCTGATCCCAGAGGCTCTGTCTGCTGAGGCCACCCGAGCCAGCAGGAATTTTCCATTTCTTTAAGCTTGTTTTCTTCTTTTTGTTTTTTCTTTAGCATATGAATACAGAGTGTGTTATAATACACAGACTCCCAGGAGCTTTCTTTTGCTACCCAGGGTCTGCAGGGCATAAGGGAAGAGGGGGAAACGGGTGCTTGGGCTCAGCAAGCTGCCCATGCATGCAGTGCTGCAGGGAAAATGGCCAGAAGCCCCTTGGCCTGTGGTGGTTCTGCTGAAGCCTTTGTGCTGCCCACAGAGCGGCTGGGCAGGGGCCGGAGCTGCGGGGATCCCTGCCAGAGCGGTGCCTGGAGATGGCCACAAGCCCTGTGCCAGGCAGGAAGCGCCATCCATGCCCTCCTGCCCGTCTGCTGCTGCCTGCCTTGCTGAGGGCTCCCAGGTGCCTCTGGCTGGGGCTGCTCTGGAGCTGCTGTGGGGCTGCGGCGCTGCTGCCAGGCAGCTTGGCCGGGCTGGGGCAGGGCCTGAGGGGCTGGGGCGCTGGCAAGCCCTGAGCAATGGGGCTGTCAGAGGCCACAAGCAGCCCCCTGGCAGCCGCCTTCTTCCTGCCAGAGTTGACTTGCAAGACACATCCCGGGCACTCTGCAACTAACAGCATCAGTGTTGTTGGAAAGCCAAATGCAGGGAAATGTCAGACCTTTGGTCTTGTCAGCAAAGCTTAGAATTAAACACAGCATTTGATCTGAGACCTTGGAAAGGGCTTCCAAACTCAGGTGCTAGAAGCCAGAATGCGGATTTCTAGTTTCTAGCAGAGACACAGGGAGGAAAGTTGAAGTGGAGGAATGCTTAGAGTTTTAGAGTTCAAGATCTAGAAAAAATCAAAGCAGTTACAACAGTAAACAAGAAGTTTAGGATGCAGTGCTGTAGGTTTGTTGTGTCATGGCATGATTGGCTAAGGAAGCTTCCACTGTAGCATGATGTGGGAAGCCAGGAAATTCCTCGGGCTGCCCTGCAGGACTCGAGACCCTGTCAGAGGGCTCAGAGACCTTGGCACAGAGCCCAAGACCCCTGTGCCTTTGATTTAGCCCTTGGAAAAAACAATTCCCAATCTTGTATGAAGAATGACAAGCCACAAAATGAAAGGGGATTTATCACAGAGTGGAAAAATAGATTTTGGGGCTTTTTAGAATGGGGCTTCAGGGGGCAAGATGGAGGAATCTGGGCATGTCCAGCCTTTCTCCTTCTTCTTCTTGGCCTCCATCTTCTGCTGTGATGTTGGCACTTTTCGATTGGTTACGAGTAGAAGCTCACTGTCTAACGTAGATGATAGGTATGGGAAAGTAATTGTAAATATTGTACAGGTAGTTGTTTTTAGTATAAAAAGATAACACTGCCCCGGGGGAGGCAGAGTGCCTTAGACTGTCTTGCTGAGCAGACCTCGGCAAGACAGGAGAAAGAATTTTATAGATAAGATACAACAAACAACCTTGAGACTGAGAAATGAAGAGCTCTTACTGCTTCTTCGACCACCGGGCTGGGAAAAGAGACTTTCTAACTTATCTCGGGCTCACTCTGACCAGCTAGAGACCCCGAGAGCATGAGTCCCTAAGAGGAAATATTGAAGGATTGGCTCCAAAACATAAATATCCTTGTTGGCCGTGTCTTCTTGGCCAAGAAATCCTTCAAAGCTCTTGGAACTACAAGTCTTGCGGCCCTGTGAGCCATGCAGTGGAGATGGGAGCCAAACTCACCCTTCCTGTCTATGTAGAAGAGAAGAAAAAGCAATGGCATCATCTAAAAAATTCAGAGGTCCGCTCTCTAGCTCATTCCAAACTCCTTCAACTCGCCCAAAGTGGGATTTAGCTACAAATAGATGACAGGGACTCTTAGTGCTGCCTCTTTGACTCCAGAGCAGCTGCTTTAGTATCTTTCCCATAACCCTGTGTAGTTGTGTGCCAGCAAGGTCTCCTTTGAAGAAACTTTCCCAACTGACTTGCATGGAGGTTTGTTTGAAGGGTGTTTGAGGGGAAAGGCTCCCAGCAGAGGTCTGGGCTTTGGCCTAGCTGTGTCCCCTGCTGATTGTGGTGTGCCATCAGCTGCAGGGCTTTCTGGGCTAAAAATATCATCAAGTCACTTGGACTTGCTCATTTTGGCCTCTAAAAGCTGGACCCACTCTCGGAGCAAATTTGGAGACCTCATCTATGTGTGGTTGGAGCACCTAGGATTTTCCCAGTTGCTGGGAATGGTTCTCCAGGTCCCTGGAGTATCCAGGGCCCTGGTAAGTTCCAGCTCCACACATGCCTTGGCAATGAGAAGCAGAGGAACCCAGACCTTTTTTTGCTGCCTGTGTCACTGCACCGGGGTCATCGGATGGGCACACGCAGCCCTTGTGCTGGAGCTGAGCTGCTCTGCCCAGCACTGGTGGCCGCCATCCAAGCTGGTTTTGCTTGTCCTGGTTCCCTGACAGCTGGGGCCCTGGGCAGAGCCCTGAGATCCTGGTCTCCCCCCAGGGGAGGAGCAGGAGACCCTGGAGAAACTGTCCCGGGTGGGGATGCTGCTGCTGCTGCTGCTGCTGCTGCTGCTGCTTCTGCTGCTGCTGCTGGAGACAGCCAGGATGACATCAAGGATGACAAGCTCTTCCTCAGCCTGGCCACTGGAGGCTGAAGTTGATGGACTTTGATTCTGGCACTATCTTCAAAGCCAAATTCCACAGGGAATTTGCAGATGAGTCCCCACCCGGGGAAATGCTGCCAGATTTGGGCATGGCCCAGCCTGGCTGGGAAGCAAAGGTTCCCCCTTTGCTGGGGCAGATGCAACTCTTCCTTCAGTCGCTGCCCAGCTGCTTTTTGGCAGGACTGTGGGGATGTGCTGGGGTGGGTACGAAATGGGAGTGGGCTCCTGGCCCTGCCAACAGCCCCCAGCACCCACCGTGCCCCGGGCTGGGGCTGGGGCTGGGGCAGCCAGCCCGACACAAACAAAGTATCATGGTGGGAGCAGAGGTGGGACTCAATAACCTGTGCAGGGGCTGCTTTGCTGTGCAGGCAAGGAAGGGCTTGGGCTGCTCAGCTGCCCTTGTTTGCTTTGGGATCACCGTGATTTTGGGGGCAGTGCAGGGGGGAAGAGAGAAAGTGTGGGCCTCCCTCAGCCATGGCTGGGTTTTTCCCTACCATGTAGGAGTTGGGCCTTCCTCAAGGCCCTGACAGAGATAAGAGTTTTTACCGTTTTTCTTGCTTTCCCTTTTTGCATCTAATCTCTTTTCAAAAATGTGTTGTTTGTTTTTCCAGAGGAAGCGTTCTAGGTGGTCCAGTGTGGATGGGGAAGTGCTTGGGAGCAGCTGTGGTGTGGATGGGCCCTGCCCTTGGAGAAGGCTGAGGACATGGTTTGGGAGCAGCTTTTCTTGCAGCCGTGGCTGGTGTGAGGTGGGTCCCTGTGTGCTTGGCAGGGTGGGATCAGAGCTTTTGGGAGATGGCAGCGAGCACAGGAGCATCCTGCTCTGGGCAGCTGCTGAGGGCTGGATGTGCCGTGGCTGGCTGCAGGCTGGGCACATGTCCTGCCCTCCTGCTCTGCTGCCAAAGGCAGCAGGGATGGGCAGCTCTGGGCACAGCTCTGGGCACAGCCAGCACGGCCTGGGCACCGCAGGCCTTGGCACAAGGGCACAGGAGCCCTCAGCTGATGGGCGGTTTCTGCTTTCTCTCCTTGCAGCCAGGCTCTGTGGCTGCTGAGTCTGCTCTGGGCTCTGCCAGGGCTCTGCTGGGCTCAGCCCTGGGCCCAGCTGGGCTGGCTCTGCCCTCACATTGCTCTGACAGCTCTGCATCAGACGAGCCTGTTGCGAGCACAGCACCTGAGCTTTCTGCTTTGGCAGTGAGTGAGACTCTGCTGCAGGCCCAGAGATTGCAGCTGGGGACACACATCCAATTGGCAAGGACCCAAACTCTCCACAGTCCCAGCTGTATGCCTGGATCTGTACAGGATGTTTGTCTTTCCCATTCTTCCTTCTTGATTGGCTGGAATTGTGCAGTTGCACTTTCTTCCTCCTCTAGAAGTGCCAGGAATGGGCCAAAGCTGGCGAGTGGGCCGTGCTCCTGAGGCAGTGCAGTCTGGAGGTGATGGATGGAGAATTGCCCTTCTGCACTGCCAAACCAGAGCAAAAAGCTGTCAGTGGGACTTTGTGTCTTTAAGAAATCCCTGACAGTTTCAAATGATCTGTGCAGCTCATTTCCAGGCTGAGAAGGAAGGGCATCTTCTAAAGGATTTGGGGTTTGACAGAGTTTCTATTCCCAGTCCTGCTTGGAGCTGGAAGGGCACAAAGCAATTTCCTCTTGCTGCGAGCACAATTTAAAATAGCAATGTTGGAAACAAAGCCCAAAAGCTTTTAAAAGGCTGCGGAGGCCAGTAAGATGGATCCATGCCATCAGCAGATTTACAATGTAAATAATTGAGTTCTCTTTTTCAAAAGGTCATTTACCTCTTAATGCAAAGTATGTAACTTTGCATTTATGTTTTGTTTTTGTCACTAACATTATGATATGTTTTTTTCTCTAACACTTGGATTTTATTCTTATCTTCTACAATTTACCTATTTTTTCCATTTTTCCTCTGTTTCCCTTTAAATAGAAAACATGTCCTATAAAAGGAATGTCCTTTGCTCCTGGTTCCCGTGTGGAGCAGCTCCCTTCCTGCTGGCTGAGCTGCTCAGGCAGAGCCCGGCAGCTCCTGGCCCTGCAGGGCTGAGGCTTTTCCCCGTTGCTGGGCACAGACTGATGGAGCAGCACTGCTGAACACGGGCACACAGAGGGACCAGGAGCAGCTGCCTTTGCCCACCTGAGGCTCCAAGGCCCAAACTCTGAGCAGCCAGGGCTGGAAGAGACTGGCAGGATCTGATCCCTGACTCTGGGCCAGGGCTGCACAAATGACCCCACAGCAGCAGCAGCAGCAGCAGCAGCAGCAGCAGATGGAGCTGACTTTCAGCACAGCCCCTGCCCCTGTTCCCTCCCGTGTGCAGCGGTGTCACAGCAGCCTGAGGCACCTGGGAGCCCCCAGTGCCAGCAGGGACTTGAGATGGCAGCCCTGGGCTCCTGGAGGCTGTGCAAGGAACGGAGCTGGGCACTCCCTGTCCATGGGGAGCTTGCAGATGGAAAAGGCTGCTGTGCCCAGGCAGCTCCAAGGGCACAGAAAGGAGGCTCTGGAGCACTGGATCTGTGCCAGTGCCACAGTCCTGGGCAGCAGCCAGCCAGCCCTGGGGGAACAGAGGGCACAGCACGAGGGACAGAAGCAGGCAAGGGCAGAGACTGGAGAGAGCCAGAGCCAGGAGCAGGAACAGCTGCTCCATTGCACTCTTGGAGAAAGCTCTGGGCTGGTTCAAAGTGCTGAAAGGCGTGAAGGGCAGAGAGGAGGCCACAGCAAACAATGCTCCTGTTTGCACAGCCTCCCCTCTCCGTGTCCCAGAAGGAATTGCATGGACTGTGTTCTTCTCTCTGAGTCGTATCGTTCAGCATGAGCAGCGCAGCACCAGGAGCTGAAGGAGCTGAAGCCTCAGGCCACAGGAGCTGGGCAAGAGGAGACTTTTGGAGTAAAGTAATGCTGCTAAAATAGCCCCAGCTGAATGCAGTGGATAGAATCATGGAATCACAGAATCCTTTCTGTTGGAAAAGCCCTCTGAGCTCACCCAGTGCAGCTGCTCACCCAGCAGTGCCAAGCCCAACACTAAACCACGTCCCTGAAGTGCCAAGGCCTGGACACCAGCCCTGAGTGAGGCCTGAACAGCAGGCCCTGAGCCCAAGGTGGCCTCTGGATGAACCTTCCAAGCAAAGGTTATCTTTGTATCTGCTCCCTAATGAAATATGCATGGTCATTAGCACTGTGATAGATGTAGCCACTCATTAGTGAAACATGCGTTGGCCTTTGTGTATTTAGAAGCTGGACAAGGCCATGAAATCTGACATCTGGCCTTGTTTGGGGCTGAATGGTCAAAGTCACCTCCCTTGGTTCCTCCTGGGGCCCTGGCCAGCCTTTGGGAGGGAGCCAAGAGGAGGATGAAACCAGATGTTGCCACACTAGAAGTGCTGTCAGTTTGTCCATTCAGCACTGTCAGAGCTGGGCCCTCTCCCAGCGGGGTTGGAGCCTCACCTGTGGCTGGAGGCATGAAGCCCCTAAAACAGTTACTTTCAAGAGATGATGGGTTAAAGCATAGAATATAAAGCAGTTATGGGAAATATTCAATGTTAGGAAACCACATAGAGCAATAAATTGGGTAAGGTATGGAACACAATGACAGGGAAGAGATAAGGACAGACAGTGATAAGTTCAGTGCATTTCAGAGCCAAGAAGAACTGCTGGGTAAAGCACGTTTAGGGCCAACATGTCAAATTGACCCTGAGACCCTTGCCAAGGCCTGGAGACTAAGCCAACTACACCGGGAATTGACCAAATTTGGGGAGAGGTTCAAAAGTTTAAAGAGGAAGACTCCTCGAAACTGATGAAGGCCGACCGGAACGACCCCTGAGAAGATCCTCAAAAGAGAAGTCCCCGCCCACGCTCCGCCTACACCACTCCCCATATGTATATGCATGAATATGATGTAATCCCAAACCTAAAACTGTATAAGAAGGTACGCTTTTGCTGTAAGGATTCAGAAATCCCATTTTAGGATTTCTCCGACGTCGTAATAAAATACCTCCTGCTTATTTGACTGAGTCTCTTAAGCAGTAATTTCTCGCCTTTTGGGGCAAAAATCGGCATCATTTCTGGCGACCCAGATGGGACTAAGCAGGGGATCCAGGATCTGAGGAGTCCCCTCGCTGGGTCCGGGGCTGGGACCCTCTGGGCGCCCCTGACGACTTTTTGTCAGAAGAGACTCCCCCTCGGACCAAGCGCTCTTTGGTGGACGAAGGGTTCCCTGCATCTCCTGCTTCTCCTGCTCCAAATTAAAGAGGTATTTTTTTTATCATTGTTCATTGGTTTTAGGATAAAGCGCTTTATGGGAACACGGGGTCAGACGTGACCACCGGAGGGTAATCCAGAGGACGCTCTGGTAAAGAATCCCTAATTGGTATTTTTGGGTACCTTTTGGTAATTGGTGTCTTTGCTAACCAGTAATTGATGCCTTTGGTGGGTACCTTTTGGTAATTGGTGTCTTTGCTAACCAGTAATTGATGCCTTTGGTGGGTACCTTTTGGTAATTGGTGTCTTTGCTAACCAGTAATTGATGCCTTTGGTGGGTACCTTTTGGTAATTGGTGTCTTTGCTAACCAGTAATTGATGCCTTTGGTGGGTACCTTTTGGTAATTGGTGTCTTTGCTAACCAGTAATTGATGCCTTTGGTGGGTACCTTTTGGTAATTGGAAGAAAAAAAAAAAAAAAAAAAAAAAAGAGAAAAAAAAAAAAAAAAAAGGAGAGTAAGAAAAAAGAGGCAAGACTCTGATGCACTTGTTCTTCTTGTATTGATCTTGTTGGTTTGTTTGAAACTGTGAAAAAGAGTGGTCAGTTTTTGTTTTTATCTGAACTGAACTAAATCCCGGGAACGGTTCCAGGCTGACCGGGAGAACGTCCAACAAATCCCGGGACTCGGTCCAATTTTCTCCACTCCCTTGGAGGAACTTGGAAGGAGTGTATACGTTTTATACCTTTGTTTAACCCTGTTGTATGCTTTGATGTATTGACTGTAAGATCTTTGCAAAGGGACGAGTTTAGTGGTTTTTATGTTGTCTGAAATTTGTTGTGATATTATCGGCAAAACCGTACTATTGATTTACAGTTTTGCGAGTGTGTGACGGCCTGGAGCCGACCAATATCGGTATCTTACGGTCTGCCGGCGACATCTTGCGGTAAAGCAGTGTATTCTGATAGAACGGAAAGGTAGGACAGTTTGAATGAATTGGCACCGTGTATGAGAGAGTGTGTCTGAGACGCAGCCCGGCTGCGAAGCGAGTGGGAGTCCGGCTCTGCAGTTCCTGTCCCTCGCGAGAGGCCAGGTCAGAAAAGGACGAAGTGCTTGGATATTGTATGAATGAGGTGCTAAGATAAACTGGTATATAGTGCTTGTGGGAAGGAGATTTACTTGGTGGGATAAGAAACACCGACCCAGAAAATAGCAATGGGGAGTCAACCGAGCAAAGATATAAATATGAAAACCCCCTTAGGATGTATTCTGAAGCATTGGAAGGACTTGGGGGGGATTCCAGGAGGAAATATAAGTAAAAAGACACTCCTTAAATACTGCACGCAGTGGTGGCCGTTGTATAAATTGGATGATGGTGAGAAATGGCCACCAGAGGGGACAATTAATAATAATACCATTTTACAACTAATGCTCTTCCTCCGCCGGCTCAATAAATGGGATGAGGTGATGTATGCAGACATGTTCTTCACCCTGAGGAATAAACCTGAGTGGCAAAAGGAGTGTGGAATTAATGCAGCCCCTCAAGACCCTCTGGTACTAGCCCTGGAAAAGGATAAGAAAGGCTCAAAACCTAAAGAACGTTGCTGCGATGCATGTAGCATTGGGCAGCGATGTCTTAAGCTAACAAGGAGGGACAGTGGAAAAGAGAGTGAAATAAGCCTGTGGGAATACCATCCAGGGCCCCTCCCCAAACCAGGAGAGGAACGAGAGGATCCGACCCCATTAAAAGAACTGGAACGATGGTGGAAATCTAAGTTTGAGTGCAGCCCTGATAAGTTAGACAAGAGTTGGGGGGAGGCTAGCCCGTTAAGGTCGGAAGATAACAGGGGAGAAGGCAGCCCACAGGGATTGGATAGTCCGCAGGGGTCAGGAAGCTACAGAGATGCTAGAAGCCCACCTAGATTAGAGATTGAGAGAGAGGAAGGCAGTCCACCGGGAGCAGAGAGCCGAGGGGAGACGCGTAGCCCCCCCGAACTAAGCTTGTATGGGGACGGTAGCACACCCAGGAATGGAGGTGCTCGTAAAATGGAAACCAGCACACCAAAGACTGGGGACGAAAGCAACTCACCGGGAGATGATGTCCCCAAATTGAGATACGGTGAAGAGAACAGTAATGAGACATGCGAGAGCGAGGCAGAGAGCAACTCACAGAAACTGAACATAGTAATTCAGATAGAGGATAAGAGAAGTGGAAGCGGAGTAGAAGATGAGAGGGACAGCAGCCCGGGACAAGATAAGAGCCGGCAGATACAAAGGAGGCAACAGACGCAGAACGAGAATCGGGTGGATTGTGTAATAGAGATAAGAGAGGAGACTGAAGAGCAGGAAGGGGGAAAAAGAAAAGAGAAGAGAAAGAATCGAGAAGGCACCGAGGTACAAGAAGAAGATCCCGGGGAAGGGATCAGCCACTCGTATTATACCAGATCTGTGGCACGGGAGGAAGCAAAGCAAAGAGAGGGGGGGAACCACACGATAGCTCCCCTCCGACAAGTTGTGCCAATGGTAGGGGAAAGGACAAGAGTAAAGGTGCCGTTCTCGACCAATGATTTAAATAATTGGAGGGATGAGGCAAAGAATTTTAGAAGGAATCCGGAGGGAGTAGCAAAGAGGTTTGAATTAATGGTAAAGAATTTGGATATTGATTGGGAAGATATAGAGGTGATGTTGTCAGAGCTGACAGATACAGAAAGGGAACTCGTATTGGAAACAGGAAAGCGACATGCTCAACTATTATCGGGGAGACTAGAAGATAATTTTCCCAGCAGCAAACCAGAATGGGACCCGGGCAATGCAGACCACTATCAGCGGTTAGTGCAGTATAGAAAACTGATAGCAATGGGCTTGCGTAACGCGATCCCCAAGGCTATCAATTGGTCAATGCTATATGACATCAGGCAGGGAAAGGATGAGACCCCATCAGAGTTCTTGGATAGACTTAGGGCAGCCATGAGACAATACACACCCCTGGACCCAGCGACGGAAGAAGGGAAACAACACCTGTTAGGATTAATGATGGGACAAAGTAATCCAGACATCAGGAAGAAATTGCAAAAGCTTGAGCATCCAGCAAATAAAAACCTGGAGACACTGCTAAATGAGGCATGGAAGGTGTATAATAATAGGGAAATTGAGGAGAAGAAAAAGGAAGACAGGAGGATAGCTCGAGTGGTGGCTGTAGCCGTGGCAGCTCAGAATACAGGTTACTCGGGACCTGGAACCAGGGGAAGAGGTAGAGGCAATCCGGCAAGAGGGGGGGGGAGACTCCAACCCCACCCAACTAGAGTGGGGCCAAACCAGTGTGCGTACTGCCTGAAAATGGGACACTGGAAGCAGGAATGCCCCCAGTTAAGGGAGAGACTATTGGGCACTACTACGGCCACACAACAGGATAACGACTGAGGGGGACCGGTGGGCCGTTCCCTAGCAGACCCACTGGTTAAAATGGAGCTAGGGGAAGGTGAAAAGGAATTGGACTTTTTGATTGATACGGGAGCAACCTTTTCGGTTCTAAATCAGGAATTGGTACCTAAAAGTGATGAATTTGTGCAAGTTGTGGGAGCAACAGGCCAACCAGAAAAAGCTTACTTTTTGAAACCCATCAAATACAAAATTGGGAAACAAATGGGAATTCATCAGTTCCTGTATTTACCAAATTCGCCAAAGCCCTTATTGGGGAGAGACCTATTGGAGAATTTGAGAGCTATAATAAAGTTCAACAAAGACAAATTGGAATTCCAAGTAAATGAGGAACAGCTGATCACAGCTCTAAGCCTGACAATCAGCTGTGTGGAACCAAAGCCTGAGAATCATAACATCAGGCGAATCCTAAGTGAAGTATACCCACTAGTATGGGCTACTGATACACCTGGGAAATCAAAACAAGCAACACCTATCATTATTGAACTTATACCTGGAGCAAGGCCGGTGGTTAGGAAACAATACCCACTGAGGTTAGAGGATAGAAAGGGAATCGAGCCCATAATTAAAAGGTTCTTAGAATTAGGATTATTGATAGAATGTGAATCAGATTTTAACACCCCAATTCTGCCAGTAAAGAAACCTAATGGAACTTATAGATTAGTCCAAGACTTGAGAGCAGTAAATGAGATAACCAAGACATTACATCCGGTAGTTGCTAACCCATACACACTTTTAACTAAACTGAAAGATAGTTTGACATGGTTCACTGTATTGGATTTGAAAGACGCATTCTTCTGCCTTCCTTTAGCTCCTGAGAGTCAAAAGATTTTTGCCTTTGAGTGGGAATTTGTGGATAGAGGAAGAAAGACCCAACTTACGTGGACAGTATTGCCCCAAGGATGGTGTAACTCCCCCACGATTTTCGGGAATCAGTTAGCCAAAGAGCTAGAGCAGTGGGAAAGGCCGCTGGGAGATGGCACTCTCCTACAGTACGTAGACGACCTCCTAATAGCAACAGTGACAGAGGAAGAGTGCATTGCATGGACTATTTCCCTGTTAAACTTTCTGGGTTTAAGTGGATATCGAGTCTCCCAACAGAAAGCGCAGCTGGTGCAAAAAGAAGTGGTGTACCTGGGATACGAAGTCTCCAGAGGACAGCGATCCCTGGGAGCAGCCAGAAAAGAGGCCATCTGCCAGATGCCTAAACCAGAGACGGTGAGAGAACTGCGTGCCTTTCTGGGGATGACAGGTTGGTGTCGGCTATGGATCTACCAGTACGGGATGCTCGCTAAACCGCTGTATGATTTGTTGAAGGAGACCAAGAGTGTCCTAGTTTGGACTCCCGAAGCAGAGGGGGCCTTCAAAAAGCTGAAACAGGAGCTAATGAGAGCACCAGCTTTAGGTCTCCCAGATGTATCAAAACCATTCTGGCTGTTCTCCCACGAGCGACAGGGGATGGCCCTAGGAGTCCTGGCACAGCAGTTAGGACCACGTAAGAGAGCTGTGGCCTACTTCTCCAAACAGTTGGATGAAGTAAGCAAGGGATGGCCTGGCTGCCTGAGAGCAGTGGCCGCAGTAATCATTAATATAGAAGAGGCCAGGAAACTCACGTTGGGCCAAAAGGTAACGGTGCTGGTGTCTCACACCGTCTCAGCTGTGTTGGAGCAGAAAGGTAACCACTGGCTGTCACCTTCCAGATTTTTAAAATACCAGGCCATTTTGGCTGAGTCAGATGACGTGACTATTCAGGTCACTAACATTGTGAACCCAGCTTTATTCCTAGAAGGGAGAGCCCCAGCAGAGCCGATCGAGCACGACTGCCTGGAAACAATTGAGGCCATCTACTCCAGCCGCCCGGACCTCAAAGAAGAACCATTCGAAGATGCGGACGACTGGTTCACGGATGGAAGCAGCTTCGTGAGGCAGGGAGTGAGAATGGCCGGCTATGCAATTACCACCGCAGAAGAGGTAATTGAGTCGAACCCTTTACCCGCAGGGACTTCAGCCCAGAAGGCAGAACTGATAGCTCTGATTCGAGCCCTGGAATTGGCGGAGAACATGCGGATCAACATATGGACAGACTCTAAGTATGCCTTTTCCGTCGTACATGCTCATGGGGCCATCTGGAAAGAAAGGGGACTGTTAACTGCTCAAGGAAAAACAGTCAAACACGCAAAAGAGGTCCTGCGACTGCTGGAAGCAGTCCAGCTCCCAGCACAGGTGGCCATAATGCATTGTAAGGGACATTTAAAGGGGGACACTATCCCGGAGATAGGGAATAGAAAAGCAGACGCAGAGGCTAAATTAGCTGCTGCAAGAACTGAAGAAATAAAAGTAGCAGCTCTAGTACCAGGTGAGTTAGACACAAATTTTCGGCCAGAATATCAGGAGTCAGATCACAGGTGGATTCAGAGAAATAAAGGTAAAATGTTAGAGAATGGTTGGGGTCAATTGGAAACGGGACAGTTAATAATACCAGGGAATACGATGTGGCAGTTTGTGAAAGCAGAACACGAGAAAGCCCATTGGAGTTTAGACCCGCTATACCAGTATTTGCAGGCTCGGATAGCAAGACCAAAATTGTTCACCACTGTAAAACATGTCACATCCCAGTGTGAGAGGTGCCTGAAGAACAACCCGAATACAGGAACTAAGATACATCCAGGGGCCATAAATCGAGGTAAATTCCCAGGTGAAGTGTGGCAAATTGATTTTTCTGAGCTCCCAAGAAAAGGAGGGTTTCGATATTTGCTGGTATTAACTGATACATTTTCTGGGTGGCCTGAAGCATTCCCTTGCAGAACAAATAAGGAAAGAGAAGTGACCAAAGTACTGTTGAATGAAATCATTCCACGGTTCGGGGTACCGAAGAGCATTTCTTCGGATAGGGGTACACATTTCTGTGCAAAAGTGGTAAGGGCAATAAGCAAAGCACTACAAATCAAATGGCAATTACACACGCCCTATCGCCCACAGGCCAGCGGCCAGGTGGAAAAGATGAACCATCTTATTAAGCAGCAGATTGCCAAAATATGCCAGGAGACTAATTTGCATTGGTATCAAGCTTTGCCTATTACTCTGCTTAGACTGAGAGTCAAGCCAAGATCGAAAGAAAGGCTAAGCCCATTTGAAATTCTGTACGGCAGACCTTATGCTATGCAAACTGTAAATGGGGACGCTGTAGATCAAATAGGTAATCAGTATATTTATGACTATGTGATTATGGTGGGGAAGCAATTTGACAAGAATGCTGCGGTGGTGATTGACCACCAACCTAAACAACCTAACTGTAAGTTGCATCCTTTTAATCCCGGTGATTGAGTGTATGTTAAGAATCTTTTAGGAAAACCCCTACAAGAAAAGTGGGAGGGACCTTTCCAAGTGCTGCTGACCACCTTCACCGCGGTTCGAATCAAGGAGCGACCTACGTGGATCCATTACTCACGGGTCAAGAAAGCACCGGGGAGTAAACAAGAGGAGTAGACACCGTGACCCGGATTCCACTCCAGACCCCTACTATCCTGATCATCAGACCCTTGGGGTTCCATATGAATGCCAGCCAAGTTCTCTTTGGATCCCAGCTAAATGGATAAGACCTGCCTTGGATGTGGAGCCTTCTGAATCAGCTGACCCCTCGGGATCACGAGAGAATCCAGCACAAACTGACATTAACCTTACCGAAACTTTTATTTCCCATAGCAGAGTTTAATGCTGAAGCTAGAGCTGCATTAGACAGCGCACCGCTATCGTGGACAACGTGGATTGAAACATACAGTCATCAGGGGCCGGACCCACAGGAACCCGTCTACGACCAACCGTGTTACTGCTGTGGTAAAAAGAATTGTGTTGGACAGATTGGTTTTCTTTGTGGCGGGTGTGATAGGAAATTTTGGAATGTGCAAAGCAATTTAGAGGATCTTCAATGTTATGAATGTATTTCCAAAGAAATAAGAGATGATGATCCTTATTTAGCTTTGGAAAAGTTTGCTAATAAGTCTATTTTGGGTGCCAGAGAATTATATGAGGCCCCTGAACAAGTGGTATTAGGGTGGTGTTTTTGGAAAGCGCAACGCTGGTTTCAAAAGTGTTTAAAGCTTAGTCGCTCTAAAGTATTAACAGCCCGATGTCATGCATCTGTTCCAAAACATTCTCTTACAATTGAACAAATAGGACCATTTAAGAAACAGAGAGATTTGGACTCAGAATTAGAAAAAGTTATTACACGAGTTAACCAAATTTATTTTAGGCAATATAGACGTCAGAATCCAGCACCACCCACACTAAAGAAATACAAATGGTAGGAAGATCAATGGGAGAAACCATACTTATGATAGTTATTTTTCTAACATCCATACAATTCGGGCAGAATGTAGTTTTTCCTCGAAACTCTGCCCCAATAGACCCATGGTCCAATGCACACCAGTGTATTCACCCGGAGTCAGGGATGAAGGGGCCCTATTTTGAAGTTTATGCCTTACGTAACAATCAGCCATACCCAAAAGAGGAATGGGATAAGCGGACATACCTAGTGGCACAGGAGGGAGATCAAATCCAAATTGGGTGCCGGGAACTTGACCCAGTAGAAGGAAAAACAAGGCGGCTAGTATTAACAATCCAACCCTTGATGCCAACTTTTAAACACAATCTGATTACCTTTAGTCCAGTGAAAATGGGCAAGCCCACCGTTTGGATCCAGCAAAAGGGCCCAATTTCATGTCTGTGGAGTGACTTCAGGGAAGACCCACCTGGATCACAACCCCGAAACTCGGTAATTTATAGAGAAGATTCACTTGGGGAACTACATCCTCAAAATATAACCTTTGACCCTCACCCTCTCCTCTTTCCTGTGGGAAAGATCGTAGCATCTAGCGGTCCCGAGGAAGGGAAAGCACAGTGTGAGATGGCATTTAGATTAGATCAGTCGATGACGTTCGCATGTGAAAGGGAGTCGAAAACGCTAGAACAGGGTACTAGTTTCCCCAGACGTGTTACCAGATACGAAGTGGCATCACCGGAAGACGTGATCTCCTTATATCCAAATTTAGACTTGCCCCAAGAAATTACTCCACCAATTGAATGTAGAAAGGTGCATAACTTAACCTTTATCGGGCCCCAGGTAGTAAGGAGGTCAGATGAACTGAAACTGCTGCTAGACCCCACGTACTCTCTGAAAAAAGTGCAGATGAATATTCAGACTAACATTACCCATCTGCAAAAGGACTGTCAACCGTTCATACAACAAAGCCTTAAAGGATGAGAGGCATGGCTAGCTACTAGGTCTTATCACAGGCGGGCGCAAAGAGATATAAGTGGATGGGTCGGCACTGGATTTGGAATACTGAATACCATAGATCAAGAGGTATTGGTTAACAAATTGAGTACTGTCACCACCAACTTAGGAAAACTTAAAGTGCCCCTGAGTTCATCCATGCTTACATTGGCAGAAACACAATCACTGGTAGTTAGGTTACTAACCCTGGTAGCAAATCACACTGCTGAAGATTTTGCTAGAATTGCCGGCTATACAGGAAACATTAGCAAGGAAATTGCGCTTGCTATCCAATGCACACAAACACAACAGTGGGTACAGTCAGTGGCAGCAGGGATAATAAGAGAAGGAACGTCAGGAACGCTGTCCCAGGAAATAAGAGAAACGATACTGAAGGATAGTCATACTACACAATTTGAAAGGGACCATCAAGCCTGGTGGCAATTAGTAAACTTTACTTATGTACCACAGCATGAGCACATTGAAGCCTATGTTCTTACCATCAGTGCTGCAGAGGAAAGGGCGATTTTCCCTATCCTTACCTTAGGGACCATACATCAGAATGTCCTTGTTAGGCCAGTAGATCATAATGTTTGGGCGAGTTATGATGACGCCAAAAATAAGTGGCAGTCTGTTAGTACAGAAGCATGTATTCCTAGGGGGCAACTAGGATACATATGTGAAAATGCTATAGTAGAAACAGAAGATTTATGCTTAGATGCTGAAAATAGTGTATGCACTTTTGAAATGCTTCCACACAATAGAGTACGGTCGCAGGTTTATTATGTAGGGAATGGATGCGCCTGCGTCAGAACAGCTTGTAGTAACGTAACTGTAGATAGTTGCCAAGAGGAAACTAACAATACTAACTTTTGTGTATGTAATTTTACCAAGATTATAGGTTGTGATTTTAACTATACCGCTCCTGTAACCACCCAGCAGCTAATTAATGCAGACTACGACCTGTATCATGAGTTGCCAAAATTACAGATAGGTATGGATGTTGAGGTTCTTAAGGCGATGCTCGTGCATCCAGAAGTAAGAAGACTGGTGCAAAAAGTGAACCAAACAGTTAAGCGCATGGTCCTACAGGTGGAGCACAACTCAGAAAGAATAAAAAACATCCTGACTGAAGTAGAACAAGTAGGCCAACATCACTGGTGGGATGTTTTCACAGGATTTTCCCCAACAGCAACACAGGTCTTTCATTACCTGGTACACCCGATACTAATTTTAACTATAGCAATGCTTATACTGACTTTTATGAACCTATGCTTGTGGTGGAGGCTGAAATCCTTGATGAGTAAGATCCAAATGATTTGGGCGATGGTGCGGGCGTATCAACGCCCCGAAGGATTAGAACTTGACGAAAGAATTCGTAAGTTATAAGAAAAGGAGGGAAATGAAGCCCCTAAAACAGTTACTTTCAAGAGATGATGGGTTAAAGCATAGAATATAAAGCAGTTATGGGAAATATTCAATGTTAGGAAACCACATAGAGCAATAAATTGGGTAAGGTATGGAACACAATGACAGGGAAGAGATAAGGACAGACAGTGATAAGTTCAGTGCATTTCAGAGCCAAGAAGAACTGCTGGGTAAAGCACGTTTAGGGCCAACATGTCAAATTGACCCTGAGACCCTTGCCAAGGCCTGGAGACTAAGCCAACTACACCGGGAATTGACCAAATTTGGGGAGAGGTTCAAAAGTTTAAAGAGGAAGACTCCTCGAAACTGATGAAGGCCGACCGGAACGACCCCTGAGAAGATCCTCAAAAGAGAAGTCCCCGCCCACGCTCCGCCTACACCACTCCCCATATGTATATGCATGAATATGATGTAATCCCAAACCTAAAACTGTATAAGAAGGTACGCTTTTGCTGTAAGGATTCAGAAATCCCATTTTAGGATTTCTCCGACGTCGTAATAAAATACCTCCTGCTTATTTGACTGAGTCTCTTGAACAGTAATTTCTTGCCTTTTGGGGCAAAAATCGGCATCAGGCACCTGCAGGAATTGCCAGTGCCCAGGAGTGGCTCTGCAGCCCTTGGCTGTGACAGCTTCCCCAGCTGCTGTGTGGATCTGGGCGATGGTAAAGGCTGAGGGTAACTGGGGCTGGATCTTTCTCAATCACTGCAGGCAATCTTTGGTGGGGATAGTTGGGTGCATTGCTGAGCTGCTCCTGTTGAGATTCTTTGCTGCTTTGAGCTGCAAGAAATGACACAGATTCCTTCAGTTGGTGTCTGTGTCCTTGGTGCTGACCCTGCCCACTGGCAAAACAAAACTGGCCCAGTCTGGCCAGATCCCAACAAAATGTCACTTGTTCAGTGTCAATGTGAGGAATCAGTGCCATCAGAAATTCCCAGATGGGAAGCCCTTCCCTGGAGTTCCCTGGCTCTGGAGTGGGCTGAGGTTGGAGCCCCGTGGGAGCAGTGGGGCAGTCGGGTAAAAGAGGCTGCACCCCTGGATGGCTTCAAATG
Organism: Molothrus ater; assembly: GCF_012460135.2. Classification (NCBI taxonomy): domain Eukaryota; kingdom Metazoa; phylum Chordata; class Aves; order Passeriformes; family Icteridae; genus Molothrus; species Molothrus ater. The sequence goes on from NC_071661.1 coordinate 940,448, forward strand.
CATCCAAAAATTGCACATGGAAAAGGAAAAGACCTTGTGGGTTTGGGCAGACAAAGATGAATTTGTTAAGAGTACATTGGAAACAGCACCTTCAGAAGGAACAATTATTGTTGGAATGCCCGCACAAGGAGCAAGAGAAGAAGGTTTTAATCCTGAGCTCAGATGCATTAGTGCAAGGGAAATATCAATATTATAAATAACTAAATATGTATTTATAATACAATAAGACCTTCATATATATTTGTTATATATTTCTATATGTATGTCTAGGTCTGTCTATCTATATCAAATGTATATCTACATATAAAATTATAATAATGTGAAGTAGTGCTGACAATACTAATTTGGTAGCTTTGGCTGCTCACGGATGTAACACTAAATACCCTACAGAACAGGATTGGCCAGGACCCTAATGTCAGTGGTCAACTTTGTGAGATTGTATACAGTGAAAAACGGAGGAAGGGAGGAAATTGGCTATTTTTACAGGGTTTGCTGATACTGTGATGCAGAGTGCTTTGTCTGTTCCTGTGAAAAATTCAGTGATTAAGCCTGCAGGGATTTTCATGTGCCAGACTATGCACAAGCTGCAGGATTGGTTGAAAGGGTGAAGGGGTTGTTAAAAGAGCAGTTGAAAAAATGAGGAGATGGGAACCTTTGCCCATGGAGAACCCATCTCCCAGATGTGCCCCATGCCCTTAACAATGGCCCACTGGGGAAATGGAAACTCCCTGGCTGTGCATGGCTGCCCCCAGTTTGCAGATCCAACCATGGGCAGTGAGACTTGAACTGCCTGGAAAATTGTTCTGGCTGTGATGGCCCCTGGCAGGGCCAGCCCAGAGGCTGCAGGGCTGGGCCTTCATGCATTGGAATTAGTTTGGATAAATTCAAAGCAAATGAGATCTATCAATACTGAAACAGGAATTCAGATTCCTCCAGGACACTTTGGTTTGATAACTGCTCACTCGAGCTTGGCCATGCAAAGTGGTCATGTCATGAGAGGAGGAATTATTGTTGCAGATATCAAGGAGAAATTAAAGGAATTGTGTTAAACAACGGTGAACAAGATGGGATTATCCAAACCCATGACAGGGTAGCACAATTATCAATCTTGCAATTTTAAGAAGGATTGTGAAGAAAGGAGATCCACCTGCAATCACCACCGTTTGTGGAGATAAAGGGTTTGGATCCAGCAGCCCTAATAATGGAGCCAGAGTGTGGGTCCGGAGGCCAAAAGGCCCTCCCAAGGCAGCTGAAGGAGCAGCTCCTGGGAAAGACAACTCTGAGTCCTGAAACCTGGGCAGGAACAATGGGAATGTGTCCCTGCAGCCAAGTGTTCTGTGTGAGAACAAGTAGATCTGACAGGATATTGTTTTCCACATCCTGCCAGACCAAATCTCCCTGTTTGCCCCAAGGGCCCCTTTGGGAAATGCTCTGATCCACGGGGCTCCATGTGAAGGCTGCTGTGACACTGAGGGACTTGCACAGGAATTGCATCCAGGAGCCCGGGTGCCCCTCAGGGACTGGGACCCGGCCCCTTCCAGACAGAGGGGAAAGGGCCCCCGCAGGCCTTGTTAGCCACAGACAGCATGGTAAAGCTGAACAGCAAAGGGCCTGGGGGCATTATTCTGGAATTACCATGGTGCCAGCTGCATGGACAACAGAATTCTTGTTCCTAACTCCAATGAAATTGAGAAAAATGGATGAAGAATGGTGTCACTAAAGTACTACAGGTGTCTGTAAGTTGTACCTTGATAGTCAGCCAGAATCTATGTCTGCCACAAACACCTCTAGTGTTTGACCAAGGGGTTAGTCATCAAAATGTAATGATGAGTTCTGATGGATTGCTGAGCTTCTTTTGTAATTCTTTGCTAATGATGATGTGCTTTGCTGAGCTTATCCTTTTGTAATTCTTTGCAGCTGTGCATGATATAAATGACACAATTCCTTCAGTTGGTGTCTGTGTCTTTGGTAGTGACCCTGCCCACTGGAGAAACAGGGCCCCCTCTTGCCTAAGTGTTACCTGGCAAGGCAGAAACCCTCCCTCCAAAATTCCCCCTTCCTCCTTGTTCCCCCCCTTCATACCCTGAGCATGATGTGCTCTGGTCTGGGCTATGCCCGGGGTCAGTTGGGCTGTGTCCCCTGCCAAGCTCCCCCGCAGCCCCAGCCCCTCCCCAGCGTGGCTGGACGAGGGGCAGGACAGGCCTTGGCTGTGCTGCAGCTCAGCAAGAACAAAACCATCTCTGCGTGCTCAGCCCTGTGCTCAGCACCCGGCCCAGCAATGTCTCAGTGCCAGGGGCTGTGCCCTCAGTGCCTGCCAGGGCTTTCCATGGCAGCTGCCAGGCCAGGTGACCCAGGAGTCCCCCCCAGTGCCGGTTGCCATGGAAACAGTGCCCAGCACTGCCCCTTTCTGTCTGGCTGACCTGGCCTTTGGCCCTGGCAGTGCCCTTGGCTGCTGGTTCCTGGTGCCCGAGCGGCCAGCGCGGCACAGGGCAGGTGGCCATGGCACAGCCCCCAGCAAGGGATCCCCTCTGGCCCTGGGCACTGACACCAGCCCTGAGCAAGGTCCGGCTCCGGGCATTGGTTGCCTTGGCACCAATCTAAGGAATGGGTCCCCGTGGCCGTTGCCATGGCACCTGGTGGCACCAACGAGTGTCACTGCAATTGTACCTGGAACAGCCCTGGCACCGCTTTGTCCTCAGGGTTGCCATGGCAGCCCAGGGCAGCAACAGCTCTGCAGGCAAGGGGCCATGGAACCTGGCTGCAGAAATGGCTCCTTGGGCTGGTTTCCAAGGAAACCTGAACTGATGGGGGTTGCCATGGCAGCCAAAGCCAGCAGTGGGGTGAGTGCAGTGTCCATGGCAACAGTCCCTTGCAATGGCCCAGTGCAGGCTGGGATGATGATCCACCCTCACAGCTGGCCCAGGGCAGGTCTGGAGTGGTCTCGGTGGCACCTTGGGCTTGGCACACACTTGAGGAGGGTGTCGGTTTGCAATGGGGAACCTCAAAGAGTTTTAGATTGCTTGAAAAAATAAAAGAAGCAAAGCCGCTCTTTGGCTTTGTGAATCCAGTTCTCTGAGCACAGCAGGTCCCAGGTGAGTGAGGAGAGACAGGATGGGGTTGAGGAATGTGGAGCAAGGTTGTCCACACTGGGTCAGACCTCAAGGCAAAGCTTCTCTGACCAGGCCAGACCTCCTTAGGAGAGTCCCTGGATCAATATCAATCACAGAATGCTGCAATCACATCCTGTGTAATAAGAACAGCAATAAAGACACCCTTTCAAATAGGAATACATAGTTCTTAGAAGATCTTTGAAATATTTCTCCATAACTGTTAAAGGAAATCATCCTGATGAACTGCACGAGAGCAGAGGGAAATCAATGCAGAGCCATGGTTTGTCAGGACTTGCTTGATCCTAATGAGCCCCGTGGTGCATTTGGAGCTGAGTCTGGAACCTCAGGGCCTGAGAGGGGATTGCACAAACCTTTGCAGGAGTCAAAGGCAGAGGAAAAACTCAAAGTGTCTCAAGGCATGAATGGGTCCCACTGAGGTCCATCCCTAAAGGGGCTCCTCATGGACTCCTTGGAGGAGAGAATTGGAGGCCAGGATGGCATGAAATCCTCTCAGAGACTCAGTGTAGAAAGGAAAATCCAAACTACCTCAAAAACCTTGAGTATCTCAAAGTATTAATGAGCCCCACTGAGTGTCAGTACAAAGCTCTCCAGGGACTCGTTAAAGCAGATAATTGGGGCCATGATTGCACAAACCTCTCACAGAGTCTGTATCAAAAGGGAAACACCAAGTACCTTCAAATAACTGAAGTACCCTGAAGTATTAATGAGCCCCACTGAGTGTTGTTACTGACAAAGCCTCTCCAGGGACTAATTGCAGCAGATAATTGGAGGCCATGATTGCACAAACCTCTCAGAGACTCCAAGGCAAAAGCCAAACCCAAAGTCCTTTGAAAAAGCTGCAGTCCCTGCAGGGAGCATGAAGGAGCCCCCAGGGCCATTGCTGAGCAAGGCTCCCCAGGGACTCCTTGCAGCAGATCCTTGAGGCCACTGGGATGTGGGCTAGGGGGGGATGCTGAGGGCAGCACAAGGGGCTGACAGTGCCCAGCCTGGCTGGGGCTGTGCCAGGAGGCCCCAGGGCCTCAGGACAAGGTGTCTCCTCCCAGCCCTTGGTGGCACAGACCCTGCTCTGCCCCAGGGCACCAAGACTTGGCTTCTCTGTGTCCCCATCTGTCATCACTGCCTGCAGTTCTCTGCTCTGACTGGGGCCTGGGGACACTTGCTCTGTCGTTTCCCTCTCTGGGACCCATTAAAAGTCCAAGAAAGTTTGGAGTTGGATTCTGCCTTGGAGTTCTGGAGAGGTTTCTTCAGCTCCCTCTCAGGGACTGATGTTCAGGGCCTGAGCACAAAGCCCCAGAGGCTGATTAAAGTCCTTGTGCTGTGTATGTGCTGCTGAGCTGGGCTGGGCTCCTGGCCCAGAGGCAGCTCCTGGTCACCAAGAAGAGCTTCAAAAGCACATTTCTCTTGATGAGCAGCTCTTCTGCCAGCCCAGCAGGGCTGGGGCACTGCCTGCAGCCAGCCCGGGCACAGCACAGAGGCACAGAGAGCTTCAATCAGTCAGGGCTGGGAAGGGGCTGAGAAGTGCCTGGGGCACAATCACTGCCAGCCCTTGGCACAGGAACCTCTGGCTGCAGGACAGTGCAGCTGCAGCTCCTGGAGCCATCTCCTGCAGCTGGAACATGCCAATGCCTGCAGAGCCTGTGAGTACATTCTCTGCTTGTCTCTTGTGCAGAGCAGCCAGGGGTGCCCAGGGCTGTCCTGCAGAGCAGGGTCCTGCAGCCCAGGGCACTGTGATGGGGCAGGGACTCTGCTGCCTGCCAGGGACAGCTCTCAGCCAGCCCTGGCAGCTGCTCCCAGCGCTGGGCAGAAGCTCTGGGGGGAAGGAGCCGCCCTGAGCAGGGCAGGGGCTGCTGCTGAGAGGGGCTGGGTGGGGCAGGGCTGCTCCCTGCTCCAGACCAGCCTGGGCACAGCTCCGCAGGGCACTTCCCAAAGAAGGTAAGCCTGGGATTGCTGTAAAGATCAGGAGCTTTCCTGAGAGTGTTTTCAATTTCCTGCTTGGAGAAGGATGGGAACATTGGGCAAAAAGATTTTTTTTATTTTATACAATTTTCATATATTTGTAGCTCTACAAATTACTATTACATAGTTATAAATCTATATTCCTTTTTTAGGTCTATTAAACTCTTAATGAACTCTATTACTATTATATACATCTATAACTATAATCCTTTATTAACTTTATTATTTTCCCTAACCTTTTTCTTTGATTTTAGAAAAATAAGCTGATTGTCTAAATGCATTCCTGAAATACATATAGTAT